>NC_054410.1:7217876-7520907 GCF_017976425.1 Toxotes jaculatrix | reverse complement strand
GTAAGGTCTGAGGTCTAATAGAGGAGATGGACACGTACATTAGAAGACAGCGGGAGATGCAGAGATGGAGGAGTGTGAGAAGGCAGGAAACCATGACAGGCCTGTGGAGTATCACTCTCAAAACCTCCTCTCAGTGAAACTCCTGCAGGAAGAGAAGGAGGAAATGATTAGCTGGAGAACGATATACCGCTGCAGCTAATGGTTATTTTCATTGGCAATTAATCTGCTCTTTTGATTAGTCAAATAATCATTTAGCCTACAAAATGTTGAAAATGCTGACTAGTGAATGTTACACTTAGGATGTAGGTGAATTAGCATGCTGAATGCAGCAGCACCTACCATGCTCACTAGCCATATGGCAAGTGTGTTATATGCATATATGCAGTGTAGTTTCAGAATACTAAATCTGATGCGTACGTGCATCTCCTGTAATTTTTGTTTTCTGCGAGTGATTCAAAAGCACCTCTTGAAGTTGCATGGATAATTGTCATGATGCGGATGGTGTTTGCTGCATACTGATTCAGTCATTAAACCACAGGAGAACAGATTCATTTACTGCACAGTTAAAAAAAAAACACATGCAATTGAAAGTCCTGCTGAGAAGGTGGAAGACTCATGAGATATCTGACAGACATGGTTTAGTCAAGAAAGTATACAGAATCATACACAAACACTCGCTGTCAAATTATAGACAAGCATTGGGATTTCTAAATTCCTACAGAGTTTGCTCTGCACTGCAGGTAAATAATCTTTAACAAACAGCTCTGATTCACATGGGAGAGAAAATGTAACTGAAAAGAAATCAAGATGTCTGCACACATACTGTAATTATCTCCACTGCACACGGTAAATGTACTGTCTAGGCTCAAGCAGAGCTTCTTATAAATATGGGGAATCTGACAGAAAGCAATAAATTAGTCGTGTGGAATAGATATAGAGTATGTGTGCAGATGCTTTGCTTTATTTTCCTGTCACCAAATAAACTCACGATCCAAACAGCAATGCACTCAAAGAGAATGACCTTTTATATCAGTATGTAAAATTCATGATTTTGACATTAATTTAGACTAATTTATATGGTTGAGTTCAGGCAGAATTATTCATTTTAAGCAGTGCCATTTAAAGTAATTACAACGCCAGACGACTTTGTTTATCTGCTGTTCAAGCTGATTAACTAAAATACCCAGATATTTCTCAGAGGAAGAACAACATTTAATTATCTCAATTAAATTGATAGAAAAACTCCAGTTTCTTTCTCATTACTGGTGTATTAATGTAATTTTCTGAAATCTACGAGCCCCCTAAGGCTGTAATTTGCAGTGAATTTTAGTCTTGTAGCCTAATGAAATGGATTAAATGTTCTGGCACTTGTTGTGTTGTCATAACTGGTAAAGCCCAGCCAGAAGATTAAAACAAATGTTAGTTTAGGGTTGGGTGGTTTGGTCTGCTGCTTGCCTGTGCAGCCACGTTTCCGAGCTCGACCTGTCGGAATGGAAGCAAAAAAAATGTAAGGTAACTGGGGTGGACCCCTTAAAAAACATAATAAAATAGGGTTAGGACCATGAATCTTATCAGTTAACAATGAACGCAAATAAATATCTCACAAATTGAACGCAATCACAGAGAGAGGTGTGCGTGCGTGTGTTGAAATGAGCATGTGAGCCTCCCTCCCAGACAGCTCGCTCGGTGCAGTATCTTCCATTGCGTCACCGTACTAAATTATATACACCATGGGCCACGATAATGTCGTTAAAAGCGATGTGAAGTCTCTCTTGCTCCCCATTTCTCCATCTCTTCCCTCCCTAGCTCACTATCTCTGTCTCCTCAGTCCCCTTTATGTTTCCTGTCTCTTCTTTACACTCTTTTGTCTCCCATTCGCTCTTAAGGCCCATCCTCCCCGTTCACCACACTATACATCATCCTCTTCCTGGTCTACAGTATCGATTCTATTCAGGACCTGCGTTAGACTGCTGGAGCTACTGTAGCACATTTATGCAAAAATCATGGCCTTCTCTGATGTATATCAACACAGACAAAGCAATGGAATCTTTCTAGACCCAAAAATAAGTGATTTTGACTAACATGCAACCAAATTATGCTAGAAAGGGAGTGTTGAGGTAAAGCCTCAGATTAGAGAGTTTCCAACAGACTGGAGAGACAAAGATGCCAAGTGACAGAGGTTGGGAGACTCAACTCTAACGCTGTCACAGTATCTTAACCAATGCGGTTTATGTATGACTCTCAGTGGGTTCAGAGCTGTCTGATTCAACTGGGAAACACACGCAAACACGGATCTGAGCAAGCGCACACACATAACCACCCTTAGATTTAACCGTGGCCTGAAAGGAGTTAGAGGATCTGCCAGAAATCCTGTCAGTTGCTGACTTGGAGAAGTGACAGGGATGAAGGGGGATGTGAAAAACTCAGAGGGGCCAACAGGCATCTGATTTCCACTACACAAAAACCTCTTTAAAGTCATTAAGTGTACGAGTCCCAGGTGATCAGCAGACTTCAGTTATACTGTGTCTATCTGTCGAAAAGCCTTCTGTCAGTAAGTAAGGGCTTCACGTCCTCGCTGTACAAGACAAGGGCTGAAGAAAATGTGAATCCCTGAGATATGCAGGGATTTGGAAGCTAGCCAAAAGGCAATGTGAAGTGCTTTGTTTGTGTTTGTGTATGGCTGTGTGTGTGAGAGAGAGAGAGTCAGCAACACTGTCACTCAACTCACAACACTGAATGTACAGCAGAGTGATAATTCAACATGGTTGTTTATTGACTTCAAATCAACTGCACAATGATGGTATGATTATAGCGTATTATTATGTTAGAAAAATGTGTTGTCTTAAATACTGATTTAACACAAAATGTAACTGAGCTGTGTGGCAAGCGGTTGACGGTTCATACCATCTCACTGCAGTGTCCCCAGTTTGACTCCTGTTGGGGATGTCACTTCATTCATTTTCTGCACAGATGATGTTAGGTGACTTGCAGTTTGGAACATTTCCAAGGTTTGGATGGAAATGAAAAAGGCCCCGTTTCAATTATTAGTACAAAAGATGGCCACTTTAATTAAGAAATATCTGGTGGTTTGATTAAAAAGTTAATAGTGCACTTAAAAAACATGAGCATGTCAACTTTAACTTCCAAGCAGGATGTCTTTAGGAAATATCCAATCACAGAGCTTGAAAATCTGTTCTGTTTGCCAGTAACAGCAAGCTAAAGCTAAAAAGTACACCTTGTTGAAGCTGTTCAGATTATTCTTCTGGAAGCTGAAACTCATGGGTGTCGTGGCATTTATCCAGAAGACTCCAGTGTTTCTATGTTGAGGACAGTGTTAAAAAACTTTGAAATGAGAAGAGGCAAAAAGGTTTTGTCTGATATAAGAGTGTAATGCATAACAGTGGAAAACAGTTAATTGCACTGAACATTAGTTTGGCCGTTTTATGTGATTTTGCATGTTGCATTTGTTGCTATCAGAATATATTACTAATATCAGTTAGGTATGAACATATCCCCATGCTACAATACACAAATCAATATTTCTTGTTCTTGCTCTCTCCTGTCTCTTTCTATAACACACAAAACGTACTTACAAACACAGCTAGTGAGATGATTAAACCTTTGTTCAATCTACCACAGCATCACTGAGTTATGACCTTCATACTGTTAGAAATGTTGAGAGAGGTGGAGAGGTTTCACACTCCACTTGCAGAACTATATTTAGCAGTTCTGTCGTCTCTTGACACAGTGAAAAGCAGGAGAGAGGCAGCTGAGAGAGGTGTCATATTTTAATTTGTTTTCTCTGTGGGAAATGAAACAATCCTAGCAGTCAGCTAAATGCGAACACACAGAAACACACAGGCGTGAACAACCACTTCACACACACACACACACACAGATCCACCACCAATCATCCCATCCCATAACACTGATCAAAACCTGGAGAGGTTTAAAAAAAAAAGAAAAAGTCTCTGCTTCCCTCACAAGTTTCAGGTGGGATGATGTGTTGATGATTTATGTGTTTTTGAAATTAGGAGCGTTCTCTCCCATGTGATGCTTGACTGAACCACAAAAATGAGAAAAGCTTTCAAAGGAAAATTTAATTAGAAAACCCAATTATCTACAAGTTAAAAGAGTGATCCGACATTTTGGGAAACACGCTTATTTGCTTTTGTCCTGATAACTAAATAAGAAAATCGACACCACTCTCATTTCCGTCTGTTCAATGTGAAACTGGAGTTAGCAGCCAATTAGCTTAGCTTAGCACAAAGACTGATAAACAGGATGAAACAGCTTCTTCTGAAACAAAGTCTTTCCTCTTGCACCTCTAAAGCTCACTAGTAAACACAGTACATCTTGCTTCTTTTATCTGAAACAAAAATTACAAATTTAAAAATGTCCAGTTCTGGTTTCACAGGGATTATGTGACTATTTCTTAGTCAAAAGCAGCGATCGGTGGAGATACTGCCCCCAGCCAAGAAACCCCATGAGACAGACGTAGTATGTTATTTGTACTGAAATAATCATTTTGAATCACATTGATAGAATAAATCCATTATGTGTTGAGTTTTAATTCCTCTCAAAGCAGGAAATAGAGAAGCTGAGAGATGATTTTACAATGGGCGATAGAAAGGAAACAGAGACCTTACACAGAGAGTGAGGGAGGGAGATGGTGGCAGTACCTGAGTGGCTCTTTGATATATCCACTCTTAAATAATGATATGAATATTTCGTTGAGGTGGCCTCCACCTTTGCGCTGGAAATCACAGCGAGTCCCTGCAATTTTAAAGCCCTGGGGCTTCAATTATTCAAGTATCATTCCTTTAACAATATTTTTCCATCACAGGGCAATTTAGCCAGGTAGTAAAATCGGGACTTCTCTGCCTCGTCCGCCTCTGAAAGCACTCATCTCAGCGTGTGAGGAGAGGAACACATCCACATCTAGGACAGAGACACCCACCACCAGAGCAGCAGGGAACAAAGGCAGCAAAGGAGTGGGGAAAAAGAAAGGGGGGGAGGAAAAGTGGATGATTTCATTTTCAAATAGTCTAAACGGAATTCAGTCATCCGTTTTTTCCATATGACTGACAACGCGTACACTCGCTCTGGGCTCTTTCTGTGTTTGGAGCGGCTAACAGGAGTCATAATTACCTCTGTGTTATTTATTTTGGATCACTTATGGTTCAATACGCAAGAACTGCACTGCTGGCCTGAGCAGGGGTTAAATTCTGTGCAGAAAAATACTCAAAATATTAGAGCTGAAACACAAGTGAACACAGTTTGCTCAAAGCAAGCTCCCCGAGGTGCAGGGCAGAGATCACAGACACCACATTAAACTCCCTTGTAGCAAAAGGTTTATAGCTGGCTCCCTTTTGACCTGTAGAAAAACTGTGTGTGTGCGTGTGTATGTCGATGATATATTGTTCATAAGCATGCTCAAACACACACCTTACCTGTAGAAGTCACCATCTGGGGGATAGCATCCTCGACAGTGCTGCAATGCCCCCTGGGAAAGCAGAAAAAGACATGACATCAGTAATAACCACGATGTCAGGAGACGCCTTTGGGCCCCAGCAATGATTTGGTCAGCACTGCAGCTTACAGTAAATGAGCCTGTTTGTTTGCAAGGGAGGCAGAAAGTCAGTCAGATGGATCCGTCTTCATTCACACCATAAATCCATTCATTCATCACCCTCATATCATTCATCACTCCTGCATGTGTCCACCGCCTTCGCTCATGCATTTTACTCTGTCACTGCTCATACTGGCCCATAAGAAATGTTTTGCAGACTGTAGTTCTGTATGCTGTGTGAAATCTAAAACAAACAAACCGTATATCACGTTAGATTAAATCTTTATTAAAGTGGTCATAATCATGCAAAGTAGAAGTGGATTATTTCTAAGTCTAATGCAAACAGCCTACTGTATATTCAATTATTATAGGGAGGAATTTGATGGAGACTAAAATTGATTTCACTCACCTTACTGTTCAGTAGTTTGTGATTATATTAGAATTAATATCAACTCAGGATCCACATTATTGCAAGGAATGTCAAACTACAACGAGCTCTCTGAAGGATAAAAACGCAAACGAATACTTTCCTGAAACAAACATAGCCAATGTTTAACTGAAGTGGTGTCTGGAGGTCAATTTCCCAGCTGTTACATCACTGATTGGCCTCATTTTTAGTCAATTAAGTGGATAAATTGATGCGCAGAGCCGTTAACTGGCGCGCGGATTGTTGTAAATCCAGGGTGTCTTACCTTTCGGATTGAAGGAAATCTCATCAACCTGTTTCTTTTTCTTTTTTTCTTTTTATAACTGCGGTCGGTCCAGCATCGTACGCGGCTCCACACACAATAAAGTCCGGTGATTTCTTCTCCAGCACCGGTCATTAAAGACGCCAGGAGCCCCCCTTTGCTCGCTCTACAACCGGAACCATCACGTCATTATCCGCGGTCGGTTATCCCCTCTCCCCCCCAAACCCACCCACGGTTCACTCACAACCAGGTGCCGTTGAGGGCCTGTGGGAAATCTCACGGCATCGTCCTCCTCTGTGAAGCGCTGGGGACGAGGCGATAGTCCGGCTGCTGAGTGTCTTCGCTCGGCATGGCTGCGTCCTCAGCGCGGGTCTCGAGGGGCGGTTTGACACCCGCTGCCGCCGGTCCCGGTGGGCGGGGTGGGAAGAGTGGCGAGTTGGGGGGGATGGTGGGGGGGCGGCAGTGTCAGCTGTACACCGTGTGATATCACTTTGCCGGGATGATGGGGTGGTGGTGGTGGTGGTTGTAGGCAGCTGGGGTCGTCACCATGTTGAGATGAAAGCGTAAAACTGGTGGAGTAAAGCACAGTAATGAGATACGATGGGAGAGGGTAAATTATCACGCATTTTTTGATATTTGACAAAAAAAGTACAAGTGAATTTCTTTTTCAATTGGTGAACTTTCGCTCTTTTTTTCCAGAAATGCCTTGAACACACACTTCCACAGATTTATCCTGGATTGGTCCACGGATCAAACCTGCTCTCTAACCTTTAGGCCACCACCTGTGGCCTCATGGTGTGATTCATTGTTTACTGACAAGCCTCCACAGCTGGTACTCTGTAATTTACAGACAAACGACAAATTAAAGTGAAAAATCTGAATGAATGAGTGAAGAACCATAACCACACAGGTGCACTGCATGGTGCAGTTAAGCAATTAACATCCAATCATGCTCTGTGGCATGTATAAAAATGGTAAGCAGGCCCAGTTGATGGCAGTTTTTTTTTTTTTTTAATCAAGATGGCAAGAGGAAAAAATCTGAAAAAGTGACTTTGAAAGAGGAGTCATTGTTGGGGCACAGATGGCAAGAAGCCTAGGGCACAAGGCGTCACTGAATGGTTTGATGAGTGTGAAAATGATGCGAATCATATGCTATATGCTTTGCAGTCACCAGATCTCAAACCAACTTAACACCTAAAGGGAGATTTTGGGCCAGCGTATTAGATTTTGGATCAAATCCCAACACCATCATTACACAACACCGGAGCTTGGAGAATATCTGGGAAAATGGCTACACAAAACAACAACAGCATCAGAAAGGCATGTGCTTAGTTACATGTAGCATTGTGTAAAAGTGTGTGTATACTTGGGTAAAGGCATTGAAATATTTTGTCCTAAATGTACTTTAAAGGCAGCACGAGTGTCCACTGATAAATAAGTTCTGTAGAACAGTCTTTAGAAATGACTTATAAGCTGAAACTAATGGCTTTATTAATGATAGGTAATTTATTGTGGCTTTATACAGAAGTTAGAAGTCATTAACAATAGAGAAGATGTTGGTTTCACATTTTCAAAGCAATTAGTTTTATATTAAATTTTTAAGGGTGCCTTATGAGAAATTGGCACTCTAAAGAAAAGAGATTTATTTCACTAGAAATTAGAGCGTTAACACAGGTGGAATAACAAAACTGAGAAGATGTTTCAAGCACCTTTCCTGCTGCTAAGAGAAACTGGAATCTCAGGTAGGAGCACCTTGGACCACAGGCAGGTCTGTGTCTCTTTAAGATAAGATTAGGGGTCACTGAGCTCACACAGAGGTGTGGAAACCTCCAGTCAAACAGGAAAAGCGAAGAAAAGTCTCAAAGCAATAAAGACTGGGTGACAGTAAGATGCTGTCCGTGGTGCTGAAGTTCACTTTGACAAAAGGGGCAAAAAAAACAAGGATGGTCGTCTGTTTACCTCAGATACATGTAACTAAAGGACTGTTTGGAAATCTTTGCTACATTATCTTCATCTTTCTAATTCCCTGATGCAGCTGAAGCAAACCATTTCAAGCAAGCAGGGTCCATCTTAACCATAATACCCATATAATGAGGAGATTTAGCCTGGCTACAGCTGTTTAAGCGTAATTTTGATCCAGAAAAATGGCTCATCTCTTTAGCATTTGTCTGCTTCTGTGTGTCTCTGTGGCTAAGTTAAGCTAGCTTTGTGGTAGGGGTCTGATGAAGGCAGGCCAGTGGGGAGTTCTAAGATTACTGCTCAAATCGAATAAAGGAGTCGACACATTACAGCGGCTTAGATGATACACCCCACTGCACTGATTAATTTAAAACCAGCACAATGTTATACACGGCTCACAGAAACACACAAAGCGCACAAACAACACGCGTAAATCTGGCCTGCCCGTCTCTTTAACACCATCTTTTCCTCCATTTACCTTCCTTCTCATTTTCTCCCAGCCACACACAAACAGGCACGCACACACACAACGACTCACAACCACTCACCCTCAGATGAAATTAGAATGACAACAGGAATGACACAGAGTGTAGCAGTGGAAAGTTTACAAAGGGTGAAGTCGAGAGCATGTGTGTGTGTGCGCGCTGAACAAATCTAATCTTCTCTGATTCATGGGCAAGCCTGTCTGCATGCATTTGTGATTCGCTTCCTCTTTGCGTATGTACTCAGTCTAAGAGATGGAGACCGAGAGCGAATGAGACAGAATGGCTTCTGACAGTAGAACACAGCATGAGCACAACTCTCTGGGACAAAGTCACAAAGCCTTTCTTAGCAGGACCACCAGTTACTGTTGACAGCGCAGGCTGAGTTCATTTACCGGCAATACTACTTGTGACACAGTTACATACCCCAAAGGCTGAATTATGACTTCCTGATCCAAAGAAGTGCTGAGACACTGCTGCTCTCTGTTGCACAAGCAGACAACAGGAGAAAGCACATTTTCATTTTCCTCAAAAGCACTGATAACAGCACAGGATGTATGGATGAGAAGTTTCATGTGTCCTTTTTTAAAAATAGTACATTGTTTTCCCAAGTTTCATGGTATGTTTTTAAAGCAAGTTGCTGGAAAGTTAATCTTCCTTTTATGTAAACTCTGGAGATAAAGGGATGGTAAGTTTATTTTAGCAATGCTAGCAGCGTGGCTCTATGAGTGGCAATGTCAATCTGTCCATCTCTTTGGTCCAGACAATAACATCTTAGCAAATATATAACAGACTGCTGTGAAAGACTAGACCTGTCCCTCCAAGCCTCCTGCACACTAAGAGGAGGACCCGCCCCTTTCGCTACTGTGCCAATCATTTGGCACAATTCAATTGGCCTAGAGCCTATTCGGTCCCGCAGCTAACTAAGATCCCACATGAAAAGGAGATACCTATGTTTATAAGTGGCAGTGACACAGCCACCCTACTCCCTGTACCTTGCACGTTTAAAATAAAAATATTAATATATGAACCTGCGTATTCTTTGAATAGCTTATGCACAATAACAAGGTATGTTTATACTTGGCACTAGGCTCAGTTTAAAACACAATTTTATAAAATATAGTGGGGTAGGGGGTCCCTGCTCCATCTCTCCATCAGTTTCGGGGTCCTTAGCCTGAAAAACGTTGAAGACCCCTGATCTAAGATAATAAGCATGTTAAACCACATACCTGCTAAACTTGATGTTTAGCATTGTCGGTGTGAGCAAGTCAGCATGCTGGCATTAGCTTTTAGCTCAAAACACAACAAAGTACAGCCTCCGGGACATGTGTCTTTGTAAACGCAGTGTGGTCATTAAAATGTCACCTGTAAGTAACAGATTATTCTAAAGGAGACCTCTTTATTAGAAATCTAAAATTGAACCTATTCTGAAAAGAGAAGGTACAGTCAAAATGTCTCACTGCAACCTCAACATGAATTATGAAATCTTTTATTGCCAGTGACAGGCAAAAATGGTCTGCTGGCCTGTAGTGAGGCATGATGACAAGGAGTATATAGCTACAATAAATCTTATTACACTGATAAAAACACAAACTCAATAAAGCCTTTCTTATATGCAGCACCTACCTCTACAGATGGAGAAGGAAACTTATGAAAATATCACTTGAAATCTCAAAGCTCAAACTTTGAGGTAACAAAGTGAAAATATGAGGCTGAATGCCTGGTGGCACTGAACCAACTTGAAAAGAGCTCTAACAGCCTCCAATCTTCCTAAGGCCAAATAGTCTTTAGTAGGTGCTTTCTATGGCCTCTATGAGCTCACCACATTGGGACATTACTAAACCTTTATGTGAGATCCTGGGGTGTAAAGTGTGAAAATAGATTTTCAAGTTCCTCAGGCTTCAAAGAACTGCAGGCTTTTTCGTGTTTAAGGATGGATCCCAGTTCACACAGTTCAGGAGTTGTATGGTAGCAGTACAAGCAGTGCCGGGGCTTTTCTGAAGCTAAAAAGTGCCTTTATTCATTGCTAGTAGTTCATATTCAGAGAATCAATTTTGTCCATCAAAGCTACAGTACTTTTTGGTTTGGTGCTATATAGGACAAGAGGCCTGTGTTTAATATCCTGTACTCCCACAGAAGACATTAAGGCAGCTGATCAACCAGGGAGCACAGTTCAGATCACAAAAGCTAATTAGATTTTCTGTCTTCACCAAGAATGCTCTGTGGGACTGTACAGTACTGCATGTTGCTACCCAGAACCTGTCAAGTGAATTTCACATAGGATCATTAAAAGGAGTGTAACAACAAAATCCTTCCCACAGGTACAGTTACTTGTTTTTTTTAACAGGGCTTCCTTTTTGTCCTCTTGGCTAACTAACTGGAATACAGCCTTAATTTTATCAATTAAACCTGTGCTTTACCAGCTTTACCATGTCAAAACATCTGCAGTGATCAAGGTCTATTAAAGTTACCATGAAGATGGGTTACCCTAAACCAAACCAGTTAGGCCCAGCTCTGCAGGTTGTGATAATTCTGGCTACTTTTTGGGTCTTTTTGGGGGTTTTCACCAAAGGGAGGCACAGGGGGAGAGAAAACTGTGTGATGTGAAAGGGACAAGTGCATGCAGATGTTCTCATAACAATGGGAAGTGAGTTATTGTAGTTTGGCTGCTTATCAACAGTTACAGGAGCAGCAGTCGCGGTGATGTACAGCTCAAGGAAGCAATGACGGTGCTTTGAAACCCCCAGCGCCCGATTGCCGCAATATGAGTAACAACCCATTCAAATCTCAGCTCACAGAAACAATACACATATATTTTGATTGTTTAGTGATTTATGCTCTACAAGGATATCATTATCTCTGATGGCAAATAAACGTCTACAATACTGCTTGGAAATTGTAGAAAAAAGACGCTCTTTGTAAATCCAGGAGAAAAAAAAAGGTTGTTGTAGCCCAAAGTGTAACTAACTGAATCCTGGGGAACTTTTAACTTCCTGTTTCTTGTTAAAGTTGACATCTATTCGTATAAGTGAATACTTTAAATGCTTAATGTGGCATTATCCAAAAGATTAAATTAAACTGATATTCAAGCTCTAAAAACCAACAGACTAATGTCGGCGGGTGGGGACCAAAACAGAGCTAAAAGAGTGAGTATCGGATTTACACTCACCAGGTCAACAGAAACACACTCCAAATTATGGATGCGTAAATACCCATCTAGCTAACAGGTTCACCATTGGTGATAATGTCAGTTGTCTTTAACCTGTAGCTTGAATCCACTGCCCCCAAGTGGCCAAAAATAGTTAATGCAGGTTTAAGGTTTTGCAGCTGCTTTTGATGATATTTCGGACAGTGGGTCCAGCTTTGCGCCAACAGTTACAAAACCCTTTCTTTACTTATTTAACTAAGTAAAATTACCTTTGTGCACAAGATGAAAAAAATTGAAGAAAAAAATAAGAAGTTGACTGTCCTGCAGGTCCAAAAGAGTGGAGATGGTTACAACAGTACATTAATTGTCATGGGTTTGGAATGAGATGTTGAACAAGCCCATACAGTAGACCTGCAGTGCACACAGAGCTTGTACTATTTATGTGGACAAGCTGGTTCGCCATCCATCGTTTATCATTATACAGAATGTGAGGACACTGCAGGCGAAGACTGTGCTACACTATGAGACCTTCCTGTGGGCATATTAGTCAGGTCTGTTAACACGCTCTGCTGTGCTGGGCTCTGGATTAGTTTTTAATTACATTCAATAGTGCAGAGTGTCACCAGCCACAAGCCCACACAGTATCGCCTGCAACAACCTTTTCTTCAGGGAAAAGGTGGAGAGACTGAGTAACAATTTTAACATACATAAAAGAGGCTTAAATTAAACAGCCGATGGCAAACTGAGTCATCAGCGTGCTTTTGAATTTAAACAGACCTCGGCCTTTGTCAGACAGTGCATCCTAGCAAAATTCATCTATATTGCTAGTAGTGTTTTTTAACATAATTTGTATGTCAAGAAAATTGGTGTGTCAGTTAAGCTGACATTTACAGAAAAGAAAAATAAACAAAATGTCACAATGGTGTAAATTTAAATTCCTTCCAGCTTTAGTACAAGCTGACAGGGAAAAAAGCACCAAAAAAATCAAAATAAACTGAATTTTAGAGAAAATGCACACAAAAAAAAATCAAAACAAATCGAATTTCAGTCTCGTATTTCAATAGATTTATATCCTACTTCTAGTATAAAGACAATCTAATAGATAAAAGTATGTTTTCTGTAGGCTTAATTCATTCACTCATCAGTCATTGATTTATTTCTTTGCAGTTTTATACTATGGCACAATCCAGGTCAGCTAATAACAGTAGCGCACGGCAAAGCTTGAAATCCAGCACACTATCACTCAAACACATACATCTGGAGTTCAAAGGACTCGGCAAGTCCACAGTTTTCACAGTTGATTTTAAAATGGTAGTAAACTCAGTCTGGGCCCCAGCACAAACAGTGTAAAAAGACAGGATTTCAGTGTTGCAATAGCAGCAGAGCTCAGGGAACCAAATAAATGAGAATCCGATTCAAAGATTTTCAGTCAGTGTGGGATAGAGAAAGAAAGAGAGCGCTTCCACACTCCCACTGTCTGAGGATAGAAAATAATTGAGTGTGAGAAAACAGAATAGATTATCACTTAGCTAAAAGAAAACTCTATCATCACTTCCAGGCTTTTTGCTTATGCACACAGTGTAAGTAAAATCTACAGCTGGGCCCCAGAGACAGAATCCAGGTCCAGAGAGAAGCCGAAGCTGTTTCAACCTCCCTTCACCTCCACATATTAAGTGCCTGCATCTCTAATGAGCCAGTGTCCCCAAACGAGGCTCAGTAAGAGGCAAAGCTCAGCCATCTGGCCCGTCTCATAGTCTGAGTACGAGTTTATTCAAGTATCTTGTGGTAGGGGAAGAGGGGCAGGCCTTCAGTGAAGGCAGGAATATCCATGATGGCAATGGCACCTGCCAACTTGGGTGAGGCAGGAAGGAAGGTGAGTTTAGACACCTCGCCGTACGTAGAGCCACTTAAATCCTCCTCTTTGCTGCCCTCTCCTTCATGTTTTTTACCACCGCCCTCATCATCATTCTCTTCAGCACCAAATCCCACCACCTTGAGGAGACAGGGATAAATTTAGTGTGCACAAAAGGAAAGGAAAATGCGAAATACCCCTCGTTTTCTCTGTGAAACATGCACTAACACACATAAAGGTGTTTCTTACATGCACGCTGAGTTTGCGGCTGTTCTGTGCTCTGTGTTCTTGGAACCAGGAGACCAGCTCAGCCCTGGTCATCTGCTTCAGAGCCTCGATCTGAACACACAGAAACACTGATGGTGAGGAGAACACTGATGGGGGCCGAAGGACACGTGACATCCATAGATATTTTAACTTCTATTAATCAATATTTTCATATTAACACATGTAACATCAATGACAAAACCACAGAATTATCATCCACCCAGTCTCTTTTTTCTCTTTTGTGGGGGGGTTTTTAAGGCTCATTTAGTATTTGGTTCAGTCTCACCACCATCATTAAATCAGTTCATTAACTAACTGTACGCAGCCTGCCCAGCACCACACAGCAGGCTAAAAAGCCAGATATTTCCCTCAGGAGTAGATGGAGATGAAGCCAAAGCTAAAAGGAGAGTGAATATGGGACTTACATTTGACAGGTGGTAAGAAGCATGACTCCAGTGAGATTAAAAAAAAAAATCTGCTATGCATCTGGTCCATTTGTAAGTTGGCAATTGTTTGCTAACACCTTAGCCATACACTCTTTAAAAAGGTGATATGCCAGGGCTGCATGCCTGTCCATTTGTTTTCATGTCCTTCTAGTCCATAGAGGTCATAAACCAATTAATGCAGCTTTAAAATAGTTCAGTGATTCAGCAGTATTAGGTGTGAGATTTAGCACAAGCTGCTGTCAGGAAGGTGGTATCCAGAAATGAGCAGCACTTGGAACTAGGGCTCAGGTTTTTTTTGTGTGTTTCATATTTCAAATAAGTTGAATAAATAGAAATAAAGGCTCAGCCAAACTGCAAAGGACAGGGCACATATGGCGAATTAATACTAACAATATCCTCGCATAAGTTACTGCCATGTAAAAGTTTACAATCATTTTGATGAGGTAAAGGTCTGTGGTGAAAATTAAGGTTAGAATTGGAAGTAGGGGAATGAAAGCAATAGCCAATACATGATCCATTCATTTATTTGGCGTGTGTGCATGTGCACGTGCATGTGCATGGTGTCCTCACCTCTCTGTTGAGCCTGTTGAACACATACTGCT
The DNA here is from genome assembly GCF_017976425.1 of Toxotes jaculatrix. NCBI lineage: Eukaryota > Metazoa > Chordata > Actinopteri > Toxotidae > Toxotes > Toxotes jaculatrix. The sequence continues at coordinate 7,505,890 of NC_054410.1, read as the reverse complement.
GTGTAAGCACCTCGGCCCAGTTCCTGTCCACCTCCTCCCCGAGGTGTGTGTCCTCACACTCCTTTAGCTTCACTAAAGCAGTCACCTGTACAAAACACACACAAACAGCACACAGGGTTTCTAAACACTTTTCTTCTTCTATTTTCTACAGCAGGTTAGAAATTCACTGTTATTAATCCACCACAGTAACTTGGAAAACAACTTTGATGTCTAAAACTTTTTAGATATGTATCATTTGCTGCAACTTTTTTTTTTTTTTTTTTTACTTTTCCATAACCACAGGAAGCTCACAAAACACACAAAACAATACACACACAGACACAGACCTGAGTATTAAAGGCCTCCTCAGTGAGAGCATTGAGCTTCTCCCCGAATGAAGCCAAGAACTCTTCAATCTTTAACTCCACCAGCTCGGTACTGAGAGAGGAAAAAGTTCATGAAGGGAAAGAGATATATTATAGGCCATAGGGTGTATTTGATTCCTTTAGTCATTCATCAGTTCCACTGGCTTCTCTTTCCAGGGCCACATAGATAAATTGTAGCTTGGGTTTTGGCTGAACACTAAGATAGATTATACCTCGGTTTTTGGGGAAGCGGCTGAGATAAATCGTATCTTGCTTTTGGGTGAATAAAAGGTTACAATTGTGTTGCAGACTCACTTGAACTTGGTGGCCTGTGTTTCCACGGTGACAGAGAAACCCAGCACACCTGAGGTGTTTCTGCAGGTGGGGTAGACATGGTACCTGCAGCAGGAGATATGAAAAAAACAAAGACAGCTAGGATCAGAGATTTTGAGAAGAAGATAAACCGAGACACATCAAAATAACTTGGCACTCTATAATAAAAGCAAAAGGGTGGAATTTGATTATATAGTAGTTAACAGCAGAGACAGAGTGAAGTGTGGATAAATGTGAAAATTACTGTTTCCATGTTACTGGTGCAGTTATTTGGTCTGACATTTTAGACCTGCACAAAAAACCTTTTTTTATATTGTGGCAAAACACTGTTGTAATAATAAAAAACACATTTTCATAGGAGGTTATAATTGTCAGAAACTCTGCATTTATAAACTCTTAAAACTATCCTTATAGCTAAGTATAACAGAATTATAGTATGTTATAAACCATTTATTAAATGTTTGTATCATGCTAATAAATGCTAAATAGGGGAAATTAAAGTGTTGCCCCATTTTAGTTATCCGAAATGGTTTTAAATAAAGGTCAAAATCTGAATGGTAATATTATCAGATAAACTCACCCCAGAGTCTCTTTGGTCCTGAGGAAGTCAAAGCAGGGTTCCTCCATGTGCATCTGAAAAACGACAGCAACAACAATGCAGTAAAGGATGAAGGGATGATGTGATGGACTGGAAAGGAAATAAAACACTTCAGTACTCACCACTAATAGCTCCATCAGTGTGTGCTCCCTTAAGGCCTTGGGGCCAGACTAGATAAACAGTAGAAGGAAAGTAAAATGGGAGGTAAATAATGAGCATAAAAACAAAAGATGCTATAATTGGTAGGTATTAAAGTTATGATGTTGAAAATTAAGCTTTGACGTGCTGCAGATGTGTCCGTGTGCATACCTGGTAGTAAACAGTGACCTCAGAGTTGGCGTCTCCCTTATTGAGTGATTTGACTTTGCAGATGTGGTGCTTCAGAGGAATCTCCACCACTCTGAACATCACCGGCACCTCTGCTGGCAACTTGGAGAACTGCAACTTGCTGCCAGAGCAGGAGAACGGAGGACAGAAGGGGAGGAAAGGAGGGATCAAGGAAAGTGGAGAGAGAACAAAAGAGGTAAGGAGGAGAGGAAGAAAGAGAGTATGAAGAAAGTTTGAAAGGAGGAAAAAAAGGAAAAAAAACACTAGTGAAGACGGTGAAAGGGGAACTGTGGACTGAACAACTGAAGCTAATGCAAATTACTGTGTATGGCTGCAAACAAATCTATTTGATTGTATAGTATTAGTGTTCTCATTAGGGAGTGCATTCAGTGTAAGAGCTGACTTACTCTGTGACATACTGCAGGAACTGCACTGACTCCTGCAGAGGAAATACAATAAAAGGATAATGAACAGGTAGAGATAAGAGAGAAAGAGAGCGAGGAGAGGGAATCGGCAAAACAAGAGAACAATGTCAGGGACACTCAGAATCTGATGATACAAGTGCCTGTTTTATTGTTAATCAATCCACTTGTCTGTGTTCTGACTGCTGTCGCCTTACAGTGCTGCTGAAGTTGCCCTGTACCAGTCCCTCCGCGTATAGCTCGGCCTTGAAGCTCCGGCTGAACTCCATCAGCTCATCGCTGGTCAGACCGGCCGTCAGAGCCTGATACTTCTCTACCATGGACCAGCGGGAATGCTCTAAGATCAACAAACGAACGTCCCTGAGAAAGAGGACAGGAGGACAGGGACACGGAGGAGGAGTGTGAGAGAGAGAGAGTGAGGGAAAAAGAGGATGACATGAGGAGAAGGCCCTTCTGTTTAAGGCTGTCACACATTTCACCACTAGAAGGCATCATAGACTTGGTGATGCGACAGAAAGTAAGGTGGAAAAGACAGAGAAAAAAGAAAAAAAAAAGGAGAGAAGACAGACAACTCACTTGCCGAGTTTCTCAGGTTTAATGAGGATGTTGAAGTAAGTTTTTTTGAGCTGCTCTGAGAACATGCTGAAGACGTCAGGGGAGGCAGAGAAATCAGCCAGGTGGTCAATGATCAGGTGGAACAGCAGCTGCACAGAGACAGACAGAAAGACAGACCATCATTATCGTGAGAGTGAACAATACAACCACACGTGTGTTTAGAATAAATGTGACTATGCACGTATGGCATTATGTCTCACTGAGCTTTTTTTTTTTTTTTTTTTTTCCAGTGACTTTGTTGCTACTTAATTTTTAAACCACTTTTAAACAGGTTAAAAGTGGTTTATTAGGAATACTGTACATTTTACACAAGGACAAATTCTGATTGTTGATGCCTATTGTTATGATCTATAATGTTTAATTAAAAATATGCAAGTAAATATTAGTAACCTACAGGGCATTTAACATTAGGTTATCCATACAGTGTTGCACTTTATTGTTCAGCTGTGCCTTAATGCATTAAATCGTATCCATATCTGTTTGTGTATGTGCAGTTTCTCCTGATACATTCACTCACAGACAGTTTGTGGTTAAATCCTTTGACCTTGATGACCAGGCCGTGTTCACCGGCCACCAGTTTATACTCCAGCTGGGCCACTTCAGCCTCATAGGCCGGCTCTGCCAGGTTGTGGCCCAGGATGTTGACCAGCAGGTCAAACAAGACTATGCTGAAAGGGGAAGGGAGGACAGAGGTGAGGATGGAGAGAGGGACAAGATGGAGGAAGGTAAAAAGGAAAAAATAAAGGAGGAAAGTGAAACAGGAGTGAAGGAGGCAGAGGTAGAGGAAAGGTGAGAAAGATGAGTTGGAGGGGAAAGAGGGAGATAGAGGGAAAAGAAACAAGGCAGAAAAAGCAGCAACAGAGAGAGGAACATAAATAAGAGCAAGAATTAAGCATAGGGATGGAGGAGAGAAAGGGAAAGAAAAAAGGGCAGTAGATTTAAGTGATGAAAAGGACAAGGAGATGAAATTGAAGGTAGGGGAGGGAGGGAACAAATAAAAATCAAAAAAGAAAGAGTGAGTGAGGGGTGACAGAACAATAGCAGACGTTAATAAGTGTTACAGCAATAGAAAAAAATACTATTTTCACAAGGTTTTATCTGAGCCTGAACTTACTTCTTAGCAGATTGCTGGATTACAGGAGAGATTAAGTGGAATCTGATGTAGGCTGCAGCAGGAGAGAGGACAAACGGGTGTCAACACCTCTCTAATCATATTAATTTACATGTTAAATGATTAACACTGTACAAGCACACACACACACTCATTCACTCACACACACTTCACCTTTTGGGATTTTGAATTTGTTGTCCTTCTTGTACCACAGGCAGCCCCTGTCGCTGTCGGCTATCCGGACAGGGAATTCTGTGTCTGGGCAGTCAGACAGCTTCAGGGTGAAGTCAGTGGCTGAGCAAATGCACATAAACAGCAAATCATCATTATTCCACTTGGTACTATCTCATAAATAATGTGTGAGTTTCAACAATTCAGTGTGTCCAGTTTGGGGATAAACATGCAGCAACTCGTTGACACAGCGAAAGATGTTGCCCCCCCCCCAATAAATGATTCAGGAACCCTTGGGCTGATAAGTGAAGATGAATCGTCTCTCCATATTTTGTCCGAATTGGCCATGTGGTGCTGTGGCCTTCCAAAACATAGAAACAGAACACAATGCCCAAACGTGTCAGCCCTTAAAATTTGACCAGAATTGTAACTTTAGATTAATATTAAGCCAAACAATGCTGTGTGTGGAGTTAGAAAGAAGCAAGCTTACCAGAACTCTATAGCCCTCTCTGAATGTCAGCTTGAGGACAGTGGCTTTAGGCTACTTTAGCCGCTACTCTGAAGTGTTGTTTTATCTTTACTTTTTCTTTCATTGTCTGAGCTGACTGATGATAGCAAGTGATCTCTCAGTTTAGCAAAATCCTTTTCTACTTCCTTCTTAGCTGAGCTAATGAAACTCATTAACGCTGTACATTTTTTAAAATGCAAAGTACCTCTTTGGACTGGACTTGAATTATGGAATAACCAGTGAATTGGCTGAAAATCAGCAGGTAATTGGGACTTTAATTATTACTGAGGTGGGGGATGAAAAACATATGTTGTCAAATCACTGACAGGTAACACAGAAATCACGCAACCTCTTCTACCGAAATAAATCCTCTTCATGACTGCTTTCTTGGACACTTGAAGCATTTTTGGCTCAAGCAGCACACTATTTTTACCCGTGAAGAATCTTATTCACCCACCGATGAACCTGTTCTCAGCGGGAAGGTGGAGGTCATTGTTCAGCTCCAGGTGTCCTGTCCAGAGCTCCATCCACTCCTGCTGGATGTCTGTGAGGAGTGAGAACATCTATTAGCACACAAGACATATTTGCATTTTAGATTTGCATTTGAGTTGAGTCATCTTAGGACTTTAACGCAACGAAAGTCAAATAGTGGTTTTGTACATTTTCTTATTTAAATGCTGTACCAACACTGTTGTTCGCCATCTAAAAGACAGAGACAAGAGCTGGCATTTCTCCTGCTGGCTCTCTGCACTATATCAGGCTGAATATCACCACACAAGGGGAAAAAAGGCAATGTATTCACTGAATTCCTACATTGTGGGAAGGAGCTGTTGCGCTGTCAGTAAACAGGCGCACACACATACAGAAACACGAAAACACACCCTCCACGCTGTATTGTGTGCCAAACCACTTCTCCCTGAGGGGACACTGGCCCTCATGTTCTGGTGACAACAGCATCAGGTTGGCTTTCTCAGGGGTGAGGAGGGACAGAGCTGCATTGATCACCTACACAGAGACACACACACAGACACACAGGCGAAAAGTCAACTTTTCAGCAAAGACTGGAGAGTAAAATGTTTTTGTTTTTTTTTCTTTACTCCAACTGCTTCTAAATTTTGCTTGTTTATGTGAGAACTATTTCAGCTGTCAATCACAATAAGCAGCAGAAACACTGACAGGAAGTTACAGTCATCACATAAAATATGCAAAGCCACAATTTGACTGTAACATCTGATACTAAATAATCTCCACCAATCAAAGGCAGCACCAAGAACTCCTGCAAATATATTTCGGGGAAATAACGGTGTTAGCTACAAAACCATTAACATATCAGACAGGAACAATGTCTAGATTTTTCCACTTTTGATTGACCTGTTTCATTAACATTTGTATCTAAAAAAAGGAAGTATAGGATTTCAGAAAAAAAAACACTGAAATGGTTCACTCCCCGAACTACTGAACTACTTACTTCTGGGTTGAACTCAAACATCAGCTGATCTCCTGTTAGGAAATCTTCTTTAGGGAACACCTGCATGTTCTCACAGATGTCCTCAACATATTCTATTGGGTCAATCTGAAAAAGAGGAAATCAATCTCAGTGGTCATGACACAATTTGCTGTTTGTCCAAAAAGCCTCCAACACAGCAGCATACGGATATTTGAGTTCTTACCTGCTCCTGATAGTGAAACTCATTCGCTTCAATCTTCTGAATCTCTTCGTATATTCTGAATGCATGAACACACGGATAGAGAGAAGGGATTATCATCCTTATTCATCCCAGACTAAATCTCAAATGTCACGACATCAACACTCTTTAAGGCAGATTGAGGAACATAACAAAAACAAAAATAATAAAATGCATGAATACATAAATGAACAAACAGCCAACCAAATACATCAACTTGTTAGTATGCAGTATAATGAAGTATTTACTACATCCTATCCTACAATGTACCAAAAATGCCAGGCAGACAGAATAAATAAGCTGTGTTTAAATATTAAGGCAGTTTTTTTTGTACATCACTGTTGTGTTGTTTTGTATGACTGTGTGTGTGTGTTTGTGTTTGTGTGTGAGAGAGAGAGAGGCAGTGCCTTTGCTGTGGTCCACGTGTCTGCAGCATCTTCAGGTACTGGAACACCAGGTGAGTCACCTGAAAAAGACCACACACAAGAATTACTCACAGCTTGAAGTGTTTCAGCATTAACAAACTAAAATCACCACATTCATTTACTGGTAAAATTACTGTTAAATCCCTCTTTGTTGCCATTAATGATAAGGCTTAAGTGAAATGCAGAGTTAATGTTGATAAAGCATAACAATTACACTGATGCAAGAAAGAGGCTGCCGATCACAGTGGCTATGATTACAGTCATTAGAAGAAGCTATGACAATCATTTGGAAAAGGTGACTACATTTAAAAATACTGAACAGAAAGTAATGTGTGTATTTATTCGCCCCCTTTTAGAGATTCAAACGTGTAAATGAAAATGTCAGCTCCGCCTTAAGAGTAATAATTATCCACTGTGAACAAAAGGATTCTCAGTCCTGATGAATCTGTTTGTAAGAAGAGAATACGGGAGGAGAAGTATGACTTTCATCATTTCTGTGGATCCAAGGGGTGCATGCAACAGAGTATAGGCTGTTCAGCTCTTGAATAATAAACCTTTGGCCCTTTGAGGTACCTTTTGTTTTCAGCTCATGGTTTTCTTTGTAATTATTTGCAGTATTTTCTGTATTTTCATATGCTCAGGTTATTCAACTCTTGAGCTGCAAATCCTTAGCACTTTAAAGGAACAGTTTGACATTTTAGACAACTACGCTTTTTTCTTCTGCAAGACCAGTTTCCAGGCAACCATGGGAGATTCCAGAAAGGTTAGTGGTCTCCGTCTTATGTCCAAGTCTGCTCCCCATGCAAACAGCGCCCAGTCAAGAACTAGTCCAGTTCTCTCTCCTGGTCTCATCTTATATATTTATGGTATTTTATGTATTTAAATATGTTTTACTTAAATGATGTATTTATTTGTTGGATTTGTTAAATGTTGCTTTGTCCTTTTTGCACAATGAGCTCACAAAGGCAAGTTTCTAACAAAGTAAACTGAACTCACTGTATAACTGTAGCCTTGCACCTGTGAAGAAGCATTTTTCTGAGGTGCACTATTTTTAGCTCAGTCTATTTTTTGCTTGCATGACACTGATAATCCAGCAGCAAACTGCAATTCTGGTGGCAAGACTGACAGTTTAGTGCTGTCTCCAGTACTTTCCACCTTCGAGTCCATTTACTCAAGTCTGTTTATCTAAAAAAACTCACTTTAAAAACAACAAATGCTGACTCAGTTAATCATGAAAACACTAAACTGAAGCTAATGTGACTGGCCACAGCCACCGGTACAGTGCACTGATGCATCTTACTGTCATCACGCTGAGATTCATGTGTGCCACACACCTCCAACTAACAAAACACTACAAGTACCACACTTATTTGGCACACCTTGCAAGCAACGCTTGACTGCATTAACACCTTGCACTGCCATTTAAAAAAAAACAAACAAAAAAAACCCCTAGCACCCTATGATTCAAAGAACGTCAGGTTAATCCTCTCTGAATGGAAGAGTGAAGGATGAAGCCCTGCACTCTTCACAGTAAACATCCTCAAGGCTGCCGCAGAATTCATACAACAATGCAAGTTTCTTGACAAACATTTTTCCATGAAGTACTTAAGATCAGAAAACAGTGCTGAATAATTGCCTCTCTGTTTAACACAGGAGTTGTCATAGCAACTGATAAACAAAGGTTGCTTCTTTGAAATGATCTGCTGCATTAATGAAAATAAGACAAATAGGCCAGATGGGTGCACAAAGAAAACACAAAAACGAAAATCACTGATTCTGTATGATCAGACAACAAATGATCTAGATGATAGACTACGGACTGGAGATGAATGTGTAAACTGCTCGCTGTTTTTTCCTGATTTCTCCTGAGCCTCACTCAGTGTTTCACTGAATGCAGGATAATAATAAATAATAAAAAAAATACAAAAACAGAAATACAGACAAATATTAAAAAAGAGTCTTTTTTACCTGGTAGACGTTTTGGAATCCTTCATCGGTGAGGGTGATGGAGATGGAGAAGATGGAGTAGGTGGTGTTTTGGTCAAAGCCAGTTTCACTGTTTCCTCCAAACAAAGCCAGGGCCCAGCACCTACAGACACAAACACCAGTTATTTAACACTGATTTTAAAGCAGGACTGCTGGTGTGGATTCATTCACTGCCGTAAACTGGAAAGAGAATGGACATGAAGGACAAGGAGTGGAAACAGTGTCACTTCATGTTTCTTGATTGCAGAGAAGTTAACAAACATTTAAGTGGTTTTGTATTTGTTGGCAGTTTTTTATTCATTTAAACATGAAAAACTGCTTACAGAACTTACCTGGGTTTTATAATCCTTCAAAGTGAGCATCATGTCTGCTTCTATCTGTATAAATACATCTTTTAGTTGTGTGATGATGCACATATAAAAGCTAGGTTTTTTTTTTTTCTCCCCCAACTCTGTACAAGTACAAAGGACCGTGATGCTCCATCACTGTGATGGATCACACCAAGAAAGTTTTAAAATCTCCAAAGGTTTTTTATACTGCACACTGAAATGAAATGAAACCAGTGATGGGAAAAATAAATGAAAAAAAACTGCGATGTGCTTTTTAAAATGGCCGGCAGTGAAATAGAGAACACATTTTCATTGATCTGGCTGTACAGTAAATGCACTAAAACCTGTAAAAACATTAGTATGGCCCTTTAAATGTTAACACATCTAATCAGCATCCCAAACAGTGTGCGTGATGGACACACAGACAGACAGACCATTCCCCAATTTCAAACCTGCCTCTCTGCCCTTGACGTTGTGATTGTCTGAACTCAATAAAAACAGCCACTCTGCTGCCTCAGCACTTTGTTCCGACCGGGAATTGAGACTGAGTACACTCAAATTCATAAACAATTGAAAACGGCACAAACTGTAAACAGGACTATTCTATTGAACGCTCCAAGAGGTGCTGATGGCAAAGGGACTGCTGGATGGGCTCGTGGTATTGTGGGACTACAGAGAGTTTGGCGAATCACTTTGCCACTTAGCAACAAGAGGCTGAAATGCTCTTGTACAACCACATCCAGGGATGAGAATGTATGAATCACATCATGAAGTGGGCTGGCAAAGCATGTAGTTTGAAGATCGGGCTCAAACACTCAGTGCTCGCTCAGAGCATGAAAAAGTTCATGTATACCCAGCAAATTGAAGACCTTTTAACTGGGTTCTAGAGTGCCCTCGAATCAGAAAAACAAACAGACAGAGGCAATAACACTCACTTCCTCCTGAGCACTGAGAGGATGCTTCCTGTGCCTTCATGGCCAATCAGCCAAGAGATGTAGTGGAGAGGCTTCACTCTGAAAAGAGGAGGGAAGAACATGAAAAGGAGAAACAAAAAACATTGATGCAATCTCTCTACAATCGGGGCAAAGCATGGGATCTTTTGGCTGGTCTAATTCTGTGTTTATATGAAGAGGCACTACTCTGCAGAAAGAAGACAGGGACATGGAAAAAAGAGAAACAAACACATTTGATGCAGTTTATCTCAGGTCAGGGGAAAGAATGGTCTGTTGTAGGTTATAGGTCTAATTGTTCATTTATGTACCCTGCAATACTCTATGTATCTCCTCACCTGTAGTGTTTTTCCTGAGGAGGAAGAGCCCAGGTGATATTCAAAGCATGAACCTTCCGAACAGGAACGACTGCACACACACAAACAGTAAAAAAAAAAAAAAAACAAACAAAACACTGTGATGGAAAGATAACCAATTGCTGCACTGGTCCACAACCTTTTAGGCTCATGATCCATTCAATCAAAGCTATCCGATCTTGTAGAATCTTATCTGTTTGCATATGTTCACAGGTTGTGAGCAGCTTAACCAAAGGTAAAGTCATCCAGCAATGGATAAGGAAAAACAAAGATTAGAAGAAAGTCTGAAAAAATAAACCTCATTTTGTGAGGCTGAGGATTTTTTTTCTGCTTTACTATGTTTTAAACAATGTGGGAAGTAAGACAGATACCTCTGTAGAGCTTGTTGAAGGCTGGTGTCTCAAAAGGATCCAGCATATCAGAGAAATCTGGCTTGGGCAGACCACTGTAGACATAAAAAACAGAATTATGAGAAGCAACAATGATGAATGCATTGTTATTAATTAAACAATGTCACTATGTCACCACAAGTCATTAACACGTATTAAACCCGCCATAATGAATTTGTAATCTCTAATGTTTTTAGGAAAACAACAGAGAAAATATCTCTTACTGTTATTGCACCAGATATTTCAAAATGTCAACTTTTCATGTTTCTAGTTGAATGAAAATGAATTTAGTTCATCTTAAAGAGCTAAAGTTGCTTGAGAAGACTTCATAAGCTCATAAATGAGAAAAAAAATAATCAGCTCATTCAGGAGCATGTAATCTTTAAACTGATGTGAAAGCCTTAATAACTGGAGGTTATGTGGTTTTCACATAACATGCTACATGCATGTTGATTCTCTTTTAAAAAAAAACAAAAAACCCACAGCATTCACTCATAAAGCAAAGAGAAGTGGAGATCCGTAGGAAAAAAATAAAAAAAATAATTCAGCTCAACTTTAAGCAGAAATTATCCCTTTCAGGTGTACGTCGCTGAAAAACAACATGTGAAACGAAGAGAAATTAAAAAGAAAAAAAGCCAAGAAGAAGCCAAAGAAGGCTTGACATTTACATTTGAAAGTATCAAAGTCTCAAATGATATTCACACTCAATCTATATCACACCAGCACCTCATCACAGTGACTGAGAGCCTCTTCTTCAACACTCACTTGTTAGGCACCTTGCTGAAGATCTCTCTCACCCACTCCTCCAGAGTGTCCAGCTTCTCTAAAGGACAGACAGAGTGAAGAAGGATAAATTAGTGCTTAAGTGTGTCTGAATAATTCTGGCTGAAAACTCATAATTCTGGGTTATGGGGAGAATTCAGTGCGAGGCAGAGGGTTTTAAGGCAACTGTAGTGTTGGCTATGAGCTTTGACCCTAAAAAAAAGGCCCAATCCATAAACTGTTTCACCCAATAGACAACAAGTATATTCATACATATTATTATTAATAAAACATTGATGAAATATTATAATTTATGTGTTTCTAACCAAATAATAGTTGAAAATATCCATGTTTTAGAATTTTTATACATCACAAATGTAAACAAACCATAAAACAGTACTAAAAAGCGCTATTTCATTATTGTAGCTTTTGTAATGTGTTAGCGCGGCACATATATTTAAAAAAAAAAAAAGTCAGTTAATACAGGAGCGGAGGCTGGAGTGTCAGCATACAGTATCAGCAATCAGTATTTCAATGCATTATCAGTTTTCCACTTGAACACTGACTATATACAATTTTTGTAGTTTTAATGCAATTAGTCTTCACTGTGACAACTTTGCATCACTTTACACTGGTCGATCTTTTTAGATGAAGACAGTTTTATCGAGAACTAGAGGTTGGAGCATAAATGAATCTGCCTTATACAGAAGGCCAATAATTTAGCTGTTTCACGAGGAGGATTTTTCTCAGCACAAATGTCAACACTAGTCATCATTTTACTTGTTTGCTGTAGTTAATTAGCTGTGTGATATTTTCTGTGAAACCCGGAAAAAAAAAAAAACGTGTTAAGATATTTTGTGTCTGACTTTGGAGAAATATAGCAATTTGAGTTGATTTGGAAATGATTATCTGCAATTTGCTGAATATAGATGAAGTGAATCCTTATTAGAGTTGTGACACGATTTTTTTTTAAATTGTTGCTCAATTGATCAATTCATATGGTGTATAAAATTTATTAAATCAATCCCACATCAACCAGTATACTATTTGATTAGTTCTTTATGTGTAATGAATGGGATAGATTTTCCAAACCTTTTGACTGCACAGCCAGAGTCATGTAGTGGGCAGAGTAGTGTTTCTTCCAGAAGGCACGCAGCCGCTTATAGACATTGATCTTCTTCTTCTTTGGCTCCTGCTTCAGTGTCTGCGCATTCCCTAGTGTTGTCACAAGTGAGCAATCAATTCAACAGAACTGTAAAACACCGTAGAAAAATGGTTTACAAATGTAGGGATATCAGCAAGAAAGGAAACTTGGCATTGGTCTCGGTTCCTCCTGTTTGTTATTGCTGAACATACCCCAAGGAGGCCCTCGTGTGTATTATGTGTCCCAGTGGTTGTGTTTGCCAACTTACCCCAGCAGAACTTGCCCATAGGGTGTCCAGGTTTGGCCAGACTGCCAAACAGCATCTCCTTCCTGTGGGAGTCAGACGGCTTAGCCAGCTGGTACTCTGACAGACAGGAGAGACAGAAAAACTCAAGACGACAGAGAAAGGCGGCAGTCGATGGTGTGCGAAAGAGCTGCATGCAGAGAATGTGGCAACGCAGATGATGAGAAGTTTAGCTCCAAGCACAAAAGCTGAAATTTAACCTCTGAGCACAGAAAAACAATGCTCAAAGGTGCCGAGACTCACCACTGTCAACGGCTTCCACCTCTCTATCAATGGCATCTCGGATCATCAGGGGGCAGATGAAGAACTGAGCCCACCTAAGAGGGTGATAGGACAGAGAGGCCATCATAAGGGACTACGTACCAGTGTGTGACAGTGTTTGTTTTCTTTGTATGCACAACAATCCCAGGATGCAGCTTTAAGTGTCACAGGGTGCCCAAAGTGCAATCATCTTGTAGTTGGTATGGAATAAGTTTCATACATGTCTTATGTGTTTTACCAAGTTTAATTTCTCCTTTTCTTGTTCCTGTTTTGGGTTTATCTGTAAGTTAACTGATGGTTCTCTAGGAGTCCACTTCTTAAGAGCAACTTCCCCAAAAACTAAAACCCTCTGATGCTTCCACACCTGTCAAGAGCCTCTTTGAAGCTTTTCCTCTGGACGTCAAACTGGAAGATGGTCCTCTCGCAATCGGTGGAAGCATTGTCGCTCCCTCCGTGCTTCTTGAGGAACGCATCAAAGCCGTTTTCTGAGGGGTACTTCTCACTACCCATGAACACCACTGGGACACAGCAGGGAAAAACAGTAGGTGAGGGAAGAGAAGAGAAGAGAAGAGAAGAGAAGAGAAGAAAAGAAAAAAAGGGAATTTAAAAAGAAAACTCCTCCACAGTTACTTGGTGATGTTCCTTGCGTCTGCAGTTTTCTTGCTTATTTATGTGGACAGCTGGCCAAACACAGTGTTGAGTTATATTTCTAGCTGAGCCACAACAGAGTTTGATTTCTTTTTTTTTTGTCCAGAAATAGCTGCGCACCTAGCTCTAAATATTGCTGCGAACGTTTGGTGGCAGTTTTGATGACAGTCTGTAAGAATGAACAAGGGCTTCCTTACAGAATGACCATTTAGGAACAATGTTCAACAGTCACATCAGTAAAGGAGACAGATATAACAATTTCTCTGCTGACAGCAACATCAATAGAGTGGAATGCAATTCAGAATTTAGAGGGACATATGAAAGTCTCTTGCCATCTTGCACACAGTGAATGCAGCAAGTTCCTGCCTCTCCTTTGTTAGGGGATGAAAGGCTGAAATACCAACCAGGCAAAGTGGGAACTCTGAAATGCCCTAAAAATGTAGTAGGTAGTAAATTAAATATGTGTTTATTCTCTAAATCTTGGAATATGCACAACTAAAGACCAGTATTGACTGAAATGTTGAGGGCCTTATGGTGAGTCCTGCATTAGTAGGACTCATACTAATGCTCTCTCTTATACGGACACCAGAGTCTAAATCTAAATCTAGTGATTTGAGGCAATATTTTGCTTATAAGGTGCATATTCATTCAAAAAAAAAGTTTTTAAATGACCAAAACTGATATATACCAAATTATCTGCAGGTACTGCTGGTTGTGTAGTCTTCTGTGTAAACTGAATAAGTAATTGGAGGTGATTGGTTTGATACACAGTACACAGAGAACAGAAGGAAAAGTGGGTCAAAAGGAGCCCACAAGCTCATTTTTGCCCTGCGGCTCCATGGTGGGTTAATCTGGCCCTAGGAGAAGGGTATTCTGGGAAGTGTCAGATATTATTAAGTGAAGTAAAACTAGACAAAACAGGCTGAGAGGGCACATTAAATAACTAAAACAATAAACCACATCTGGCATGCTTTGGATACTGTGATTAGTGATAGGGAATAAGTTGAATACACAATTAAGTCAAACAAAGGATGAGAAATACTTTTCCACAGAGATGATCTGAATCTCTCGGGTTAATTACTTACTGTGTTCCAGAAAGTGGGCGAGGCCGGGGAGGTCACTGGGGTCACTGAAGCTGCCCACGCCAACACACAGTGCAGCTGCAGACTGAAACATGCAAGAAATCAAGTCATTTCTGAGTCTGGCAATCCACTTAAAGGATAAGTCTGGTGATATTTTATGTTTTTTCTGTCAACAAACCCCATAAAGAGACCAAAACCAACAAATGAACTGATTATAATTACATGTTTTGCCTTCATAGCCAAAGCCTGATTAGCTTATTGAAGTGTGCCACAGAGATCCATTGTTGTCCAAAAACACATGAATGAGCCACACTGTTGTACTGGGTGACATGTTCCCTAATTACAATGGACATGTGCACTCTAGTTTGTTTTGAGACAATCCCACATACAAAATCCTGCTGCCGTAAATTGTTACTAAAGCACCAAGTCCTTGGCTGTCAGTCCGTAATAAATAAACTATTTATTCTTACTATTGATGTGTTTAAAGTTGTGTGTATTAAACAGTACTAAAATAGTTTTCAGATTTTTCTTCCTCCTCTCACAATATCAGCTAAAAGTAGTAAAGTCGAGCATATTTGCACATTAAAACTTTCAAGTGGCACCTGTTTCTCTGCATTTCCTTTCCTCTTCTTCCCCTCCATGTCATCATCTTCATCGTCATCACTGCCCTTCTCGTCGTCGTCGTCTTCCCCAGACTCATCCCCTGTTTCATCTCCAGATTCCTCCCCCTCCTCCTCCTCCTCTTCTTCTTCTTCTTCTTCCCCTTCATCTTCTCCATCTGTGTCCTCGTCTTCTGAGGATGCTGGACCACTGTAGTCTGAAATGAGCAGAGCTCGCAGCCCGTTCTCCAACACAATGTACCTGAAGGAAGTAAAGTCACAGGTGAAACAACACAGAGAGCTCTGGGAAACAGCTTTCATAGTTCTGTTCTTATTTTTGAACAGGCTGTTAAACCAAATGTCTCTTTGCAGACTGCATCTTGCACCCCTCTGAGACTCTCCTGCACTTTTTTTTCCACAGCAAGTTTTCTGTGTATGCCCCACAGAGGCCCGAGGCACTGGTGTGGGCTTACAGCATGAAATCGTCCCATCAAACTATAATAATACTGTACTGATCCGGCTGGAAGAGAGGCTCGATATCATTTTCGGATCTGGGTTAGTGGATCTGGGTCATTTCCTCAGCACTTTCACATTCACAACTAGAGAAAATAGTATCCTCTGATGTATATCATTGCACATGAAATCATATTAATAACAATGCCTGAGGATAAACTAAATAGATGAGATAAATCATGTAACAGGACTAAAGTATGTAAATAATTTAAATACTCGGGAGAATGGCAGCATCTAATATGAAAGCTTTAGTGTGGATATATTTCTTTTAAATGGTGCAGCGGAAGAGTCCTTTACCTGTACTGTTTGGGGTCACTGGGGGATTTGGTGATCTCGCTGTCTCCGACATTATCCTCTCCTCCTCCCCCTGCATCTCCCGCAGCTAGGTTCACCTCCCGGGACACCGGCTCCGGATCTTCTGCTGCGGCTCCTGCTTGGACTGAGCCCGAAGAGTCAGACGTCGGGGCGTTTCTGGACTTGTTTGTCTGCGGCATCCTCAGCAGAGATGATGAGACTTTGGCACTGCGGGCTGACAGCAAGGCGCGATCATAAACAACAGGACAGCTCGCTGTCACCGGCAATTTACTCCTAAGCACGGCAACACACCGTGTCAGCCTGAACAGAGCTATGATGAAGACCCTGTCTGACAGACGAGTGAGGAGCAGATGAAAGCCCAGAAACCAGTGGGACCGACACAGCACAGATTAACCAAGACTCTGTCTGTGGCAGAGGCCTGTAGGTTTGAACCTGAGCTGTCACACACACCAGCCAGCGCCCACAATACAGCTATTCACACAGGCTGTCTGGTGGTTTCGCCCTATTCAGCTGGATGTCAGCTAAAATACGACCCAGCAAGACCACCCCAACCAAAACCTGAACCTCTCATCTGCACAGGCACAGTAACTGAGACCACCAAGAACCTCCAAACAAACTAAATTAAAAAAAATAAAAAATAAAAAACACCGAAGAAGAAATGACTATAAAAGTCCATAAATGGGTGCTACAGGCTAAAAGTAGATTTTAATGTGAACATATTACAAATGTTCTTTAAAAGACGCTTTAGGTGGCTCAGGTAGGAATCTGTTTCAAGGCTAAAGCCAAACCGAAAACAACTTTTAGGAATAGTTCGTGAAACCGGTGCGATAACTATGTTTCCATACCTTCTTCCCTGTTCACAGCACAAGGGGCCTCTGCATATGTGAAAGCGAGCGTCTCCTCCAACAACGAGCGCTGTGATTCGCTCAGAAGAGTCGACCCTTACTTGTGACGACCTCTGATTGGTTGTATAGGCCAAGGGGCGTGGCTTGTGCCTTAACACGTGTGCTCAGTGCAGTCAGGAGCGGTTACATTGCAATAAGCTGCAGGGGATGGGACAGCAGCGGAGGCGACAAGTAGCCACCTGGAGGTAACCGGCAGCTGTTCGCCATCTGTTTTTGATTATGACTGCTGGCTTCAGAGAGTTCAACCGACCACTTGTCATAACCGGTAAATCTCGTAATTGCTCGGCTTTTCTTTTTTAAAATGTCCTCAGACCGGTCAGAGTTGAAACGGATGCAAACTGTCTTGTCGGCTATAGCCACACGACAGGCTCTGTGCTGCATGACAATTGTACCCCCTGCATCTTTTAATGCACCTGTATACCGCCGCAAGCTGGGATGATTGCTTTAGGGGCCGCTAGGTGGCAGACATAGGCCACAAGGGATGTTGGGCAAATCTTACACCAGATTTTTGAGGATGGTCCACAATTTAGATGCTTGCCTAGACTCATATTAAAGGGCTGCCAATCTGTATTTTTTTCCATAAAATTTAAAGGCATTTCGAAAATTTGTAAGTTCATTAATAATGCCTTCAACAAATCTGCAAGTGGTCAACACAGGCTAAGATTAAAAGTTTAGTGGTTTATTTACAAAAGAAAAAGCAAAACAATCTTCAGGTGAGTTAATGAAAGAGATTTGAAATAAGGATGTGCTGGATTAGACTGACTCAAACCACTAATCACAGTCAGATGGTTAAAAACAAAAATCTTATCATGAATAAGCCACATTGACATTTGTCCAATGCCCTTCCTCAGCCTCCCCTCTGCAGCGTGTTGGCATTTCACCCCTCTGCTGTGCCAATATGTCCTCCCCCTCACTCACTAACTCTCCCTCTCTCCCTCTCTGCGTCTCTCTGTCTGAAGCCAATCTGATTTGCCCCTGGGCTTCTGTCGGCAGAAAGAGGTGATAAACACCGCAACCATGACAACCGGCGAGCCAGACACACGCCTGAGTTCCTGTATCCTAATGGCTTAACTTGGCATCCTCTCCTCCTTTGATTCATCAGGTCCAGCCTTCACCTGAGCTGATATTAATACACTCAGGACGGATGAAGGCGGCGTGGTTCTACTACGGTTTGGGCCTTTCCATCCTCATCTTTTGAGATAAGTATGTCTATCAGCATGTGAAATCAAACTGTATTAACACTGAAACCTCCACAATGCTTAAAATAGAGCTCAGATATTAGTCACTGTATAAACATTTCCTCAGTCTGATTAAAATTAACATAAATGTTAGCATATTGATTCTTCTAACTTGCTTTAAAGCAGTCAGACAGAAAGTGAAAGCACTGAGCTGGTACTCCCAAACACTTCCTATTGATCACTAATGGAGTCCCTGTGAAAACACCATGAATGATGTTTTCAGAGCAAAAGTTCTGGCACCAGGCACACTGTAGCAAGCACGGAGCCATTGCTCAGCTGAAATTGCTGGGCTATGGTAATAGCGAGGATAAGCAGCCTTTTAGAACTGTGTGAAAGTGTTTTTAACGTGACTCACCACGTGAATACTCTCAGAGCAAAAATGGCAGGCTCCTGATGGATTGGATAGGCCTCGGCAAACCATGAAGCTCCCCTTTTAATGCAAACACATATGGCCTTTTCATGGTAAGGTGTATTGTATTAGCGTGGCTGCAGCGCGTGCCATCATAATTCCCCATTTTTTTCCACTTTTGTGCCGCTCTCTATGACTGAGCCCAAATTGAAGCTCAGATCGGGCACCTCGGGCCTCCCCAGAAAAATGTGTCTGTGTGAAAACGAAATGTAGAATGCAGCCGGCTGAATCATTGTAGGTATTATGAATTTGTCCCCCTCGGTCAGCTTCCTGTAGAGTCATTGGAGGCAGCCGCAGCAGCGGCGGCGGCGGCAGCAGCAACCAGAGTCTTTACCTTAAGATTCCAAGGGGGCAAGGTTCCCATAGCAACTGATCTGAATCCTAATTAAAACAGGAGATTTGATTAATTAGTTCAACGATGTGTATTTATGTGTGTATGTGTGTTGCATGGCTCTCTGTATGTGGCATGTGTGTGGGAGTCATGTTCTCGTGAGTCACGGTGTATCTTGTGTGTAGTTATGCTGAATGAGAAGGGGGGTGTTATATGCCTTTATGTGTGTGTTTATGTGTGTGTTCATGAGCCTGTGGGTAATCCTGTGAATCACTGCTGTGTTTTCAACATGTGCTCACGTGTGTGTGTGTGTGTGTGTGTGCTTCATGTCTCCCGGGATGCTTGTCCTTGCCTGCAGTACTACTGTGTGAATCAGAGGTGAGTCCTCTGGAGTTGCCCTCTGCTTTAATCTGGAGCTAATGACAGAGCCACCTGCCCTCCTGGCCATCCTCCCCCGTCCCCTCCTTTTCCCCATATCTATCTCTTCTATCTGTTTGCTTCTCTTCCCTCTCCTACCCCTCTTCTCCCTTCTCCATACGTCTCAACCAGCCCTCACAAACCCCCAAATTCCCACTGCTCATTGTCTCCCTTTCTCTCTGTCTCCCACAATCGGCCTCTTTTTTCCTTTTGCTCCTTCCCTCCCTCTCTTCCCTGCTCTCTTTCTACTCCTTCCCACAGTGAACAGGGTGCCCTTGCCAGCCTCTCTGATTGCCTCATCCCTCTGAGTAACTAGAGACTGGGGGCAGTGTGGGCCCCTAAAGGAAACCAAAACACGTGTTAAGGGACAGCGCAACAGTATGTGAACAACGTGTAGCTTTAAGGAGATTTTCTGACCCGTGGACTGGCAGGGGAGAGGAATAAACCACGTTCTTACTCTTGTCAGTGTGTCTGCCTGTCCTCGAGTCTTGAGTGTGTGTTCATTCATGCATGCGAGCCAGTCCCAGTAGATATCTTGTGAACAAAAGCATAATTGGAGAGAGCTGCAAAAATGGGATGGCCACTTCCTGCAATATGTCTACAATGGAGGAGAGGAAAGAGTGAGCAGGGAGTGGAAAACAAAAGAGAAGAAATCAAAGAAAGAATGGCATGTAAACCAGTCTGAATTGACAAGAGCCCACAAGAGAATCAAAGTACTAAAATAAAGAAAGAAGAAAGAGAGAAAGAGAAGGGAAGGAAGGAAGAAAGAAAAGGGAGTGAAATAGAAGGAATCTAAGTATGATCTGACAGAAATAATTCAGATGGGAGAAAGGAAAAGACTTTGGAGAAGGAGAAAGCGGAGGAGGAAGAAAGGAGAAGTGGCTGAAATGAAACAGCATGAATCCCCATCCATTTCAGCACTGGACAGCTCCACAGACAGCACTAGGCCGGTATAAATAGATCCCCTACTTTAGAGGCCCCGTCAATGCTCCAAAAAAGTGCTTTATGTGCTCAGAGCGGCTCCTGCCCCTAGAGAACAGACACGCAGGTATCTGATGGTGCCTGATAACCATCTTCTCTCAGTTCCTCTCCGTTTGTTTTCTTAATTTAGGGAGCCTCCACGGTTCAGCGACAGCACCACAGTGAGGAAAGCGGGTGTTTTTCTCCCATATTCTCCGTCACGGGCATTGTTACACTCAGAAGTAGATGATATAGCCTCAGGTCTGGGATCACATTACGCCTTGCCACAGATCTGGCATCACCAATCACAAAGCTGGAAATAATACCTCAGCACCAAAACCTATGCATCATTGAAGCTTATTTATATATATATATATACATGTCAGCTGCAGCTCTGCATGTTATAGGTGACTTAAATGTGTGGACGCGTCTGTAAGCAATCTCCACAAATGCATGTGGTCATATGACTGTGCATACATGCCCCTCATCTGCCAGCCTGTTTCCACTGCAAGCGAGCATTAAGTAGCCTTGTGGGGAAGCTGTAATACAGCCTAATGCACCTGAGAGCCCTGAAATCTATAACCATCATCTGCATCTTCCTGATATTACTGGAACCGTCTCTGTTACTGTTTCTGATAGGAATCTCCAGGGAGAGCTTTCCCCTCCAATGCTGTAGGGAGAGGAAGGAGAGAGTGCGTGTGGGGGAGAGATGCACCTCTCCATTTCCTCAAGGTGATTCACCTTAATGCACGCTGAAATCAATGTGAAATTGAACTGAAAATTGAACTTTCAGCTCAGTAATGTGGAAGACATGTTGTTATTAAATCTTTTCCTTCATAGCCGTGAAACCGGCTGACTGATATTTGAACGCGTTTGAATGCTTGTTTTCAACACCATGGCACCACGGTGTCCTTGATGGAGAACCTGCCACTGGTCCAGTGGGGACCCCGGGCTTCACAAGGGGCCAATACCTGTCACTTAAAGGGAAGTAATGATGGAGCGGCGGCCACCTAGCAGGCTGTGATTAGCCCGTGTAGGAAGCTAAATTCAGTGCTTGTCGGGGGGGCTTCATTGCTCTCATTCTCCGCGGCATCTGTTGCGCCCACCACCTCCATTTGGCAGGACAGGTGTTTTGATGTGGGCCGTGCAGACTTCCAGGCCTCCCTGTAATCTCCGCTTTTCTCCCAATGAAAGTCACCATAGTTTTCCCGACTGATGCTGTGTGCGTGCTGGCGCCCGCGCGTGTGTGCGTGCGCGACGAAGCCAGCTGGCACGAGTCGCCATGGTAACACACACCGGTTTCACGAAATCCGTCGGTGCTTAAGGGCAAGAGGAGAGCTGAATAAACTAATGAGATTATAAATTATTGTCGGTATAGCTGAACAGTCGGGGCATTTTTACCAGACTGCACACGCGGGCAACGTGAGGAGAAAGTTTATGGGGCCCATTGTCTGTGACTCTGTTGTGTCTTCTGTAATCTGTTTATGATGAGGAACTGAACTGGCTCCTTTTGGTGAGAAGGAACCCACCCTGCGCGCTTTATGCCTCATATACAAACTAGCAGTTGCGCGCCGCCTTATTGCATGATTAATTCCGGCGCCTCGCCCCCCCCCCCCCCCCCTCTTTTTTTTCTCTCTTCTATGAATTACCCAGTTGTGTTTGAGATGAAGAGAGGATTCTCCATCATTACGCAGGCTACAACTCCGCGCACTGCACGCCTGTCCAGCGGTCCAGTGCCGCAGCTCCCACGGGCTGCACTGTGGAGAAGCGGACCTGCATCCTAAAGCCAATCGTTTTCTTTCTCTTTCTCTCTCTCTCTCTCAATCTCCCTCTCTCTCTCTCTATCTCTCTGTCTCTCCCCCCCTCTCTCCTGGTTTTTATCCTCCACCTCATTGCAGTCTTATCACGTCCCCCCTCTTGCTCTGGTCCCCCCCTTCTCTCCCTCCCCATCCGCCTGAGCCGCTACAGGAGAGGAGAGAGAGAGAGAGGGAGGAGAGTGCGGCTGAATGTGAACGACATGTCGACAGTCAGCCTCTAAAGTGTTTTCTCGGTCGTTCCCTAATTCTTTGGCGGCGGACTGAGTGAGTATTACCCGCATCCTTGCTCTGCTAAGCGTCGCTGTGTGGATCAGAGAGGCTGGTGGGGAGAGACAGACAATGGGGAATGCAATTGGATTGCGTTACTCTGCCAAGGATTTTCATACATAGCCTGGTAAATGTCTTAATAGGTTCTGTTAATGACTTGGCTGTTTAATTGGTCATGCTTTAATTCTGCTAACTATTACAATTTGTGTGCTGTAATGTTGGGGGCTAATTGATTTTCTTGGAGGGCTGTGGGCTATCCAGGCTGATAGCCCCATACATTTGATCAGTGATGCTGCTGCTTGCCTGATAGTGCGGGTCTGTGCTGGGAGCAGGGGCCCATGTAAAAGCCAGTGTGAAGCTTGGTGAGGTTCTCTGTATGCTGACGGACAGAGAGGACGGAGAGGTAGACACTGGAATTATGTGACATGAATAATATGGTGAAGAATAAGCAGTGGCCGTCATCTCTGGCTCGCTTGCGTCAGTGTGCAGGTCTAGAGGAGAGAGGAAGGAAAAAAAAAAACTCAAGAGACTCAAGAAAGACAGGGAGGGAAGCCACACCTGTGCCAGGCCTGTTTTCAGATGGACATGAAAACAAACAGACAGACAGACAGATAGATTGATTGATTGATAGAGAGAGAGAGAGAGGGAGAGAGAGACAGATGGAGTTTTAAATTCTGCTGTGCTGTCACCAGCCAACACATAAGTCCTTTCCATTCTTGTTAACATAATGATGCAGAGCTATGCCGACTGCTGACTAGTCCACTTGGCTGATTGGAGAAAGAGGCTTGAGTGTTGACTGTGTTTCTTCTTGTTAAGGAGAGATGGCCGTCCAACAAAGCAGAATCTAACAGGAGGGATCCCAGTGGTCTATCTGGACTCAGTATTGATCCCCTCTATACAGGGGGCTTCAGGCCCAGTGATAAACAATGCATTTCTTGGATGAAAACGAGGACCCACTGGGACACTGAATGGGTTGTATTGCCTATTGTATTCCAATTTGTCAGACACTATTGAGCATCTTCGCCTAGATTGTTTTGTATTCCATGTGTAAACCATGCATCTGCCAAACACTTTGATAAACAGGTGAATTTGAGTCTCACCTTACAGGGAAGTAATGTGTTTTTCGTTCTTCTCATGCTAAGTTTTATAGGATTGTCCAACAAGTATTGCAGCACTACACTGGTTTGTTATGAAATCGCACATTCATCTACATGTGTCTAGCTACCTGTTTCTGTACTTGGCAGGCTATAAAAGCATACTTTTTGGATATGGTTTGACCTTTCTCACATTGTTTTCAACACACACACAGGCGTGTAACTTGGCTCCAGCTCTGCTCCTCCGTGAGGCAGGCGTACATTGTGTGCAGGGCGAGAGGAGGGCTTTGATGTAATCAATATCAGATTTCAGCGGTTTCACTGTGAGCTCTCATCCTGAGTGGCAGCCTTGACTGACTTCTTACTGCTTATGCAATCCCACTCCTCTCTCCCACCTCACCCGTTTCCTCTTCCTTTGTACCTACTCTCTGCCCATTACTCTTCCTTTATCTGTCTGTCTCTCCTTTACTCCATTCCTTCGCCTTGTTCCCATTTTTCCTCCTCCTCCTCCTCCTCTCGTTTCCACCTCTCCCTTCATCTTTCCCCCGTCATAATCATCTCTGTGATTGCTCTTCCTTTCCCGGGCGGTGATGTTTTCACTGCTGCCTCCTTGTCTAACTCGCTGATGCTAGATTATTGCTGTATGATTACAGCTACCATACCATCATGATCATTATTGCATTTCGCATGGCAGTGTTCAACACTGTATGAGCAGATCGAGATGCTTTATCCAATTTAGATCTCATTAAGACTTGAGAGGAAATATCCCCATGCAAGACTCACATCTCAGCTGTTTTTCTTTTCTTTTTTCTTTTTTTTTTTATTTCCTGGACTACTGCAACTCTGTTTCCATTCTGTTGTTATTGCAGTTCCACTCTCATGATCATCATCATCATCACCACCATCACCATCGCTGTCACCGTCAGTTCATGCTCCTGCTCATCACTGCACTGCTCCCACATCAGCCTTTTTGAAATTTTTGAAGAGTTTTGATTCTCAGCGATGCTTTCACTCCACTGTCATTATCACAATAATGATTATGACAGGACTCAATGGTTGTTGATAACCTAACGTATTCTGCTGATTGATAATATGGGGTATTTTGTGCCTCATCCTTCTGTTCTCTGATTGCCATTCATCTTATTAAATGGAGCAGTTCATTAGACAGAAGCATTATGAATCTGATTTGCATTTGCCCATATTCATATTGCATACATTAAAACAACACATGCGTGACATTTCAGCTTCATCGGGCATTTGAGAATACAGATGAATATATTCATCACAAGCCCCCCCCCCCCACTTGTCCAAAAAGCCACTCTGAAAATGATAAAATGTGATTCACAGGTGAACTAGCCCACGTGTTTGCCTTTGTTTTGCATTTTCAATGTCAGTATTTGAATTTTTAATTCAAAAGCAACATTGAGGCGGCTGAGAGATGGTTCAGCTTGTTGTCTTTATATTAATAATATTTCCTGCTTTTGTGAACCCTGTGAATCCAAAGCCTTGTTTTCCTGCGCTATATGCATTTTACATATGTTCACCAGGGTTCAGATCATATCACTACACACTGTGGCCTCCAGTTGGCCTATACGTCATTATTCCAGTATAATGTAATTCTTCCCCCATGGCACTCCAGTCTGTGTGATTTAACTTTTATTTTCTGACTGCTTTAGTATGCTTGTATGCTGATGTATCATCAATCTGATTCATCCTGAACTGACTTTTGCTGTTGCCTCCCTGGCTGTTTGCCCTCTTTTAACCGCGTGTGTGTTTATATGTGTGTGTGTGTGTGTCTGTGTCTGTATGTATGCATGTACGTGCCATGGCCTTACCGTGCAGTGCGGTGAAGGGCCGATGTCGGGCTGTAGCCCCAGGCTGCTGAGCTGAGACGGAGAAGAAGGAGGATGCAGTGGGTCACTCTGGTAGTGGCCCTGGGGTGTGTGTGTCTGTCCCGGGCGTCACACACCCCCACCCCTACCCCCACCTCCACACACACCCCTCTAGTGGACAACTCCGAGGAGGAAGTGGACGAGCCGTGCTTCGAGCCGTGCACGTGCGAGGTCAAAGAAGGAGTGCTGCATGTGCACTGTGATGGGCGGGGCTTCACTAATGTCAGTCAGGTATCGCTCTAATTTATCTGCACGTGGAACTGCACGGCAATTTATTGCGCTGTCGTTTACCTCATTAACATACCGTATCTCCAAGTCTAATATCCTGTGTATAACGTGGCTTATGGGTGTTTTTAACTGTTAAATTCATGTAATTAATAAGATAACTAGTCAGACCTCTAATTAATCACTCAGGTGTCACAGTCGTGGGTTCGCCCTTTCAAACTCAACCTCCAGAGGAACTCTCTTAGGCGTCTCTATAGCAACGGGTTTCAGCACCTTGGCAACGCTGTGTCGATAAACCTTGGCAACAATGCACTCCAGGACATCCGAGTGGGAGCTTTCCATGGGCTGGCCAAACTCAGACGTCTGTACCTCCACGAGAACAAGCTGGAGGTCTTCAGGAATGACACCTTCGCTGGCTTAGAGGCTCTGGAATATCTCCAGGTAGGCTTGAGACAATAATCCGTGTTGATTATCCATGATTGACAGGATTATTGACAAAGTTGCACAAGATTACAATGGGTAGCAGTGACAGAAATAGTCAGTGGTTAGCGGGTGGTCTGAGTGAAAGAATCTTCTCAAGATCTCTGTGCATTTTCAAGTGGAGAGGGTCTCAGCTTCCAGTTCAATCTGTTTTTCAACTGCTGCAATTACATGTTCATCATTTCTCTTTCCTACCTGCAGGCCGACTACAACGTGATCAAACGAATCGACAGCGGTGCTCTGAGGTTCCTCTACAAGCTCCGGGTTCTCATCCTCAATGACAACCTGATCCCTGTCTTGCCTGCTCATCTGTTCAGGTTACATTCCGATTATTGTACTGAAAATCTTTTGAATAATGCCGGGACTGTAGAAAAATCGGTGTCAGACACAATTAGCCGGTTTGTACTGTTTATTAATGTTTCTGTGACATATTGTTTCATATCATACAAGATGAATTAATCATCAGATAAAAAGCAAATTTCTTAGCAACAGAATGTGTGAACCTACGTTTTCTTTTACTATCATATTGTCCTTTCATCCAACCTAACTACCTATCCCTCTCTTCCTCCTCCTCCTCCTGCATCAGATCTGTGTCTCTGACTCATCTGGACCTGCGGGGAAACCGTCTGAAGAGCCTGGCATATGCTGGGACCCTGGAGTACGTTGGTCGCTCCCTGATGGAGCTACAGCTGGAGGAGAATCCTTGGAACTGTGGCTGCGAGGCATTGCAACTACAGCAGTGGCTTGGTCAGATCCCCTACACGGCTGTAGTCGGGGATGTTACCTGCGAATATCCCTTCCACCTTCACGGCAAGGACCTGAGGGAAATCCCCCGCAAGGAGCTGTGTGCTGACCTGCCGGATAAAGACCTACAAGGAGAGGGGGGTGGGCCATCCACAGGATCGCAGCCCCAACATCTGCCCCCTAACTCTAAACCCAACTCACATCATGGGAGAGTCAGGCCAACTAAGCCCTCCTCTATGGTGCATGGCTCACGCCAGAACACTCATACCTCCTCCACTTCGTCATCCTCTTCCTCAGCGGAGCGTAAGGACAGAGAGAAGCACCCAAGGCCGACTAAAAGGCCTCGACCTTCCAGAATATCCCCCACACCTCGCAGTCTGATGCCCAACCAGAACCCCCCCGTGGCTGGCTACCAAACACGGCCCCCCATCCCTATCATCTGTCCCCTGGGCTGCACTTGCAACCTGCACATCACAGACCTTGGCCTGACCGTCAACTGCAAGGAGAACGGCTTCCTCAACGTGTCCCAGCTCACACCTCGGCCCCTTAACGGCCGCAAGCTGTACCTGAGTGGAAATTTAATCCAGAGGATCTACCGCACAGACTTCTGGAATTTCTCCAGTCTGGACCTTCTTCACCTGGGGAACAACCGCATCTCCTACCTCCAGGAAGGGGCCTTCTCCACCCTGACGAGCTTGAGAAGCCTCTACCTGAATGGGAACAACCTGGAGAGGCTCAGCCCCCATGTGTTCCTGGGGTTGCAGAATCTGAGGTAGGATTTTGCTTTTGGATCACTCTCAGCATTTCAAGCACTTTGCCTTCACCGCACTTCAAACAAATTCATAAACCGAAACCACGTCAGCTTAGGTATTTAGACATTTCCTTATAAGTATGTGGAAATTAATTTCACTGTAATACCGGCATAGCACAGAGCAGAACATTTTGATTACCATTATGCCGGAGTTTGATTGAAATGAAAGATGCCCCTTCTCTTCCAGGATTGTCATTTGTTAGTCACACTGCCTGATGGCATGCTTCAGTTGAGGTGTGAGCCTGGTATGAGTGACAACGTGAAAATTAATGTTTTTTGTATTTGCATACAGAGGTGTTGATAAGGCAGCAAGGCGTCTGGATGGTGCCAGGAATTTGCTTTTTGGAAAAAGGCTTATTATAAAAACGAGTCATCAGAATGATGCATGTGTATCATTGTCAGATTAAGCTTACAAAGATAATTCCTTTGCAAATAAAGTATAAAGCAAATATCTAGTCAGTTGCTATATTTATTCAGTGAATCTAATGTGGAGTTTGTTTAAGACAACAGGTCAGCTTTCATGCTCTGCTATATATAGAATGAAAAGGTTTGTGCCACAATACCCTCATATTCAGAACATAATTTAGCCTTTAGTTTTCAGCTCCATTATATCTATATATAATCTATTAATTTGGCTGTTAATCAATAATAAAGATCCTCTCAGGACATTCAAAAAGTTTGCCTCTTAACCTCTTGTTAGCCTCTGTAAGTGACTCTGGGGCGAGTGAGCGCAATAAGCCATTTAACCATACCGGATCTATTACTTATTTCAGCAATGAAGGTATATTGGATGACTAGCATGCAAGGAGAAGTCTCCACTGATTTATATTATTGAAAAAAAAACTTTAAAAATTCAAAGTCTCTTAAATATAACATGATGATCAGTCATGCCAAGGCGAATGTAAGTAGTCATCAGGGTAAAATTACACAAAATCATTTGATCCTGATCAGCTAATCAGCCGTGAACAGGGAAGGTGCAGATTAAATCAGATTTCTGTTATGACTTCTTTACATAAATATTCATTGATGTAATTATCATGCTGTGGTGCAGGAGAGGTAAATTACCTACAGAATACTTCAAAATAAATTGATTTAAAAATTCCTACTGTGCTCTAATCAAGAATCAAAAATAATGTTTTTACACCAAGGTAAGACAAAGACAGATAAACAGTTGACCTTTCTGGCTTGTAATGTTATTACATTTCATGTATTTCATGTATGCTGTCAGATATCACTAAGGACTGAGATACAATGATAGTTTCTTTTAAAATAACAATGTCCCATTTATCCTCCTGTTTCCATAGTCTTTCTTCAGTTTCTAAGCATATAAATGCTGCAACACTGCACTCTCCTTTTAATTTTAGGTACCTTTATTTTGAGTACAATGAGATCCGTGAGGTAGATCCTGGGACGTTGGACTCCATGCCTTCCCTCCAGCTGTTGTTTCTTAATGCCAACCTGCTGCGGAGCCTCCCTCTCGGCGTGTTTTCAGGAGTTAATCTGGCTCGTCTCAATCTGAGAAACAACCACCTCCTGCAGCTTCCTATGGAGGGTGTGTTGGAGCATCTCACGGGACTGGTGCAGGTTGGTACAAACCCAAAACTGTATTTACTCAGTAATTGAGGTGGTTTCATGGTGGCTGGATGCTTGAAAAAAAATGACTGATCCTCTAACCTGTACGTGTGTAAATGAGTCAGATACCTGGCACGAGGCTTTTAGCAAATTCAGGCCAAATAACATGCATTTTGTTGAGTGACAGTGGCTGGGTGAAAAATTGAGATTATTGAATCGGATCACCCCCGTTGATTTACTAAATGAAAATGGCCATAATTATACAGAATATATTTATTTTAAATGTCATTGCCAAGACACATTATATTATCACAGCTTGATGAAATAAACAAGACAAGCTGAAATCTTGGATCAAGCAAAACCCGCATTTAAAACTTCTGGCAGCCCCTGATCTCCTGGCCTCTGGCACAGCTGCAGTTTTCTCCATCATCTGTGTCTTCTGTTGTTTTGAGAGCTCTGCTGTGGCATGTGGGACTATGATTGTGCCTCAGGTATTCTAATTGGAAAATTGCAATTGACTCAATTTGCATAAGTGGTCTTAATAAATCAGCAGCTAAACTGGAGAAAGCTTGAACCCCTTAAGTTTTTGAGCATGCTTGTAATTAACACATCTCTTTGTAAATAGTCTGTATAAACTACAGTATGTGTTAAATTCACTTTGTGCTTGGCCTTACCGTGCACATTTGACTGCGGCATTATGGTGGCTGGTTGCTGTACACAATGCACCGATAAGGACCGAACCCAAGGTATTAATTTTTTTTTTCATCCTGCCTCCTCTCACTTCAGCAAATTTAGTGTACCAGGCTTTTCTTAGACAGCCAGAGTAGAATGGGGTAAGGTGGGTGTGGATTAGCCTGAATGTCATTGTGAATTTCCGTTTCACTTTGCTCCATGAAAAATTCCTGATCCTAGGTAGAGTGGGTGAGGCTGGCAGTTCAGAGGCTGTTTCTAAATGTTTGCTCAAGGGAAGGACGACAGCGGTTTATGGAGCTAGAGGAACCATGTAGAAGTGTATTATGTTTTTGTGCTGTTATACGCCTCTGATGTCCAAGAGCATTAAAGCATTCACCAAATGGAAGCACACTGTGGGCCATACTCATAAAGCCCAGCGGTATCACCATTGTAGTGCTCAAAATCTGTGGCACAGTAATTGAATTCATTCATTTACCAAGGTTGTTATTACTCTGACAAAGCCACATTAGCGCTGCCCGTGGACTGCAGAAAATAATGTGACAATGATATCACCTGTTGACTTGCTGCTGGCCTGTTTGAGGCTTGGGAAGTGGGATTTCTGGGCGCTGGCATGTGTTTTTGGAGCCAGAGTTTGCACAGTAAAATCAAAGGGTAACACAGATGGAAGCAGGATGAAGCTCGCAGCTGCTGTAAAAAGCAGTCCATTTTTAAAATCATAAAGCAGCAGCATGTATAACTTAGAGTCACTGTCACCATCAAGGACAGGATTATACAGTTACACCCACTTACATGACTGATATTTTTGAAAAATAGCTTCTTGATGTCTCTGTTATTAAAAAAAAAAAAAATCCACTGGTGACACATTAAAGAGAAAATTAAAACTGCTATAGTGTCTGTAATTTGATAACTGTTAATGAATAGCAACCTTAAAAAAATTACTCTAAAATTAAGTTGGGTGAATCAGCATCTGAGTGAATGCCAGAAATATGTACAGGTCAGGGATACATATGTCTTTCTCAGTAAAAGCAAAAAAGCAGCAGTCGCTCATTATTGCCAACTGCAGTGAAGAGTTTTGCCCACAGGAACGTTTCACCTTGAGTGATGTCAGATAGAAAAACAATGCACACTCAGGAAAGATTGATGAAAACAGTACAGTACTCACCAGGGACTGGTTTGACAGGAAACCATTACATTTAAAAAGCCCAACATAGTTACACCTGATTGTCAGTTTTTACTTGACTCTGTGTTAGTATTTCATCACCCTGTGAGTACTACGGTTTGATTCAGAGTATATTTCTCAGGGGTGGTCAATGCATGTACGAATAAATATTTTAAGAGTCACCAGCCGGTTAGCTTAGCTTAGCATAAAGACAGAGATGAGGGAAACTGTTAACCTGTCGAAAGGAGACAAAATCCACCTACACCACCTCTAAAGCTCATAACATGTTAAATCTCATGTTTAATCCAAGCAAAACAAAGTTTTAAACATGTTTTATGGGTGATAACCTGTGAATTAGCACATGACTGACAGAGTCATTAGCTTTTAGCCGTGGTCTGTTTAGCTCAGCCATGATACACAGTGGGTTACGTCCTAGTTAAAAGTTTTTTGAAAGACATGAAAGCTACAGAAACAATCAGTGGGATAACTGTTATAAGTAGCTGGCTACTGAGCTATTAAACTTGAAAACAGTGCTTGAATAGGCCTAGTTTTGTAGTCTGTGACACTGCACTTTGACAAACCTCAACAAACCAATCCTGCATTGTTTAGTGAAGTTATTTGCTAATTACAAACTGAATTTTAAAACTCAGCTTTTTGTTATCAGACTAGCAAAGGAGTTTTACATCTAAAGCTAACATTTAGGGTTAGCAGTGTTGTGGTTAGTGGTGCTAATTGGCTAACAGCTAGCCAGTAGCTAGGACAGTCAAATGAACTTGCAGCACAGCAAAAATACAACCGCCACAGGTGTTTTAAACATAAATAAAGCATCTCAATAAAATTCTCTAGAAGTGACACGCAGTCGTGGAGTTTGACCACTCCCCTGGCAAACATACGAACATAGTTCCTATTTTAGGGAAGAAAATAGACTGTAGTCTCATTCACTGTCTGAGTATTTCTGATTTGGCATTAAATGTCAATAAAGCCAGTTTAACTCCTGCCACTGCACTGTAAGATATTTTTTTTTCTTGCAAATTAAAGGCAGGATTTTCTCACTACTGAAAGAGAGGAGTAATTTAGTGTTAATAACCACTTCTGTTCAGTTAACTGTAGGGCTGGGTGATATGGCATGACATAATTAGTATTAGATTTATTACTGCAGTATTCTTTCAATATGAGTATGTTCTAATATTTACTGAAGTATTCACACTCAGACTTGAAAGTTAATTGCATTTTCAAGTGTGTGAACCACTAAAGTTGGATATATGGTTATATATGGAGAGCCAACTATAATATTTGTGTATTGGTCGACTGTATATATCCCATAGAAACTGTGAAAAGTAAATTCCATTTAAATGTTTTTTCCAGTGCGTGTATGATTTTTAAAAAAATGGCCAAATTGTTTAAAAAGATTATAGGAAACCTCCATTTCTGGATGCATTTTGTTCACCGGGAGGTTTAGTATTCACATAGCAACCACCTATTCATAGCTTTAGTATTGCATTCTTGTGCAGGTAACAAGTCAAATATACTCATCATATCATGTCTATGTACTTCCATAGCAGTTTGTGGTACATTTTGAACATAAAAAAAAATCCAGATATCTAATACAGCAGCATTAAAAGTCAGTGTTTGTTTTCCCTCAGAATAAAAGATCAAGGGCTTCTTTCTAGACTCCCCATGTTGCACTGATGTTCAGCTATCACACAGAGGCAGTGATGCCAATTTCTCCACTAACAGTAGCTTCAATGGACCAGAAACTTTTGCTCTTTGCTCTTCGCTATTACTACAGCTCTCTCCTTTCTCCCCACCTACGTGAAACATAAACCGCTGGATAGAACAAGTTCATGCCCCTTCTCAAGGGGTTGTTGAAGGCAGACAAAGGGAGCCCAACATCACAGACTGATAAAATATAACGGTGTAAGATTATCCATGATTGAATTTGCTTTGATGCATTTCCCTGGCTTTGTATGTATAGCATCTCACATATATTATAACCATGAAGGCAGTTTTCCAATATACACGTTTTTCAGAAAAACAAAATGTTGCGCATACTGCAGATTCTTCTTCAGATGCTCTCTTTTCATTTTTTGCTCTGTGTATTATTCAAAAGACAATGAAACACATTCATCAGTATGGAGAAGACTTGGCAAGCTGACGCTCAGGGGCGTCTCGTCACCAGAGACTACAGCAAAATCCCTGCACCAGAACCTCCAAAAACCTGCTTATATTGACTATATTTTTGTGAACGAACTCGAAGAATTCTAATGACTGACAGGATATTGCTGTTTGGGCAAAATGATCAATTATAAGGCACATGGCTCATTGAGAACATCATGAATTTCTCCCTTGATGGGATTTTCTTCATAGCTCCCAAGTAAATTTTGGACAATTATTGCTTGATCTTTGATCTCTGTCATAATGATAAAAACCCACAAGAGCAAATTTACTCTTCTGTGGCTGAAGCTTGACAGTTTAATCTAAAATTGAAGTCATCATTTAAGTCAGGCTAAATATATTTTCTGACAAAAGAGGGTTTTTTTGTGC
Organism: Toxotes jaculatrix; assembly: GCF_017976425.1. Classification (NCBI taxonomy): domain Eukaryota; kingdom Metazoa; phylum Chordata; class Actinopteri; family Toxotidae; genus Toxotes; species Toxotes jaculatrix. The sequence goes on along the minus strand of NC_054410.1, from coordinate 7,472,155 downwards.
GTTTTTCATGAATTTCTGTCTGAATATACAGCATCAAAACAGAGAATGCTGCACTCAGATCTAAAACATTCAAAGACTCCGATGGCTTGTTTTTCCAGCCGTCACCATTATCATACTGTATTTGACTTTGTAAGGGAAATAAGTTTACTAAAAGTCTCATTATAAGAAATATATAATGGTTTCATTGGCTTGCATTTCCGCTGCAACCAGCACCTGTCAGGCCAACTGAGGGTCTAAATTTTCTTTCACGACACAGTTTTGATTGACAAGTTGACAGCAAATCACACACTAGGTGACCAGGCGTATAAATTGTAAACTGTGTTGGACATATTGGACAGATGCTTGCAAAAGAGAAGGGGATAGAGCTCTTGGGATCAGTATAAAAGCAAACAGTACCTGGGAATAAAATGCTTCAAGAATTTCAACCAGATGTAAGATTGCAGAAGTGGAAGTGATGAAACTGCAAAACGAGCTGACATTTTGGTCATAGCGTTTCTTTAAAAATGCTTTTTTTTTTCAATGTTCATTCATGCTACATTACAGCCCAGATGTGTCACAATAATACGAAGACTTGCAAAGCTACACTTTTCAGTGGACCTTTAATATAGTGGAAGTGTTCAAACTGAGTTAAAACTGCAGCTGAGTGTTGTTTCTACTCGCCCTCCAGTCGCAATTATGTCCTTATCAAAGCCACACAAAAGCCCACAGTGGGCTAACTTCAATAAAGTGAGGGAGCATCCTGTTGTTCAGTGTGTGGCATGGGGATGTAGTCGTACTATAGCTCCCACATCAGCAATGCTGAATCATCTCAAAATGCATCCATCTATTCCTGCAAGCCAGGGAGATGGTCTAACCAAATTAGCATGACAACATTTGTGCAAGCTCCTTGGAAGAGTGACAGAGAGAATATCAGCTTTCATTGCCAAAGTCATTGCTAAAGATATGGAAGAGATCAGTTCTGCAGACAGTACGACGTGTTGTAAGTGATTCCCTTTGTGCATAATCTGCTTTAGCCTTTTCAAAGTGTGGCAAAGTGAATATTTGAGTTTGTTTTAGGACACGCAATCAATAGCTGGCGATGAGAAAATGGATTTATGCACATACCTATTGGATTATAGCACAATGGAGAGTTGCATCACATCCAGTCTATTGTTAAAAACAAAGTGCTGTGATACTCTCACATGCTTGTCGCACAAAACCTGCCTGTGAGTGAATAAGTGTAAGTAAGTGTGAATAATCACTTATGTAAACTCTGAGTGGTCTTTATTGTAAACTAAAATATCCCCATAACCTGCTGTAGTACACGTGTGAACAGCTTTTTAAGAGAGCACTTATGGGTGGTATAATTTGAACTGGTCACTGTAGATCGTTGTCTATTACTGAGAATATATCACTTCTGTGCACAGCCATTCAGTAAATGTAAGCCCTTCATTTTTTTGATGACCCTATAATGACATTATTTACATTAATCAGTGTTATTCAACCCTTGCATATTTCAAAAAATCATTTAGAGACACTGGCCATCGTGGAGAGCTGCATTCCATTATGCAAATGCTGGAAAACTAATTTTCCATATATTCTTGCTGGTGAAAGGCAAAGGTAGCAGAGAAAACATCATTTTTCATGTTGTCATCTTATTAGAGTGCTAGCCGCTGGCTTATTCTTCAACACAACAGACATTTACCAAGTTACAAATATATAGGATGTCAGCAGTATTATCAATTTAATATCAATTTTGTTTATATTACACAAAGTGATTCAAGAATTAGCATTGCATGCAATTAGTGTACTATTACACAATGACAGTGCTCTGTGGTGTGTGTATTTCTCCAGGTGGACCTGCAGCAGAACCCATGGGAGTGCAACTGTGAAGCAGCTCCACTGAAGCGTTGGCTGGAGGGGCTGAGTGCGGTGGTGGTGGTGGGAGAGGTGGTCTGCCATTCCCCGGAAAAGACCAAGGGTGTAGACCTGCGCTCCCTCTCCATGGAGCTGCTCTGTCCTGAGCTGGAGCCCCAGGAGGACCAGGAGCAGGAGGAGCAGACAGCCACCTCCACAGCTGCAGACAGAGGTGTATCGGTTGGCTACCCCGGCTCAGGGCAGGGCCCCCTGATCCCTCCTGGGAAGGATTCAATCCCTCTGTCGGTGTTGGTGCTCAGCCTGCTGGTGTTGTTTGTCTCAGCATTCTTCGCGGCAGCGGCACTAATCGCCTACGCCCTGAGGAGGAGGGACAAGCTGCCGTTCCGTCGCCAGGGAGAGGTAGACTTGGCCGGCATCCAGATGGAGTGTGGAATCTTCACTGAGCAGACACACCACCACCACCACCATCACCACCACGGCCTCCCAGAGACGCCACCTCTACATCCACCGGAACACAATCACGTCTACGACACCATCTTGCCGCCTGAGGCTGCTTCAAAAGGTCCCAACCCAACTGCAGCCACGCACATGTGTAGCAACCCCATCTACAAAGAGGATCAGGACACCACGGTGAAACAGCGACCACGGCAGCAGCAGACGTTTGCAGCTTCCAAAGACAGCGAGGGAGGATACTGCTCTGCAGCAGAGAAGGAGAGGGAGTGGACTCTAGACGTGTCCTCATCACCCATCAACACTGTTACAGGAGCGATGGGACCGCTTGCAGGCCTTCACGGGAACGGCATCCTCTGCCCCACAGTGATCGACAGCCAAGGACCCACCCCTAAAGTCGAACCAGTGGACTGCTTCTTCAGACTCCCCGCCCCGGAGTTCAAAGACCTGCCAGACAGGTACGCAAGGCCGCCGCCCCGCTACCCCCACCCCCAAGACTCCAAACAGGACACCAGACCCGACCAAACGCTCGTGGTCACCACTGTCAGTTCCACAACAGGTGGTAGTAACAGCAGCCAGAGCGAGCAGGGAGCGGGAGAGCAGAGAGCCAGACTGAGGACCACACCAGACTACATGGAGGTGCTGGACCGTTCTTACCAGTTCTAACACTCCTCCTCCCAGTCCTCCTCCTCCTGCTATCCCTCTTCTCTTGTCTCCTCATCATCTCCCTCTCTGGTGATGAATCATCCAGTAACAATGACTCCTGTACAGAGGCTGGCGTGGCTTTGAGAGGAGCCTGTGGGGGAGTGGGACTACACTACACACTATGTTTATTCCTGGATGACAAGCTGAGGTCAGTTTTTGTATTTTCCCCACTACTGGCGTATAGGTTTGGCAAGGATTAGCTGATCCCAGATCTCTGCCTGGAGGCGAAACTTCAGCTGCAGCTACTACAGTATTTTTTCCTCCATTACACCTCACATTCGTAAAGTACCGAGGCTCTGTTTGTCTACTCAGCGCCACAATGAGCGGGAGACAGCATGGTGGTGGTGGTGGGTGTTAATGTTAATATTATCAATCTCAAAAGACCTGTGTAGAGGTGAAACACACCAGCTCTTTGCAACATCAAACACAGAGTCATAAACTGTGACAGTCGGAAAAATGTGGAGCGAGCTGGGCGGACACGTAAGATGGAGAATCGACAGAGACAAAGCGAGAGGGAGAGAATTACTGAAAACAGCCAAGTGCCTTAGCAATGAACAGCCAGCAGTGTGGTCAATGCTTATTTTTCTATGAATACAGATCTATTTATCTAAACAAAGAGGTTTGACTACCATCGGATGGGACGCTGATGGACGACTGAGACTAAAACCAATCAAAGCCGCCGAATAATTGCATTCCCTGGATGAGCCAAAAATAATAATATACCCAGTCAATATTGGAGTTGTTTGTATGCAGTTCAGTTCATTTTCTTCTCATCCAGTTAACTTAATTTGTTGAATTTTTACAGGGCTAGAGGAGGGACTTATCCATGAATAGTTGGTTGCTGTGTGAAATTATAGAGAAGCTTCTGGTTTTCTGGAGGAAAGGATAGAGAAATTATTATTTTTTGAATGCAAGACAAAACAAAGGAAGGCCGACGTACAGAGGGACATTGTGGCAATGGATGCATTTTGGATTTCTTAATCAGCTAGACTTAATGGGGCCACGAGGACCCCTACTCCACGTTTTCTTTCATCGGACAACGGCACCAAGGTTATTGTATTGATTTTTAAGTATATCTCAGAGGAAATTGAATGGCAAAAAAGGACAAAAAAACAGGACGTGAAGACATTTTTTTTTGCCAAAAAAAAAGGACAGACAACTTCTATCAACTATCGATTATTATCTTTTACGGAGGTACTTTTTTATGCTTTCATCTCCTACCAATAGTAGAGGCAGTTGTGAATATATTTATTCTTAGTTTTTGCGTGTTGAAGCTCTCCTGTAAGGGATCATGTTATATTAATGTATAGGATGATTCTGCATCTGGTTCAGCCTTCTTACCGCCGACCCACGAAATACAATAAAGGGTGCTACATAAAAAAAACTTGCGATGGCAGCTACTATGTGACGCGCACACACACACACACACACATACACATGCCCTGACCCCCATAAATGCACACTCACTCTCCCTGTCTTCGTTGCCTTAATGGTGCATGAAAGAAACAGCTCTAGGTATTCTACGCCTGTAAGCTTGTCCATGCAGCGTGTTGGAGAGATCAGATGCGAGTTGAGCAAAGCTGAGCGCCTGCAGGGTTCCTCATACACTAAAGGGTGGAGATAGGAGCTAATAGTGTGAAATCTACCACATTAATGGTATAAAATCAATACAATCTATTTGTGAAATAAGGACATGTAAGGCTGGTGGCCCCGGGGGCCAAGGTCGTGAATTGCTCCATCTCATTCCTGCTCTTTTTCTGTCTTGATTTTCTCCATCTTCCCTCTCTCCTCTGCTTTCATCCTCTCCATCTGATTTGTTCTCTCTTTTCCTTGGCTCCTTATTCCTCTGCATTCCTTCTCACCTTTCTCCTTTGTTCTTTCTTCTCTCCCCTATTTCTCCTTCCCTCTCTTTCCCTCTCATTGCTCTGGCTGTCAGCTCAGCCTCACAGGACGGACACGGAGAGCTGCTGTTCTATATGCTGCTCAACACACAGGTAGCTCGCACTGAAGTGTGTCTACGTATGTGTGTGTGTGTGTGTGTGTGTGTATTTTTTTCTTGTTTCTTTCTGCTGTGCTCTCTCCATCCTTCGGTGATGAGTGCAGTTCTTCAGACGCCTCCTCACTCTCGGTGTTCAGAACTCTGTTGCACAGATAATCCCCCTGTGGGTGCGTTTGTGTGTGTGTGCGCACACGCAGTGTGTGTGTCTGTGTGTGTGCGTATTCAGAGGGGTGTGCCTTTGTTTGTAGGTGTGTGTGTTTAAGAAAGTGTGTGAAGCTGAGTGCTTGTGCGGCTAGTTGAGTGTCTGTTTGTTGTGCGTGACGGAGAGAGTGAGTGCGGCGCTACAGCCTCAGTCCAGCCTTAATCCTCTAAGCTGTGTAGTTCACTCATGCCACATCAGCCCCATTGTGTCTACAGACAAAGAAGCCCAGTTAAAACTAAATGCCAGTTAAAGCAACAAACGACTAATTATAGCATCATTCTCTCCGTCCTATTCTCTCTCTTTGTCTCACTTTTAACACTCGCTTCTCACTTCCTCGCCCATGAAGCACAGAGTGCCTGATTTTTCCAACACTTTCTGCCCTGGACTCGTTCCAGCTGTGTGTGTGAGTGTGTGTATGTATTTTCCACTTGTGCTTCCCTGTATGCACGTGTATGCGTCTGTGTATGTGTGTTTGACTATCTGACAGCTTTGCCATGGTTCATGTGTCTGGGTCCTGTCAGAGCTGTCCTGTCACTGTGTGAAAAAAATCATTCATTTCCCAGAGTCGAGGATGAAAGAGTCTTTAGACTTCAAACGCCTGTGGGCCTCTGTGGCTTAGATTGCCTCTCGCTCTTCCTCCACCGCCGTGTCATTTATTCCTTAAAAAAAAAAAAAAAAAAACAGAGCTGCTGTGGCATCGGTTAAGTAGAGATGGCAGAGACATGGCGAGGAGCTGGACAATTAGCCTGATTAAAACACTGTCATTTTGCATAACAGATTTAGCCTGAGCTGCGATAGGCAGATCCTTTCTGAGTGAGCTCGTGTGTGCATGTGCGTGTGCATGTGTGTGTGTGAGTGTGTGAAGGCATGAAACCATATTCTTCTCTGCATAAACATGCGGGGTATTAAAAATGCACAGTTGGGCATGGTTTGATGTCAGTGAAAAGAGATCTATTTAAAAGTCATGGTGCATAGCTGCAGAAGCTTTGGTGTTTGGGCATGACAAATAGTTGTGGTTGAGCTGGTCATCGCTCACAGACACGCACACATAAACATTTACATCACTGAATCAGTGCTGCAAATGTGTGCACACTTCCCTACATACAAATACAAATGCACAAGTAAACAAAGTCCATTTAAATATGTACACAAACTGTACATACAAGCGCACATACAAACACACCGTGTCTGCTGCAGCGCCGTAATGTTGTTTGGTTGCTCTGCATTGCAGTAATCGGCTCCACTCTTCTCCTCTGCTCTCACCCACAGACAATCACTGGCTCTCAATGGACAACATCAGCAAGGGAAATACCTACAAAGAGAGCAAGAGACATGTAGAGAGAGAGAGAGAGGCAGAGGGGAGGGTAAGGAGGATGCTGGAAGGAAGATGATGATGAGAAGGTAGGGAGGGAAAGAGGGACTAAAGAGGACAGAGGGAGATTTGAGGGAGGATGGGAGGAGATGAAAAGAAGGGGAGAAAGATCAGCGAGCGGGTGTTTCCAGGCTTACGGCAGCTGGAGGACTTGTTAATTTGCGCGAGTGGAGAGTTACAGTAGGCAGCGAAAAAGAGAGAAGAAAAAAGTACTTACAGCAGATGTGTGAAACAGACACAGATACTTTTATTTGCCATGGTGAATCCACACATTTCTGGCCGCCTTTGCTTTGTGTCTGCTCTCCGGCACGCGACGCCACCCACATGATCTCTGTTAAGACTTGGAGCTCTTTTACATGTCTGCCAAACAGTTACGGTCAGAAGATGAAGATTTCCGTGCCTCCTAGTGTAACACGACAATGCTTATTTACAGTGTTGTGATGCAAAATGGCAGATCACTCGACATATTGGCTAGGTGTTATTGCAGTAAGCTGATGTGTGTCTGTCACTGTGTCATTCTGCTGTTTCAGTAAGCTGGTGTGGAGACACTAAGATGGCAGGGACCGGGCCCCCTTGACGTTGAAAACATCACATGACTTTCACAGCCCTTGTGCTGCTGTTTTCAGTGTCAGGTGTTTGTTTGTGTAGTTTTATGTCTTTGTGCGCGTTTGTGTGAGTTTTAAGGTTTTTGTGTAAAAGATCAGAAACAAGCAGAATCAGGAGACCATGGATGAGAGGATGGAATAACCAGGGAGTTTTTATTTCATGTTTTTTTTTCTGATTTTCACAGGAAAAAAAAATACTCTTTGAAAAAAGTAGATCACTTTCAAAAGATTTTCACCCCGCATTTTAAGTCCCCACATATTCGAAAGGTGTTGGGTTTCCTGCTGCAAGAAGACACTGTTCACCTCAGGTATCTTGCAACAGTCAGGAAATACCTCCACTAATGAAAACTGAAAAGAAAATTTGTGAGGAAATATAGCTGATCAAGCATCCCTAAAAGTAATAAAAAATAATAATAATAAAAAAACAATAAGTAGTAGAACAGCACAGATGCATGCTAGAAATAGTATTTTGAAATCTGATTTCACTCAGGTATTGGTATTATTGACTTTTTTAAATCCAATTTTCCACTTTTTTAATATTCATTAAATACCGATTATTCGCTGGATTGAGAGCTACAACAGAAACGACAAAGCCTCGGGATCAGTGTCTCTGTGAAACAGCTAGAAGACAGTGTTGATCGCTCCATAAATTCTGATTTGCGAACGTGTCTGCCTGCTGTTGCGACTTGTTTCCTCCCCTGTCAGGAGCGAGCCAGGAGCAGAGGATTAGAGCCTACCTCAGCACTGGAATGCCTGGTGGCTGCTATTGCACAGCTCCCATCACCTCCTAAATACCCCAGCTGGTGGTTTTAGTATTGAGAGGCAGTGGGCCACACAACTGTCGACTTTGCACTTCATTTATGATAAACTTAAGTCGGCCTTAATCTCCGCCCGTCTCCGTGTGTTGAACCAGTGTTTGGAACAACATGTTTATCTGGCAGTGAAGGCAAGTGGAGTGGGAGCCAGGGGAAGGTACCCGTTCACAGAGATAACCCAGAATATCTTCTCTCCCTCCAAGTGCCGCTCTGAAACTGGGAGTGTGATTGTGTTTATGTGTCTGGACGCAGGGGCGGAACAGTGATTTATGGGTGCGGAGCACAGAGGGGAGTTTTGGGCCCACATTTTGATTTCCTCATCAGTAACAGAAAAATCTTTGGTGTGGTGATGCCCTGATGGCACGCTACTGTTGAGATTATACACACGAGTATTAAGAATTCAGAAACCCTGAATAATTTCTGTGAATAAACATAGAAATTATAAACTGAGGTGAAGCTTATAATGTTAAGGGATGCCTTAATTTTCAATGTAAACCTAACCCACCTTGGTTTGTTTAGGCTTAAGTCCAACTTGCCTGGGCCCAAAGTCAGTTTTTTCACAGTTTCTTTTTGGGACATTTTGCCTTTATTTTAATATCATACAGCAGAGAGGCAGACAGGAAATGTAAGCAGAGAAAGGGAGGGTGATAACATGCAAGATTCTGGGATGTTCTAGTTATACATCTCAGCACAAACGCTAGTTAGACTGGCGATCGGCTAAAAATGCATTCGGTGGAATAGTCCGATATGGATATGGTGTAGTCTGGTGCTTCTTAATCAACCTATCAATCATAACGTAGTAACAAGTGAATCGACTGCAAATATTGACAACAAGAGTAATGTAGTTCGCACCAAGCATCTTCAAAGCTGCACTAATCAATATTTTTGATATGAGCAATGAATCAGATTAATATGTGCAAAAAGGGGTGACAGACGACTCTAAGGTTCCACTCATGTAGCATGTTTAGCATGTTTCAGCTTGAATTTTATTGCCTGCAGCTTTAATGTGTGGATTCATTCTCACAGATCTTATTGTTTCGAGCAGCGAACAAGGTCTGAAAACCCACAGTATGCGACCTGCCCAGCGCCAGACAGCAGAGAGACAAAGTTAGTGATTAGTTGGTGAACATAGTGGAGCATTTAGCAGCTGAAGAGCCAGACATTTCCTTTTTGGAGTGTCTAGTTTTCAGAACAGAGCAAAACGTACACTGAATATTGGACTTAGATTCAACAGGTGGCCAGACGCACTTCAAATCGATGCTAATGTTCTCTGTGTCTGCCGGATGTTTAAATACGAAAAAGCCTTATCCACATTATGAGGTTGAACAGCTTGTTTCACTGTCCCCAAGTGGCCCCCCAAAAAAACCAATTAGTCCTGCTTAAATCCTTGGAAGCTCATTTAAAACAATCAGAACAAGACACTGACAATCAGTTGTTTAATAAATCAAAACTACCTCATGAGTTAGCCTTGAGTTGACGAGAATATGATGGAAGAAAAAAAATGCAAGGTTACAAACATTATTCAAATCTTCATCTAACAGATAAATTCAGAAAGAACAGAATAACCAGAACATGTACTCCCTTATCTGTTTTACTCCACAGAGTAGAGCGTGTGTGTCAGATGAAGCGAAACAGGAACAAAATCATCAGTATGCTTGCACACACTGTATCATTGCAATTTTAATACAATTTTATAGTCATAATTAATAGTACCATTTCATGTTTGCTAGTAATATTTATATGTTACTCTTGTACTTGACCTGAACCTGCAGTATGCGGTTAATTTATTTCTGTGGTAATCTCTGAAGCCGTGGTGTGTAATCTTTTTTTTTTTTTTTTTTAACTGGGTGGCATGAAATTGTCGTTTTATTGCATCCACCTGTTGTACTTTCAGCAGTTAGTTTTCAGACTCTGTCGAGGGAAGACCATTTTAAGGCTGTTTTCAAAAAAAAAAAGCCTAATTGTATTCCTGGTGGTTCTACACTTCATTTACAGTATTGTGCATTTTATTTGTTTGCAGTTTTGATGATTCCCACCTATCCCTGTTTTGAAAACCAGAGCAGTGTGAAATAGAAGTGTAAGATCTTCATAACTTGGGCATGACAAAAGACGTTTTAGTTCAGGCAGTTTAAGAGCCATGGCTCATCAGGGAGCTGCTGTTTATTTGTATGCAGGCATAAGAAAAGATGTGCATGTGTGTTTTTACTGAATGAGAGCTGGTTGGTACGTGCACGTGCCAGTTCTCCAGCCATGGAATGAATCAGATCTGCTCTCAAGACTGCGTACCTCTCTCCAACGGGGGACTCGTAAAAGAAAGCCCTACATGAAATCCATTATGCTTAATTCCCTAAATCCATAATACCCACAGAGGTCTTAATCTCCATCCCATTCTTATATAAATTAGCTTCCTCCTCTCTGGCAGACAGAGCTTTCTGAGTCAACACCAAATGCCCAGACCTCTGAGCTCTGAGTTGGGTGGATTCACAGCAACTGCAAGAAGCAGCCATGATCTTTTCCTTGGCTGCTGTTTAAAGGAATAGTTTGACATATGGATAAACGCATTCATTTGTTTTCAGGTGAAGAGTTAGATGAGAAGATTGATACCACGTTCATATCAGTATCTTAAATATAAATGTTGCAGAAGGTTAGTGTAGCTTAGCACAAAGCCTTGAAATGAGGGGAAACCTCTAGCTTGGCTCTCATTTGTTTGATCTGTACAAATATAAGTGTCATTATGTGCCAGACTTTTTCTTGGTCAGGCACAGCAACATCTTGGAATTTTGAAGCCAGTAAATAGTTCAACAGATAACCCCTGTTTTTATTCAAGCTATTTTTTTTTTATATATATATTTTTGGGGGGTTAATGTACAGATTAAACCAGTGGTTTTCGAGGTCTGACAAAGTCCCTACGGCAATGATGCAACTATTCAATAGAATTTCATCCCTGTTTTTTTTTTAGCCTTTTTTTGTTTACATATGGGCAATTATGCTGAATTAGCTATTAGCAGTCCCTGTTTTCAAGGGCGTGCACATATCTATCGCTGCACTGCTTTGATACTGAAGAGAACTTCAAAAACGTGATGATTCTCAGTCAAGTTCTGGAGATATTAAGAACGCCTTTTCTGTGATTTCTAAACAGATTTCTGTGATGTTTATTTGCGACTGACATCAGAGATAATATCCTCATGTAAGTGTAAGTTACACTGATACAAATATATGTGTCATGTCTGTGTGTTCGGATTTCAGTCTGAGTTATGACTGAGAGGGTGGGCTATTTTTGACGCAATCAGGCTACAAAAGGGGTTTTAAAGTACCTTAACTGCCTCCATAAGCCAAGTGTCACAGCCACTGCTGCAGCTCCAACCCCTTGTTGATAATGGGGCCATATCTGTGGGCCAGGCAACAACTAACTTTCTGTTGTTCTTAGAATATGTACCTGTTCTGTCTTAATCTCATGATTATATTTAGCTTCCATATGAGTGTTATCAATGTTGTCATTTATTTCTTAAAACGCTGAAGTTTTACTTTAACTGCAGAAGGAGGACAACATCTCCAGGAGCCACAGTCCACTAGGAAACAGAATGAACTTGTTGTTTTGAGGGCACGCGCAGGGAGGGAGAGAAAGTGACGCTTTTTGTCGGGCTCAGATGTTTTTTTGGCCTCCAGTTTCTCTTTTTGTTTGGGGCATCTGTCAGAGGCTGTTTTCTCAAAAGTGGTTATGGGACAAGGATGAGTGAAACACTTGTGTGTGCACGTGTGTGTGTGTGTGTGTGTGTGTGTGTGTGTGTGATGGTGGATAACCGGGGGCAATGCACCACAGTTTTGAACCAGGAAATAAAAACAACATTCCAAAGAGAATAATGCAGCAGGAGGAGGAACCTACTTCTACCAAGGTCCCCTGGCATTGCTCGCTAGCAACTGTGTGTTTGTGTGCGCCTATGTGCCTCTACCAGCGTTTGTGCATCTCTGTGTGTGCTGGTTATGTACACATGCTTGTCCTCCAGCGCTCGAATGAATCACACACACATACACACATACACACACAGTCACATAATTAGTGCTGGGTACCCACAGCGGCATATTACAAAGATTCTTCTCCACATTTCTAAAGAACACAATGTTTTGCTTCTCTCTTGCGCGACATTAATCAGGGGGAAAGACTTATACTGTTTTTCAGCACATTTTTTTTAACCCCACTTCCTCCCTCTTTACTTATTCTCCCTTACTCTATTACCCCTCCCTCTCCTCTTAATCGGTCCTACTTTCAAACACCTCCCTCTGTAATTATTTCCTTCCCCACTGTCCCCTCATCTCCCTCCCCCTCTTTTTTATTATTTCTGCCTCCCTCGCTGTCCTTCCCCCTCCGTTACTTCTTATTTAATTTCACTTCGTTTTTACTATCCTACCCCCCCACCCCCTCGATCCTCACTTCATCTCTTCCCCGTTTCCTTTCTCTCTCCTCTGTCTGTCTGTTTAATGGGAGCACTGACCCCATTACGAAGCGTTGGTGCCACGAAGTGGAGGAGGAAGAGGAGGAGAGGGAAGGAGGAGCAGGAGGAGGAGAGGATGGGAGGATGGATTGCGTTCTGTGTGTTTGAATGGGATGATTAATGAGCATCGCCTCCAGAGGGTGTTATCCCTGCTTCGGACCAGCAGGGACACCACTGGGTCACCTCTGGTCAAACACACACACACACACACACACACACACACACACACACACACACACACACACACACACAGCTCTGATACACACTGACGCCATGCACAGAAAAGCTAACACACTCCGCAAATACACTGCAAAGCAAGCGCACACACACCTCACACACCCGTCACTGCTGACATTATCATTAACAATGGTGGGACAATGGGATCGAGGGCCACAATAGCAAACACAGCCCAGAAGCTGGGAGTGTTCACAGTTCATGAGCTGGGTGCTACGCGACTCACTGCTGCTGCTGCTGCTGCTGCTGCTGCTGCTGCTGCTGCTTGGGCAGATTTCCTCCTCAGGCTACTAACTCTTTCGTTTCGATTCACTTGCACATATGTGATTGATTCAATTGGATGACTTGATTTAATCCTGAATCTAAATATTGAAATCTTGACATTCTCTTTGTCAGCTTCCTAATAACGAGCATGGTTCTGCAACAAACGATTATTTTCAATATTGATTATTATGCTAATTATTTTTCGATCAATACAGTCATTGTTTATTCTGGTGGATGTTAAATGCTTTCTGTCATGACTTGCTTTGAGAGCTGAAAACATCTTCATGACCCTCAACCCACTGTGGTGGTTTAAAATGTATCTGTCATTCATATAGTGGAAATTGGTATCAAACAGGAAGTGGTGGAGCCCACCATTCCTGTGTTGGATTCAGATTGCCTACCCGGGCACAAGGGATTCACAGGAAAACAACGCAGCATGTAATCCAGCCTAGTTTTATCTCCACAATAACAGCCTCACTGTTTACTGTTCATTTTCTTTTCACTGTGTCAGAGTTGTATTAAGTTAAACATCATATCACAGTCCTTCACATTTAAAACATACAGCTGGCAAAACACAGGATGACTTTTATTGTGAAGGAGCCACAGGAAACACAATGTGTTTGTCCACGGGTTTATCTGGATTTTGTTTGGCTGCACTGGAAACAGATAATACTTGTGTTTCTGAGAAAGTAGCTGCTCAAGCAGAGTCTGCTGTGGTTTTAAACTGCACTTGCTTGTACCACGGTTGCCATGGGCAAGGACTGAAAACTTAAGGATTAAAGAGCATAAACAAGTTTGAGGAGTTTACCGGCTTAATTGCATTTTAACGTCTCTATGTGTCGTCTCTAGAGTGGAGTTTATTGGGTGTGATCTGCGTGATCTGCTGCCTCAAAGGTCTCTCCTCCTCCTCCCCTGTGATGTTGACAGTGAACCTGTGAGCCAGATGGGCTTCATCTTTGCCTGATGAGACACCAGTCAAAAATCTGTCTGATTTGACAAGTTACCGCTTCCAATCAATTATGCTGTGTTACTTAGTTTTAGCTACTAGTTAATTAGATTTACAGTTTCCTTTCAGAACCTCCACACTGGTAACAGGATGAGTTGGTGCTCACAAGCACTGGGTGCGCTGCCCTTTGGCAGACCTCCAGATGTTCAGTCAATCAGAGGAAAGTGGGCTTTTAAGGAGGCCTGAGCTAATATTGCCTGGGGCTGCATAACAGGCAGTTTGAGAAAAATAAGGACTTTTTTAGAACCGTGAATCATGCAAAGCTACTCTAGTGAAGTCCCAGAATAAAAATATAGAGTTGGAAATGAGCATAATAGGTCCTCTTTAAGTTCTATTCCAAGTTTTTGTGTCTAGTCATTCCCCATGCCCCGCAGTTTGAGTTTATAAAATGCAGAATAATAGCGGTACAATTTTCCAGACCCCAAAGTGATGTCTTCACTTTGCTTGTTTTATCCAATAAATTGTTCAAAACCCCAAAATATTCAATTTAGAATCATATGAAACAGAGAAAATCAGCAAATCCTAACTTTTGAGAAGCTGAAACCTGAAACGCCTAGCATTTTTTGCAGATTATCAATTGTCAATTATCAAAATTGTTAGCAATTTATGTTCTTTTGATTGACTAACTGATTAACTGGCTAATTGTTTCAGCACTACAGAGCACTTCAGGATGTGATAGATTATATAGGCCTTGATTACAATGTTGTTTTGATGATAAAAGAGGAATTAGAGTGACGCCGTAGGTGTTTCTGGAAGGTGTAAAACCTCTGTTTGAAAATGCTGTTTGGAGTCTGCTGTGTTTGCCCTCATTTTTATTTTCCTCTTTCATTTCGTCACTCCACAGGACATATTTCTTCTGCCTCTCCCCCACTGTTTCTGCCTCTATAGAAACAGCTCTCATGTACTTCAGCCACATGTGGACAGTTGATGGCAAAATGAATTTCACTCATTCACACAATGATGAGAGACGATGGGAGACTGAGACACTGCTGATGTTGACTGCAGCAGTTGAGGATGCTGCAGTAAATCATTTCAAAATATTATTAAGCCATCCAGATCCCAACCAAATGCTCCACCGGTCTCTATTCTGCATTTTTCAAGCTCGACAAAACTTCTCATGACAGCAGATTTGCAATTATAAGTAAGATTACCCTGCGACTTCGCAAGAGGTTAGAAGGATGCAGATACCCAATTGTTGAATCGAATAAATACGCAGCAAACTACCCGAAAACTGCACAGCTGAGCAGACTCAGCAGACCAGAATGTGCTGCTCTGTTCAACTCATTCCAACCCAGAAGGGCTTTTTAAATGTTGCAATGTAAATGCAGCATTAGCACGTCCATGGCTCTGCATGTAGACCGAGTCTGTGCCTTCTGTTATTCAAATAATGGGCTGGTTATAAAACAGCACACACATACACGTTCACAACATCCAGTTTTACCGGCTGTCATGTGAGAGGTACTGAAGGTTCAGGAGCTTCTTTTTCTTTGCTTCCAGGTTCTCACAGTTTTACCTGTTAAACCTGTATTTCTCTTCACTCGATTATTGCTTTATCACACCTGACTGCCTCCGAGCTCTCATTCTCCGTCTCTCATTTCAGCATCATAGAAACACTGAACCGTACATTCTCTCCTTCTCCCTCTTTCCATCTCCTTCACTCTATTTAACTCACTGTCTTTTAACGCACACGTTGGAAATCTTTCTCTTACTCTCTTTCGCTCAAATCAAACAGTATATCAAAAAAAAAAAACTGAATTGGACACTGAGCACCTGTTTACTCTTGATCTTAGAGGTCAGCTCAGTCCATCCTCACTGGCCTGGGCTTTCATTTTCTTCAGCTGACTGTGCTAATCCACTTAGCAGCACAACTTCTGCTTTGCTCAGTCCTAAGCTCAGTTTCCGGAAAGCATCTTTGCATTTAATATCATCTCTCACTCCACTGTTTGTAGATTTCTATGCACAGAAATCATGGTTGTGTGCTTTTTGAAAGCCCCAGAATGAGCAGAAGAAATAATGTGACATTTCAGTTAAATCAACATTTTCATTTTACAGTATCCTCTGTTTTGGCAGGTCCTTATAAATTGTTGATCTCTGGCGTTTGCTGTCACTGGAATGTGATAATGTCCTTTTAGGTTTTCACTGTGTCGCCCAAACAGGCAATTACCTCTGAGGAGTCACATAGTACTGGGACAATGTATAGCAGTTGTTCTGGTTTGATTCATGGACAGTATGTGTACAAAGCAGAGATCCAAGTCTAGTTCTCATAATGGTTCAGGCTTAACAATATGACTTAAAAATTCCCTGCTGGAGAACATATCATGCTAATAGTAAATTGGGGTGTAAAGGAACCAAATTAAATAAAAACACATTAAACAATCTTAATATTTTAAAACTGTGGGTGAAGTGTAAGTATTCTGCTTGGGTGTTGGTCAAGCATAGGTAATGTAGAAGAATAAAAAAAATGATGATGAGCTATAATTTGCTCATAGTGAGCCAAAAGACTTTTTTGGTTCTTAGTTGGTCCAGAGTTGAATTTTTGATGTACAACGAGCCCCTTTTTTCTTTAAAAACATAATTAATTCTATTTCAAATTCTCTCTTTTTGTTGTTTTATATTATTCTTTTAGGATGAACAAAGATGAAGAAGCTATTGCACATTATGAAGAATAACTTTGGGGTTGCCAAGTCAAAAAAGTTCTTTTGCTAAACAAAATAAAACAAAAACAAAACCTCATTCATTAATTGCTCAAGAACATTTTGAGCTATAGTATCAGCATGGCTCCGGGGAGCACAACCATCTGGTCAAAATTTCCAGTCGATCCACTTCTTTAGTTTATGGCTAAAGACATTCCCCTCAGCCTCAGTTATACTTTGTTTTTAGTGCTAATTAGCAAATTCTAGAAAGCACTAAACTAATCTATAAAGCATCAGTGAATAATTTATTAACTGTTAGTAATAAAGTTGTTGCTACTTAAAAAAGTTAAAGTTCTAAAGGATGCCTTATAAGAAAGTGGTACTCCAAATATGTGTGGTTCTGGTAATGATAAGCATCAGCTGGAATACGAATGTCCCTGCTTAGCTTCTTACATCATGGTCATATTAACAAGAATCAGAATCAGAATCATCTTATCACAATAAATCTGTTTAACAGATTGTCAGTCTCACTTGGCACAATGAGGCAGTGCTGCTTCATTTGACTAATAATGCAAGCTAATCTTTCTTATAATCTTTCTGACAACTTAACAAATCGCTACCTGTCAAATTTACAACATTTAAACAACATCAACAAGCAGCTAATATGTCTGACACAACAGGAGGAACTGCAGTGGCACTAGCTCAAGGCTAGGTTGGCACAAGCAGCTGAAAGAGCTGGCCTGTCTGAAAGTGTTTTTTCAGAAGCCTTTTGAAAGTTGAATGTAGTGTGAGTCTGTACATAACACATTTTTTTCTGCATTAGCCTAAGGTCCTTGAAGTCCCTGGATGCAAAGGTTTTAACTTATACGAATCCAGAGGAAGCCGGCCTGTAACCGACACAGCTAGTTAGGTTTCGATTCAGCGTCAAACACCTGTGACTCAAAGGCCCAAAATGTGATGCATTACTGGGCTGGAGGAGGCTGTAAAAAATTTACTCTGGTGGTCTCTGGTGGAAGCCAAACCAATCTTTGAAATGTGCTGAAATTTATTGTTCAAAAGACATTAATAACGAGCCAAATTTGAAGACAGCAAGGACAAGATTAAAAAATAAAGGTATAAAATCAATGTGTTTGCTACTCTAATACAAAATGAGTACAATCCAAGTGCCCGTGCCTGGTTCAAAATGTGAGGAATTTACTTCCCAACTGAGATATCCCCCTTGCTCTCATAGAGTGTGCTAAATTATCATTGTAGTAAAGCATATCACGGGTCATTGTAAATTCATGAATCACCTGCATCATCTTTGCTAGTTTTTTAATAGAATCAAATTTTTGTCGCCCTCACCAAGGGCAGATATCTTTAAAAAATTATGAAAGGATTTTCATTAAGTTTGGAGGACAGATGAAAGGCCCAGGGGAAAGAACAACCAATTGGATTTTCGTGGTAATCCAGGAATCTAGGATGTCCAAAATATTTTTAATCATTTTTTTTTAAGATGGTGAGACCATTGGAGATCGGTGCTTGAATCCAAAGATATGATTGATGTCTTTGTATGTACAAGTAAGATAATTAGTCATCAGTGGCTGAGGTTTGTGCTCCATGACTAGTTTCCAGTTTCAAGGTGATTATTATTTTTTCAGACCATTATTTTTAGACACACCAGCTTGGCTTTAGAGGTTGCAATGTCTGCCCCCACAGAGCTACCAGTGTGACTGTGATGTGCTAGATTGTAACCTAAAAACAAACATTGTTCTTAAACTCACCTGGTGAACAGATTCATCTAATGTCAGACTGGACTGCACAGTGCTAAATTTGACTGCAAGGAGTGATGCGATGAACAAAAACATGGCCAAAGGACAAAGGCTGGAAGCAGTAACAGCACCTACCCTAAAAATGTTACACTAACTTCTGCAGCAGTGATACTTTTGTTCGAGGCAGTAGATAAATGCTGAAGTCTCTTCTTTCCACTTTTACAGCACACACTCCCTGCTCTCTGGTGTTGCAGGGCAGTCTGAACTTTAGCTGGTGTCGAGGTGGATGCACCAGGCGGGGGCGGGTTGGAGCTACAGCTGGGAAGTGGAAGGAGAGGAGGTACGGCACCTGAACCTCATTAACCCTCTGTTTTGTTTTGGTTTTTTTGTTTGTTTTTTTTATATTCCCTCGGTCGATGTCAGCAGTTAGAAAAGTTTGGTAAGAGAGAACTGAGCTGTGGGAACAACACCTACTGAAAAAAAGCCTCTGTTTATATTACAGCCAAAGTGTCTGTTTGTATTATATCTTACTAGTCGGCGTGGCTCCCAAATGGCAAAGAGGAGTATGTCCCCCGACTGCACTCTGCATTGCTAAAGAGAATAAGCGCCATTGTAATAACTGTAAACATTATATTATCATACCTTCCAGAATACCATGAGTTCATGTTTTATTGAAGGCGTGGGTTGCTTGCAGCTTACATTAGGCTGATCCCCATTACAATGTGTAGCAAAAATTCAAGATATACTTGAAGAGTGCATTTAATGGTCAGGTCCAACTTTGGAAGGATTTATGTTGCTTGGTCACATGACACATCGTGAAGGACAAAATATTGTGTTGTCTGATCCTGATGTAAAAGGGTTAAAGATTTAAAAGTTTCTTCTGTCCTCTTGCCTTTATGCTTTTAAGTCCTATTTAAATTAAATTTAATGCTATTATTACTATGGCAAACTTGGTTTAAGTGCATCACTGATGGTTGAGGATGAGCTCGTCTATAATCTCACCGCCGGACAGGAGTTCCCATTCCTGCATTACCGGCTGTAATTTAATTGCCCTAGGATCTTCTCCATCCAGTTCCTTCATAAAATATTAGGTGTTTTAATGACGGTCAGACACATGAATGTATGCATGTGTACACACACAATCACACACACAATCACACACACACACATGCAACTGTACACACACTTTTAATGACAGCCAAGCACTAGCATTCCTTTTAATATTCATGCCTTTTACGTAACTTTTACGTAACTCTGGGATATGTGTACACGTTTCTACGTACGTGTGCGTGCTCCACGCGTGTGTGTGTGTGTGCATGGATGGGCGTGTGTGTGTGTGTAGTTTAGGTCTTTTCTCTGTAGTTTCTCTCATTATGAGAAAGCTCTTTAATGTTTGTCTCCCAGTGGAGAGGAGAAGGGAGAGTGAAAATGTTATTGCAGAGAGAGAGTGAGAGAAAAATGTAAGGGAGGGAGCCAGGCAGACACTCCTGCTCATGCAGTAAGATCTCTCAGATGATGACACCCATATTTGCCTTGCTAGCATCCGCGGGGGCACCTACACTCATGCATGGGGCTCGTCTGTCTGTCTGTGTGACCTCAGCAATAAAGTTGCAGATGATGGGGGAAGAATGATTGTGGTGTTTTACTTAAGAGGATAAAATGGCTCGGGGGGAGGAGAGGTAGAGGAGGCAGAGGAGGAAGCGGGGGGATGAGTGCGGTTGGGAGGAGAGGTTGGGGTGAGTGATAAGAGGAGGATGTGTGGATGAGAGGAGGAAAGGAGGGGGCAAACAGGTGAGATGGTGAATAAAAGAGGTTGAGGAGAGATGATAGCAGACTAGGAAAAGGCGAAATCTGCTCCTATCAGACTAACTGTACGTAACAGTGACCAGAGAACCTTCAGGATTGTGTGTGTGTTTGTATAGGGTGTTGTATATGTGTGTTTGTGTATGTTTGTGTCTGGGCACGCTCTGTTGGCCACTGATAACCCCACGGCAGTACTGTCACAGTCACGCTTTCACTCAAAGTCACAGCAGTGTGGCCATAGTCTATGTGTGTGTGTGTGTGTGTGAGTATCTGAGTGTGTGTTTGTGTCCATCTGCCTCTCCCTGTCGCTGTCTGTCTGCCTCAGCGTCAGTCTGTTACTATATTCCCTGATACCTCTCCAGTATCAGAGGCCATGATTTATAACGGCTCAGTGGCTGCGCGGGGAGTCCACAGATCGGGAAGAAGCTCAGAGTGTATCGCGCAGCTAACAGGAGCCTCGTGGCCATTACTCCTGCACAATAGCTGAGCAGCCAGCTGGGGTGCCAGGAGGTGCCTTGGTGGGCTGTCGTTGGACCAAAACAGAAAACAGAAAAGAGAAATTGGCGGTTGCTTTGCTCTTTGCCAAGGGCTTCTCAAAGTGCAACCCAAACCTGGGTGTTGATTTCACTTGCTAGAAGATAACAGGGAAAAGATAACAGAGACATATCTACACTTATGCTCTTTAAATGTTTATATTTTTAGACAACTCCAGGCATTTTCCTTTGTGTGTCCAATGAGTTTGATAACTCTTAGCAAAGGGAAACTGTGTAAATGACATAATTTGGAAAAAAAAAAATCCTTTACCAGCTGTCAGAGGTGCTCATTAAAATCACTTTTCTCCCCCTTGCCTGAGGGCAGATTTGACACAGTTTTCAATTTTTATACTCACAAATATTAATAGCAATACATATTAGCAGTTTGGTTTGAGCTCTTCACTTCTTTATGATTTTTTTTTATTTTGACTGATGTTTAATAATTATTGTATTGAGATTGTATGATTGCATCCTGTTATTATTCTACAAATTAATTATTCTAGGCAAACTGTAATTAAAATGCAATTAACAAATTAAGCTATTGAAGTTTGATCTAATGTAATGCATAATGATAAGTTTGTAGTTCACATTTTGAGAAAGAAAAAATTAAATCACACACAGCTACAA
Organism: Toxotes jaculatrix; assembly: GCF_017976425.1. NCBI lineage: Eukaryota > Metazoa > Chordata > Actinopteri > Toxotidae > Toxotes > Toxotes jaculatrix. The sequence goes on along the minus strand of NC_054410.1, from coordinate 7,450,809 downwards.
AAATATACAAAACAAAACAGAGTTATTTCCATTGTGGACTGTTTGTTTATTTTCTTTTTAAACCTAGGGAAGTCTTAAAGCATGTGATATATGCTTTACACAAGAATGCTAAAATGCTCGCAAAGTGACTATGCTAACAAGCTGGTGTTAAGCAGGTAAAATGTTCACAATCTTAGTTTAGCATGTTAGCATGCTAACATTTACTAATTAACACAGAGCACCGTACAGTTGATGCTGCTGAGGATATTAGAATTGCAGGTATTTAGCCATTAAAAGTAATGGACACATTCAAACTTTGACTTGAATGTCTACTCCCAGTTTCATTATAATCCATCTAGCAATCCTTGAGATATTTCACTCAAAACCACAAGCATTACTGAAAAATATCTGAAAATCCCCAAAATCAGTTGGATTCATCTTCAACATTATTTTGATTGTTATTTGACATTCTGAATACCGTTTCCATGCTGTGACAGATATCAGAAAAATCCTACTTATGGTCCTAATAATGATTTCCACTGCCATTTCACTGCATCCCACTGAACAATACCTCAAAGGTGATTCACTCTTTAGGCCTTTAAATGATTTAGATCAATTAAAGCAAACAGAAGTCCAAGCAGACTGATAATTTCACGTGGAGTGAACAACAATACCTTCGCAGTGCAAAACCTTCACAGTATTAGCAGTCGGTTTCCTCCGCTGAGCTGAATAAACCAACGGTGTGATTTCAGAATGTACTGTATTGTATCAGCTTGTAATATTGATCTGACCTCTTCATTTAGGCGATGTATTGATTGACCATGTTAGCTGCACTCATTTTTCATTTTGAGAAACTGGTGTTAAGCGTAATGAGGGCGCTTTACACAATAGGCACATGTGGACACAGTCAAGTTTTTAACCGTGCTAGTGGCATCTCAGTAACTATTGGATGGCTTGCTGTTAAATTTGGTACAAACACAGCCTTCGTTTTCATGAAAGCAGTAATAGTAGTAGATCTCTCTTAAATTGAGAGCCTGTTGCTTTCTCCTGCATCTTGTTGCTTTCTGCCTGGACAGCTTCACCTTTCTACTCACGTTTCTGGCTGTAGAAGAATTAGGATTATTCCTTTGAACTGACAGTGAACATGTCCATTGTGCAGTATAGAGTCAAAATATCTAAAAATCACTTCAGTGGTAAGCTTTCCTTGCAAGCTTTCCTCGTTGTCACACGGTGACCAAGGTGATTATCAATAGAATCTAAACGGCTTTCAATATAAATCACTGTCATTTGATCATGTAGGAAGAAAGGGCTGTTGAAGTAATTTTCTAATGCTAATGTACAGTTTCCATTTGCATCTGTGTTTGTGTATAATAATGTTTGCAATCTCATAAATGACCTCAGAGCAGTGGAGAAGCCTGAATCAAGGGCAGCTTGACAAGCACACTTGTCTGTAGCTAGCTATAGCTCGTCAATGGCTGGTAGTCAACCTGCTTTCAGAGACAATAGCCTACTGCAGCTACAAGAGGGTAGTAAATTATGAGATGAATGCAAACAGGAAATAAAATTTGGGCTTTTCTTTCAGCCAAAAATATTTCAGCCATTATTAGAAATCAAACAGGTCTCATTTGTCGTGTTGTGGTATTGCGTTTCCTGCAAACAGTTGCAAATGATGGAGAGGAACTAATCGTGGAAATCACTTTCAGTTTGTTTAAAGTAACAAAGCGTGGTACAGTAGCTTATAGCGTCAGATCTTAGTACATCTCCAAATTTGATTTTGTGTCTTGGGAAAAAACAAGGTCTTCAGTTCACAAATGATAGATTGAGACTGAGCTTGATGTTTTCAGAGCTAACTGTGAATGTCATCTGTGAGTAACATTTTAAACAGGAGACAAAGCCTGATAGAGAATGTGTCATTCAGTGGCACAAAGTCGAACTTCAGTTTCAGTAATACAGATGTAATCATTTTTTGTTTTTTGTTTTTTTGTATTGTGAAATAGTCTTTTCTTTATTTTAAGTACATGCTCATCAACCAAATTTGTCAATATAAAGACAGCATAATGAAGCTTTTTGTCATCTTGAGAATAACACATTTTAATGCGCGGTCTAGTTCACTGTCAGTAATTACAGTTTTGACAACACACAAATGTAATGGGGCTGGCGAATCAGAAAGCTTGGTAAGATTCACACTTTGTTTCAGTTCTCTGTTTTCTATTACCTTTCTGATTAGTTGGTGATGGATTGGTTTTTATTTTACTCCTGCATGTCTAAATTAATTTCAGGTTGCTGAGGGAACTTCACGCACTTCACAGTCCAGAACAACTGGAACTTAGACTAGGATTATAGACATGTTTGTGAAAGCTGTTCTACTTTATTTTTTTCTAGATTAAGTACAAACAGTTCAAACAGACAAAATATCATGTACAAGCTTCTAATGAGACTCATCCTGTACTTTTAGTGTTCTGCTGACAGTCCTCAGTGTGTTTCCTGCTCTGGCGGGATTAGTGACACTGCTGTTCTCATGTATAATAAATCATCTTCATTTCCGGAGTTGCTGTACTCTCCCCATGTTCACAGGCCAGTTGACAAAGCATCCTAGTGTTGGACACTTGTCAACTGGCTGTTTTAAATGAGAATGAGGTGGCACGGGGGGACTAAGAACCAGTCTGTGGGGGAGGGAGTGGCATGGGAAATCAGGAAATTATATCAGAAATGAATACAGCATTGAAACTTGGCACTGAAAGCATTGAAAGCCCCATCCCGCCCCGTTAGACACACGCCTGCAGTTCTCTGCAGTCGGGGAACCGCGAGACATTTTTCAGCCTCGATAGCAGCCAACTTACAAATAGCTGCCTGTTGTCCAAAACTGATGGAAGGTCAATTTGGTGGATCAAAGGGGCTCAACAGGAATAGGCTTCATGCCCCTGTAATTTTGTGGGTTTGAATCTGTTTCCTGATCTTTGCTGCATGTTATCCTTGCTCTTTGTCTACCTTTTCCTGCTTTTCCTCACATCTTTTCTGCCTCTTTCTGCTGCACACCATCTGTAATGTTGCAAAAATACCATGAAATATGTCATTGAAATATTTTCTTGTAACTCACACAAGCCTGAGTTAGAAAGATTTGGTTATGAAGAGTTTTATATTTTGACCTGAAGCACGAGGCTTCTTTTTCTCCCTCTACTTCTTCTACTTGGTTTTTGCTATCAAGTTTTTTCAGTGTTTCAGGCTCCAAAAATATACTTTTGTCCATTTGTCAATTTTAAGTGAAGTGATTGGAAGGAAGGTGTATTTTTGAGAGTGTAGGAAGAAGGGAGTCAGGAGTCAAGACTAACAGAGGGTGAAATGTTTTTAGAACTCCCATTTTTATCTCAGCTACACAGTTTGCAATTCTCCTTTCTCTTCTGCCTCATCGCTTTATATGAGAGCCTGGAGATATACTGTATCAATATTATATTGATACCAGAATGGGAGACCAGATAATGTATGATTTTGGTTATATAAGTGATGAGGCTTGAATGATGTTTTGTCTAGGGCTTTAAGGCTACAGCATAAGAAACCTGTGCAATGTTCACACACTTTAGAGAATGGTTTACTCAGAGATTTAAGGATGCTGGCAGTGAAAATAGCTTATGAACATAACACTGACATATCACACTTTAAGCTGACCAGGCAAACAACTGCTTTTTTAAACATTCAGCAGTTACAGAGCAACATTATCATTCATTTGGAGCCATGAGTCTGGTAACCTGATGAATCTAAGTCCAGTATTCACTCTCCTTTAGCTCTGATTTTGGAGTCTTGAGCGAAATATCTGTGTCTTTAGCTGCTAAACGCTCCATTGTGTTCATCATCTGGTTGCTGTGTCGGTCTGCAGTTTGGTCCTGAGCAGGTAGTGTACAGTGGGTTTTTAGAGCTTTTTCGCTGAAAACAGCTGCCTGCTGCAACTGAAAATGACACTATGAGAGAGGTGAGAGTGAACCTAAACAGTAACGCTGTGGGCCACAGAGCTAAACAATGAGCTGAAACGTGCTATAAAGCTCCCTAAAGCTGAATGGAGCTGCAGATTCAGCTGTAGGTTCATCACCACAAGCCCCTTTAACACTGTAATTTGATTTTTTTTATTTAAAAAAAAAGATATATTGATTAGGGAAACGTGTGAAAAGAACATTTTTGCTTTATTGTTACCAGGACTTAATGGAAAACAGCAGCACTGTCGGGGAGTAATTCATTTACGTGTTTGAATCAATAGAAAAGTCACCTGTTTTGATTTGTATAAGAACCTTTTCTGAGACCATTTTTGGTTCTGAGCCAAGCTCCAGATACAGAGTAGCTGATGTTAATTTCCTCATGTCTGTGGTTGTTAGAGGTCTGATCTCAAGTACTTTGTCTTTTTCTGGGTTTTGCTTCTGTCTAATTTTAGTGCACTCCCTACAGTGTGATACCTTTTCCTTCATTCTAGCTGAACTGCACAAACTGCTGCATCTAAATAAACCGCACTGGAAACTGCCAACGTGTCAAGCAGACTGAAAGGTGGTGTTTAGCTGGACAAGGACTTCCACCCACCTTGTGTTATTTCCCGTTTAAACAGTATTACTGCAGTGTCATGGGAGGTCAGGCCAGTGATGTCCACTCCACAAGCTAACAACTGAAGCGCCGGGCTCTGTGCCAGCAGATGAATGTCAACCAACAGCAGAGCGAGCATTCAAGGATAAGGATCTCCTCTCGCTACGGTCACTTTTAGTGGTCAGATTCATATGAGAAAAGCGAAGTCCTCCTTAACCTCTGCAGACTGCGGAAGCAAAGCTGTTATCTGCAGCTGCAGATTTGGCCCTGAGGGGTTGAGAGTCGACGCCTGGGATGTTGTCTTCTCCTGTGGTTCAGCTCATGGTTTGTGTGGGTTGGTTATCTGATGACACCTTATAATCCTTCGCACAAGTATCCCTATATGATCTCTTCTACAATGCTTAACTTTGAGGCTTTACAGTGGATTACACTAAGAAATAGGGTCGGTGACCTTTCTGCTCTTAACCTCAACAGTATGATCTTTAAAGGGACATTTTTTTCTTTTGGAGGACATGATTTTCTAAAACACTACACACCCATTTAGGAAAGCTCTTTGTGTGACCTGAAACATATCAGTTAATAACTCAAAAACCCCATCTTCTTAAACATTTTTTAAATTTTATTTTACCTAAGTAAAGGTCTTAAGTGTGACTTGTAATTTTGATGATAATAGAATTTACTCCCATGCCAGCAATTATTTTTGTGCAAGTTGGAGCCAGTTTTTTCCATTTGCACATTTTAGCACGTACATCTCCACAGGAGGTCAAGAACAGTCAACTAAGGGTATTAGCACCACTCAATTGCTTTTACTTTTTTTTTAAATTATCTATACCTGTAACATGCTGAAAAAAAAACACAGCCATTTCTCAGAAAATAGCCTTTAATTCTTCAGTATTGGTTATTTCTAACAAAGAGGCATGTTTTCAGTTCTTTGTTTGTTGCAGCAATTTAAATTGAGTCTAGGAAAGAAAAAAAAACCCTAAAAACCTGAATGCTGGTGGTTACAGCCGATTCCCGAGGCTGCCAGTGTTGTAGGTTGACTGCTCCTGAGTGCCTCTGGAGGTGTGTGTGTTTAAAAAAGCACTGAAAACATTCTGCCGCTGTGAAAAATCGCTTCAAAGGGGCATTTCAGCAGTGTTGACTACGGGAAGATACGTCTTAAAGAAAACACTTTCTTTCTGTGATGAATCTTGGTAGAGATTCATCCGAAGAAGACAGAAGAGGCAATATGTATGAAAATGAGCAGAGCAATGTTCCAAGGGCTTCAATACCAACAGAGAGTAAAACAGAGTTGTAAAATAGTACCCCCTGAATATTATTGTTCTGGGACGCATCACTCGTCATGGCTCCCAGCAAGCCTCCCAGAATTAAAGACTTCAGGAGGCAGGAGGAACAACAAAAAAAAAAAGTAAAAACACACTCAGACATAGATTCAGACAGATTCATGTATAATGTGCAAACACATGGGCAGTAACACACATGACAAAATACATGGAGCTGCACACATGGACATCCAGTCAGTAACAACCTGCCGTGTCCAGCTGACCATTCGCTAAACCCTGCTTAGAACAGCAACTGTCCAATTACAGCACACACAAAGAGTTTGGAGGATGATACCTTTTTTTTTTCTTTTCAAAAAACACAAGAGCAAGTGTAAGGAATGGATCACACAGTGTGTTTATCATCTCAAATATAAGCTACTGTTAACATGTCCACCTATTTAGCTCATAGCCTACACCAGGGGTCGGCAACCCGTGGCTCCAGAGCCGCATGTGGCTCTTTCATCCCTGTGCTGTGGCTCCCTGTGACTTTGGAAAATAAATAATGAGTATTTAATTTAAATGTATTTTTTATTTTAGTTCGTTCGTTTTTTGTTTTTTTTTTTTAATGTAATTCTAAATTTGAGGATTACGGTGATCTTGTAACATTAAAATAAAACGTTTTTAATTTTTGGTCGCTCAAAATATGCGTCACAACCGCCGCTGTGCGACACCCGGCGGCAACATTTTCAGGTTGACAGCTGACTGCACGCTCCAGCGCACGCGATAAAGTGATGGCGGAACACAGAAGCAGACGGCATTTTTGGTTCGCCGTAGGTGGAAAATAAAATAACGTTTAAGTTTGGATTTTTATTTCATAAATACGAGGAGGACTCAAGTAGACACTGAGTTAAGGCTGCCGACCCCTGGTCTACACTATTAACTTAGCATCGTTTCAAAAGGTAAGGAGCATGTCATCTAATGAGGGGTTGCGTTACTGCTAATGTAAACAACTTTGTCTTCTTCTTTATTTGGTTTGTGCAACTTTGCTCTCCAGTTCCTCCAGAGTGAGTTTGATAACTTTAAGTTGGCAAAACATAGTCATTCCTCACCCTCAGTGTCCTTTTCTCTTGTAAAAGTGAAGCCACCGTGTTTATCTCCATGTATGTTCTTCTATAGTAAACAATCCAACCATGTTAGAACAAATAACATTTTAATTATTAATTATGTTTTATTTATTATAGTGTGCTGTAACACTACAGATACCCTATAGGAACAATGCTGTTTCTCTCTTATCAACAGATGGAAGTGGTCCATTAGCCTGTGATGTACAGCTGGTATCTGTCATGTAAGTAGCAAATCATGTTACTATTTAAGACCCTTTAGTAGAGTTGTTGTTTTAATGTGTTAGCTGTGTGAAATCGAGGACCCATTATTTAAAAAAAAAAAAATTGCATCAAATTTCATGCAGAAAGCCTGTTACCGTCGTAAACTGCATTTGTGCATTGCGAAAAACAGGAAGCTTGGCAGGTGTAAGAACCTCTCATCCTTTCATGCATCATGCCTTCTGTCCCTTTCTGTCTCCTCTCCTCCCTCTGTCCCATTTCCCATCTAAGTCCCTCTCTCTCTCCTCGCCTTCTGCCAGCCAGGATGCTGACAATAGCTTCAATAAAGATGAATTGAAATTGGCTGTGGCTGGATTCGGCTTCCCAGGACACACAATGGAAGGAGCAGTCCTGTAATTATTACTCTGGGTTCCAGCACACTGTTCAGCAAACTCATTTTCCCTATGTTCTTCCTTTCTCCCTCTCTGTCTGTCATTTTCCACCTGAGTTTCTCTTCCTCTCATGTTGGTATTTCTCTCTGCCTATCACTCTTTTCCTCCTCCTCCTCAGACGGTCTCAGCTTCTCTTTCAGTCCCTCCCTCTTTCTCCTTCTCTCTTTTGCTCCCTCCCTCTCACCCTGTTCAACTCAGTACAGTTCATTATTGTTGTTTGCTAAAGTAGAACTATAATTTCACAGCTGAGGAGCCAGATCAGGTCTGGAGTAGTGATTAATAATCTGACGGTGAATAATGATTTCATCCTCCATATTCAGCTGTAGGTAATTATTCGCTGTGTAATCGTGGAATAGATTTGCTCATGAAAAACAGACTTATTCAAATGTGAGATAGAAAACGGAGCGCCTTGGGTGTGTCGAGGCATCCGTGAAGCTAAATTTACATGGGTGGGTTCCAAATATAGGCCCAGGAATAAGATTAGAACATTAGCGTGGGCGTCACTTCAAGCCTCTCTGGTCCCCAAGTCTTACCCGGTCTTGTTTCAGCCGCTGAAGTGAGGCGCACTGCCTGCCTATCCTGCTCGTCACAACTGTGATGAATGTGTCAAAAGAAGCGATGCGAGGCATTTCATTCTCTTTGTCCTTGTATCTCTTCTTGTCTATAATGATAATAGATTGCATTTATTTTCTCGATGGAAGTCGGGGGATCAAGAGGTGGCGGGCGAAGCGACAGATACAGAGAGAGAAGATTGCAAGGAGGGCTGCAGAAATGAGGCTTCATATTTTGTTAGTGTTGTTGTGTTGTGTTTTGTTTTTTTTTCTTTCAATGGGTCTCAAAGCAGCTAGGCAGTGTACCTTGGGGTGTAAGACACTGAAAACACTGTTACTTACTTACAAGGATTCAGATGCACAACAAGAAAACACTTGCTCCTGCGAGTGGCCTCACACGTTTAAGTCCATGAAAAGCTTGTAACAAAACATAATTTACAATTTGTATAGTTAACCGAGATGTCTTAATTTACATTTGCGTGTTTTGTGTGTGTGTGTGTGTGTGTGTGTGTGTGTGTGTGTGTGTGTGTGTTTATATTTGCACAGCTTTGGTTATTTTGGATCTTGCTGAGCATGCTAACATGCACATTATACAGATGATCAAAACAAAGGTCACAATGCAGTTAATCCTGGTTTTCACAGTGTGCTTCCTACAGGGTGTCTGTGTGGGCGAGTGTGTGTGTTAACGTGGAGGTGGGTGTGTTTGCTCAGGTTTGGTTATTTTGGGTGTTGTCAACGTGAAAGTGAAATCATTTTACTGTAGGTACAAGTTTCTCTATCTGGTTGCCAGGCAACCAAAAGCCTTGAGTTGGTCCACAAAAGGCATATGCGTGCACGTACATCCAGATGAACACACACACACACGTACTGGCACAGGCACACACACACTTGCATATGAACGCACACACCTGCATGTTACTGCAGTAAATATTTGGCTCAAGCAGCAGATAAACAAGAGCCCCATCACAGTGTCCACTCTGGGGTTTGTTCTCACAGATCACATGCCAGATCACAAACAGTGTGCGAGTGTGAGCATGTGTGTGTCTACCCGTGTGTGTGTGTGCGTGTGTGCGCGCGCGCACCGGAGGGATTTTTAAAGTGGCATTGTTTAGACTGTTTAGATAGTTCTGCTTGCCAGGGAATCAACAATCCCCTTCTGTATGCACACACAGCAACACACTAAGACAGAAACCCATACATGCACACTCCACATATTTACACTCCACATATGCATGCATAAACACACATGCACTCACACACACCTATGCAGACACACATCAATGACAGGAAGATGCTCATACCCATTCAGGCGAGGGAGACGGGCGTCAGGTAGAATTTTTTTTTCCTTCCATATTTTCTCATGATGACAGGTGGGGTAATGGGCCATTAGATTAACACCAAACAGAGGAGGTGGTTTCGAATGTAATGTAATGCTTTGTTGATAGAAACCAGACGCTGCTCTCCTCCTGACTTAGGCTTTTCTGCAGTGTATGCCCATAGACACTACGCTCAGAATAAGGCCAATGATGATAGAATGAGGCAATCTCTGCTCTTTAAGGGTGTGTGTGTGTGTGTGTGTGTGTGTGTGTGTGTGTGTGTGTGTCAGAGGAGAAAGAAAGGCACTAACACTGGGAAAGAAATGGAGGTAGAGAGCATGTGTGTATGCATGTGGGGGTGTGTGAAAATGTGTGTGTGTGTGCTCATTAAAATAGAAAGAGAGGGAGAGAGAAAAAAAAAAAAAAGCTTGGGAAAGAGAATCCTCCGTGCCCGTCAGCAAGGATTTACTGATGAGGAAGTAAAGGGTCTCTCATCTCTCCTTAAGACGTTCCCTCCCCAGCCTGCTCTGCTTCCTTGCTGCTTGTTGTTAATTGCCATTGTTCAATACTGTAAATTCCCTTTGTCAGCACATACCCTGTGAAGACGGAGAGAGTTAAAATTCTGACCAGTTTCAAAGAGAAATTTTGCTCTGTATTCCTACTGTAGATGGAAACGGCGAACGCCTTCAGCTGCAGCTTGTTTCAAGTTGAAACAGATGGTTCGACTGAGATGGTGCCCCTGCAACAGGTCAGGCTGTACAACTACAAAGCTAAGCTAAGTGATAATGACTTGTAACAGCGTGGTGCGGCAGATAAACAACACCTTGACTGGAAATAAGTGAAATTTATTTTTAAAATCACCAAGGATTTTGCCAACTGCTGTCAAGAAAATACTAAGAAGTCAGAAATATATTTTAAGAAAGCCAGGCTCCCACAAAAACGAGATACCTTCCTCTTTGGAAAATGTCAGTATATTAGAGTATGTTTCAAAGCATAAGATTTTGTGCAGATCATTATTGTTTCTCCCCACCTTAAATCTGTACAAGTGTAATTTTGTAGCATCACAACTTTCACAGGTGTGATGTATAGAGAAACCTTGAGTCCAACAGTCAGACTTTTGTAGAGATAAAAACACTTGCATATTCATAGATTAGAGGAAGAAGCAAAAAGAGAGTTTTTTATTTGCCTTAAAACTTGTCTGACGTGAGGAGCTTCTCATAAAAATATAAGACTAAGAATTATAAGAACCTCAGTCACTATTGTGAAATTATACCATTTTTGTTTTTTCTTTTATTTTTCATCCCAGCAGTGCCCCTTTTCAGTGTCTGTTTTAATTTCACAATGGAATTTTTTCCTGTTGTTGTTTCGTTGTTCGTGTCGTTCCATAGATTCTGTAACCTTTTTCACACCCTGCTAATGTTACAGATGTCTTTATAATGGACTGAAGATTAAGTTACACCTGTCCGACAACATCTCAACATTCTTTGTTATGGCACATATTCTTTTGACAGGTATGGTTACTGTCATTCTGAGTGAGTGGGTGATGGTAAGCCAGCCACTGACACAGGTGATTGGCTGGAAGTTTCATAATGCCCCTACTCATGACAGCAAAGTGACATTGTGAAGTAAATTTCATAATAATATCTTGTTTATTTATTTAACGCTAAACCCTTTTGGTCTCCAATTTTGCAGACCACATTTTCTACAAAGGAGAGACAAGTCTAACCCTAACCCACTGTTATAGACAGGGGCACGGCTCGAAACTGTGGGCCCCATGACAACAACGCAGCAGCAGCTCTGACACAATATCTATAATCCTTGACATGTGCTAGGGCCCTTGTCCAGCTCTGGGTGAAAACCCTTTATCTCCACAATGTCAACTTTTCACAGACCAAGAAAAACTATTTTACTTTTGGCTGGGTGACAGTGCATTTTTGACATTATCCAGTGGGTTTCTGAGAAGTATTCATGAGCCAAAGAGACAGGAAAACATATATATAACCTGCAGCATGAGTCACCAGAATTGTTTTACGTAAGAAATATATGAAAACATACATGCTCTAACTGAAGTGGACATTCAAATAACACACCTCTGGTGATGACTGTGATAACAGCTCACCATAGTTACTGTTTGGAGGTGAAACAATGGATGCTTTCAAACCAGATAGAGGCAGGAAGGAGATGAGGGTCGTTCTGTGTTTGTTGCTCGGCGTCGGCAGCAGATCAAGATGACTGAGCATAAGCGAACTAGTCAAGGCCGAGCCAAAGAATCCATATCAGGAGTGAAGCAGGGTAGTGAAAGGCAGATCAATGTGCAAGCAACCCAGCCTTAGAACAGCAAAGGAAACACAGCCGTCTGCTCTGGCTTAGAGGACTTCTTTTTTTAAAAATATTTTTTATTGTGCATCCTTGTCTTAAGTCAGGGCTGAAAAATATGTCTTCTTTCTGTGAAATGTTTAGTTTCTATAAACTGGGCCTTAAAATGTTAAAGTTAGAAGCTGTTTTTAATTTTTGTCTTTGTGTTTGGTGCCTCATTGCTCTGGTGCTTGTGCGCTTCAGTCATTCATATAGTCACGGTGGGTGAAGCTTTCTTATTTGCATGTTCAGCTGTGGCTGTAATTTTTGCGCATGCAAACTACTCAGCTCTTCCGGTCAAAGTCCTGCTACTGCTGAGCTGAAATCACTGTTGAGCTTTTTTAATTGCCAAAGGGAAGTATAAAAACTGACATTTATTTGCACTAAAAGGTTAAGGATTATCTTTACTGGATGGATAGGGGGATGAAGATTATATTTTGACTTAAATGTCTAAGGAATAGGGCAGCTTCCACTTACACCAAATGAATCCAGCTAAAAGCAACAATCCCTTACCAGTGTCACATTTTGACAAGCCAATGTATATAAGGTGGAGGAGGCGGGTTGGAGAAAATTCCAAATCTTGAAGACAGCTGTTCAACACAAAAGGAAATGTAACTCAATATTTGTGAAATTGCACTTTTCCTTTCTGTTTTGCCTCTTTCTTCTCTGTTCCTTCATTTCTTTTGTCAGCCTCAGAGGCTATTTCGCCACACATCTCTCTCCTATTGTCCGCAATAGCGGATGGTGTGCTATACGACAGGCAGACAGACAGAAAGAGAGATGCACAGACAGATTACCAGACAGATAGATCAGGAGGTGGTTGAATTATCTATGCAGTGAATCACAGCAGTTACAACTTGTGATCACAGAAGGAAGGGGAAGCAGAGAGGCAGAGGGAGAGTGACAGGAGTACAGAGAGAGAGAGAGGCAAAAACAGGTGAGGAGAGGGGAGGCAGAGGAGGTGTAGTTGAAAGTAAGAGAATAGAGAAGTGGAGGGAATCGATGTTCCCCATGCGATCTATGGAACTCTCAATTATCCTACTGCAGCCTGTCGACGGCAGCTCTTGAGGAGATGAAGAGGGGAGCGAGGAAGGGAGGAAGAGGTGGCAGAGGAAACGTCAGTGCGATGGGGGACGGTCGGGAAGGAGCCTTCTGTTTCAGCAGTATCTACGTGCAGTGCAGAATCTGATGGCGAACTCTGTGTTGCAATGCAAATTTACTGTCCTGTTTGTCTAGAGGCGCCAGCCGCAGAGGACAAAAACACAAGAGACACAGGAGAGGGAGAAACAGATAGAGAGACAGGAACAGAATGAAAATGAAACAGAAAGAAAAACAAAATGAGAGAATAGAACAAAGGGAGGGAGGGGAAGAGATGAAGTGAAACAGAGGGAGACAAAGACAACAAGGGATGCTTTGAATGAAAGACAAAACAAAGGAAAATAATAATAAGAGATGTGGAGAAAGAAAGAGAGGAAAAGAAAAGGGGGTAAATAAATCCAATAGAAACCTTCCACTTACAGCAGCTGACTTCCTCAAAGAAAATCGATGCAGACTGTAGCCAGAGTCCCCACAGGCCAAAGAGAAAAGATCCACTCTGCATGAGCATTTTCACACTAACCACACATGTTGGTTATGCTACACCTGTGAGGACACTCTATTGACTCACCATTCCTTTGCAGAAAGCTTGATCAACCCTTAAACCTAATGTGACCTGTATCCAACTTTAACTTTGTTTTCCATCCTACAGCCATGTCAAACTTGAAGCTGAAGCTGAAAGAAGATGTAAAAATCCTACTTTTTGCACATAAGCCAAAACGGAACAAATGATTCTGCCATCGCATTAAAAAAATGGATTGTTGTTACTTAATGTTGGGAAAACAAAATGACTGTACTCGTAATGCAACCCTTTAAACTCAACACACCACATGCTGTTGCTGAGACACTTTTAATTCAGGACATGGAGAGAATAAAGAAAATATCCCATGCAGCCTTCTACGTCAGGCTGATAGTGGCTGAGTTTCAAAGCTCTTGGCTGCGTTCTGGCAATAAAATAACAAATATGAGCTGTTAATGGCTCACAGACAGTGTGTCTGCCAGATCTGGCTGTTTTTTAGGACACAGTTTAAGCTAAGAATCAACACTTGGTGCGTCATTCATCACAAGTCTGGATATGCCAGATTTTAGGCCATGATTTTGATTGTACCATGCAATGAACCTGAACCTCGTGCTTACTGAGAAATCCCCTCTGTGAGTAGTAAAGGCAAAAGAAGTGTGCAGCAGGGATATGAGAAAAAGCTTGCATACATGTCTTTTGATATGGGGGGGAAGCACCCTGAGCATCTGAAGGAAATAGAAGGACATTTAGGCGAATGGACTCATTCGCTGTCTTGCTGAGAGTTAATGAGAAGGTCATTGAGAGAAAAGCAGGAGTCGCTTGGCAAAAAAAGATGATGAACCAGGCTCAATTTCTGGTGATTTGCGGTGTAACTTCTATTTTGCAATCGCTGCACTGAAAGATAAAATAGTTGCTGCTTTGATAACTTTCCAGACTTGTAAAATCCTGTCTGTCAGTACTACAAATTGCTGTAGAGTGTTTTGCTGTCTGATAACCCTTAAGCACAGTAATCTGTTACTGAAACTGAACTCTGTGGATCGTATTTCACTGTCTTACCAGTGAAACAACACACTCCAACAGAGGCGGCCCCATGCACTGTTTTAGCTCAGGGGTCTTTCTGGTCTGAATCCCCACGAAGAAATAGAAACAACAAGACTCTGCCTAACGATTAAACAGGGTTGAGATTAAACAGAGGACATAAAACATGTTAATTGGTGAGCTTTAGATGTGCTGTTAGCCACTCCATATGTGTCTTGTACACATATGGAGCAATCCGGGCAAGCAATTTCACCCTGTTTCTAATCTCATGCTAGACAAATCCATATCCTTGCCCGTGCTCTGACTGGAGTATTATCAGTCTGCTCATTTAAGTCTGGTAAAGAAAGCAGGTAAGCTTTTATTTCCCAAAATGTTAAAATAATACTAAAATCTGTGTTTTCAGTACAGTGAGGACCAGGCAAAATTTTCTCACAAGAACAATGGGTTAAATATAGCAGAAGAATAGCTAAACCTGAACCAATCAGACACCCCCACAGACTGAACACACATACACAATGCCAGCATAGACACATTGACATGCTGCACAGAAAAATAAAATGCAATCTTAAGGTGCGCTGATGACTCATTTTAATCGATGGGAGACGGTCTAGCTGCTCCAATCTCCGGGGACGGCTGGCTCTCCCAACTCAGTGGTGGGTCACTGGGAGAGATCCACCGGATCAATAGATCACTTACACTTGGAGGGGAAAGAGAGAAGCAAAACCAATCCATGAAACTGTTGAGTTATGTGTGTGAGAGAGAGACAGAGAGAAAGAAAGAAAGAGAACAGAGATTGTATGTAGATTACACTATGTGAAGAGAAAAGAGGAGAAGAGATTTGTGTCTGTGTCTTCAGTAGAGCTCTTCTGGGTCTATGAGACCCATTTCTCTTTAAAGAAACTTCATCATCCTCCCTCAGTGCCTCTGTGTGTATGTGTGAATGTGTCTGAGTATGCGCTCATACAGTATATGTGTGTGTTCATGTGTGATAATTGGGTGTAAACAACAGTGAGACAGTAATTAGGAATATGCCATTTCCCTTCTCTTCTCAGCTGTATTGTCTTTAAAGGTGCAGATGATTATGATTGATGTGCCTTTTATTTAATGTTTGTGTGTGTATACGTGTGTGTGTGTGAGTGAGTGAGTGTGTGTGCGAGATTGCGATAAAGGGTTATTGTATTCGGACTCAAGCTGTGCTGCATTGAAAGGGGGGCCGTACCGAGTCATTATGGTCAGTAAGACATCCATTGATCAAACTGTCAAGTATCTATGTTTGTGTGTCTGTGTGTGTGTCTGTGTGGTGTTGTGTGTGTGTGCTCTCGCCTGATAAGCTAATTGCCCCTTGGCCAATGGAAATACACAGTCTAATGGCTCAGAAACATGAAGTCAATTAGCACATATAACAACAGGCAATGATATAGTCATTCACTTTCACATTTCCCCTCATCAAACGCATTATTCAACTCACTGTGTTTGTTGTTGTTCCTTTTTTCCTCCTCTTTCTCTGTGTACACCTACATATGAACATGCGTGCACACACCCACTTACTCTATGCTGTATCTCTTTACTTCGTCTGTGCATGCCAGCTGAAAATAAGGCTGCAAAATGTGAAGAGAGCTGAGAGCTGGAGATACCTTAGGGAGCTGATTTGCAGAGCAGGAGTGTGTTTTCACATTAAGACATACACACATGTACAAGACGCAGATACATACAGACACAGATGCTTGCCAACACGGTAATTTATTCAATCTAAAAAAAGGAAATAGCTCTTGAATCCCTCCATCAACGCAAAGCCTTCAAACCTTAATGCACACATGAATGCACCCGAGCAGCACACGCATCCGTATGTCCAAATGCACACATATGCACAGAAAAGCAGATCACATGGATAACACTCACAGAGGTATCTGCAATAAAATAGGATTAACTGTGGCTGTGGGTAATCCTGTTTGGTTGGTTGTTTTTTAAGTTTCATTTTTACAGCACCACATTCTCAAAAAGCTCTGGAGTTAAAACCCAGATCTGTCAGTTTCCCCATTCTCAGGGAAAGTGGGCAAGCACTTCACTGTACCTCACTCATGAACATGTTAGGAATCTAGAGAGGTATTTTATTAGTGTTGTATTCTTATTTCTACATTCATTCAAAAGGAAATTGTGGTTTTATGTAGCTCAAAACACAGCCTGAAGGTATAGCCCCAAGGTAAAAACTTGAGACTGAAAATTCTGGTTCAGCTGCCGAGGTCAGCTCATGGAAAGTGTGCTCTGGAAAAATGAATGAGAAAGGCAGTTAGCACTCACATGCTCCAGTGGAGCCGCTCAGCACTCGACAGAGGCAGACAGGGGTTCAGCTCTCAGGTGTGAATGTTAAAAGCAGCAATATTCCAGAAACAAAATTGAACTTGTGCAAATCCGACTGCTGTCCATTGGGGTACAGCAAGCAATAATCAGTGCAACTTAAGATCTGTTTATTTAGACACTCCAGATGAGTGTGCTTGGAAGCTGCAGACTCAGGAGTCAACACAAAAAAACATGTTTTGACTCTGCTCCTGTTGCTTTATCCAGCCACGCAGAGAGTTCAGGTTTTGAGACACTAGCTTCTGAAACGGGTGCCTCCTTCCCAGTACAATGGAGATGAATGTGATGTTGTTTGTTTTGCACGTCTTGACTAATTAATTTTTAAATCAGCACAGGATCCAGAAACACACTGTGAACGAAGGTAATAAGCCAGAAAGATGCAGCACAAAGGACACAGGTGGAAAAGTCAACCATGCAACATTGTTGGTAAATTTTGATGATTTTGCCTCTAGTGTGTGTTTTGTTGTTTGGATGTTACTGGAAAACATCACACGTGTAAATAATAGTTGGTGTATGGTGTATGTAAGGGTGTATGTCACTTCTTAAACAATGTATCTTTCATTTTAAACTGAAACTCTCCACAAATGCTTCCTGCGGCTTCTGTCCTCTGTTCTGTTTGACCTGATTTATCTGTCTAACTTCTGGCTGGCTAAGCCTTGCAGCTTTCGCTATGAACTTGTCTAAATTTACATCTCTCTGCATGCCTCTCTAATCGTGGCAGAGGATAAGTTCTCTTCGCTGCTGATGAAAGAGTAAGCGGTCGATCAAATGCAAACCAGGCTCTCTAAAGCCTCCTTTGCATCACGCATCACTCTGTCTTTGTGGCCTCCAGCTCAAAACACCACCAGGAAGGTCTGAAGGCAGCACTCCCATGAAAATCAAAGATCAGACTTTGCTGTTACTAGATTAGGAAAGTGTGAGAACATTTTAGACAAAATGTCGAAGGGGGGGTGGGGGTTCTCTGCCGCCAAACCTGGTTTCCTGCCGGGAGCGGGTAGTGGTGGTGGTGATAACATTCGCATGTCGAGAGCTTCAGCCTCTGTTGCATTCACAAGACACAAAGTTAGAATTTGTCCTCTGGGCGTCCTACTTCTTCGTCCTCTCATGTTGGACTGAGGGCAGACTGGACACTACAGTGACTCACTATCACAAAATGGTATTACGAGATGGGACGGGCTGGGACAAGCTGGTTAGCATGCTAACTTATGTAGAAGAAACTAAAAAGAAACAGAAGCAAAACAAGAGTTAACGTTGGCTTTGGTTGCAGCTGTCAATGCTAACGTTGGCTACGCAGCGATAGCAAAAGCTTTCATATAGCATCTTTAATAAAGATCGCAGGTTTGTGTTTGTGTGTGTCTGGCATAAGGGGCTGTGAGGAAAACCAAATTCACTGGATGGTATCCGATATACTAGAAAGACCAGAGACATTTGTCCTTCAATGTCCCAGAAACATTATAGATGTGGTATAAAATATGCTTGTCAGCAACAATGTCAAGTTGGATGTGTCAACTGGAGAGACACATTATAGAGCAGCAGCACCTATATCAGATCCAACAGCACTGAGGCAACAAAAATACAGGTTTCAGTTCCTTGGTAAGCACAAACTAACAACAGGCTTAAAGGAAGATGTGCTGCAGACACTGATATCCTCTGTTTTAAAGGTACCCTGTGGAGTTTGTGACCACTAGGGCTATGGAGTAATGTTTTTTATGAGTGGGTCCCACAAATTAAAGGTGCAATAATCAGTGTTTTTATATTAACAATCAGTAAAATAACTCATAATGTGAAGGCAATTGTTTGTAGTGATGAACACACAACAAATTAACACCTGACTCCATAGTTCCCCTCAGTTTTACAGAGCTTTTAGCCCCTTTTAGCTCATTGTTTTGGTTTTCCATCTAATGTCTTGTTCAGACAGCCTTCACTTCTTTAATCAATTTACCGTTTGGCTGCTGGAAACAGTTTTCAGCAGAAAACTTCAGGTGAAGATGTCAGCTCATTATAACCCATGCTGTTTGGATAAATTGTGCTGTAGTCATCTTTTCATTTTTTTTAATGTCTTCCTTTTTGTTATAGCATTAACAACAACATAATCATATTCTTTTGTTTATAGTACTACACCTTTAATTTGAATGATGTTGATGATGAAGGTGGAAAATCAGAAGGCAGAGGTATGATAGCTATTTGCAAGTAGTACATTTCCAGGTGTACCTGGGTTACTCATTGGTTGTGAGTGTTTTTCCATTGTAGAAAGAGAAAGTTAAGTGAAAATAATAATGGGGATGTGATGTTTTTTATTCTACCAGACAGAAATAAAAGGGACATGTAATAACTAGAAACTTATCAGAAATATATTGAACAGACTGCACCTTAACCAACTGATGTGAATATTCTCAGTGCCACCATCTGGTGAAAACTGGTCAAAACATAGCAAGCTGTGTATATGTTGTATCTGCAGATTCCCAAGCTTTAAAGAAACTGGGGTTTAAACATAGTACAATGACAGATAAAAGTGCAGCGGACTGATTTCTTAAAGCAGGTACAGACACTGATTAGCTGTTTTTGTGCAGGACAAAGTTGGGTTTGTTGCCACAAAATGCTTGAGGACCTGCTGCACTTACACATATGCAAAGCTGCTGCTTTTATCCAGCAGTCACTGAAAATAACCTGCACAGACACTAATAAGACATCTGAATGGCTGGTAGGTTTGATGTCCCCTGGTAAATCCCTGTGACTTCTCTGCTGGATTGAAATAAGTTTAAGATTGACCTGACACTGAAAATCATTTTAACAAAACTGAATATGACAACTATAAAGCTTTTTTTCTATTTAAACTCCACAGGAATTGAACTTCATGTACTTAAATTTTATATAGACAGACATTTGTACCCTGCCTCTTGCCCTCTTGTGGGTGGGGTTCAGCATGTACTTACAGGTACAGGTAAAACAGGAACCAGCTGGACAACTGTTTCAGTGGAAGTGCATTCCCAGATAATGACTCCTCCTGACTTTTGTGATCCTCTCACCTTTCCCCCAGCACCAATGATTTTAATTTAAATGTCTCAGCAACTATGAGATGGATTGCCATGTGGTACACACATTCAATGTCCCCAGAGGACTAGTAATAACTTTGTGGTTCTGCTGACTTTTCATCTTGCCCTATCATCAGGTCAACATTTTAATTTCTCCAGTGACTAAATACCTGCAAACCTAAGTATATTCCCATCAGCTTCAACTGTACTTTGTGTTTGGTGGCAATTAGCAAATGTTGGCAAGCTAGCATGCTGAATGAAGGCAGTGAACATGGTAAACCTGTTTCAAAATCTAGTTTGTACAAGTAATGAAGCTGTTGTTTATAGTCTGCTGTGTGGTATAAAATGCTGCACACTGATGTCTCTAATAATATATAATACAATTTCAGTCACACAGAAAATTTTGCTGCAGAAGTAGATTTACTCTTGATATTTCATACATTTTACTGATAATACTTCTGTACTTTTACTTAAGTAAGATCCTGAATGCAGTACTTGTAGTGTAACATATTTTTACATTGTGGTAGTCATACTTTTACCAAGGCTACCACCTCTTTCACCACTGTTGTTAAGTGCAGTGAATCTAGCAGCCAGCTTCACTCAGACACAACAGCAATACCTCATTCTGATTGGCTGCCTAGCACTTTAAGAACACCTCGTGCTTAGTCTGCACATCCCCCTCTCCCACCTGGGCGAATCACAGACACACCTGCAGTTGATGCTGGGCCCTGCACTACTGTTAGTCCACATGTTTGATGCAAATTGAGGTAAGCCTCTTTGTTTTCTGTTATTATTACTGTTTAGGTAACTTTATCTTGTTCCAAAAGCTTATTTCAGCTGTTGTTTTGCCCAGCGACAGAGGTGACCTGCTGAACATGCCTGCAAAGCGAAGTTTGCCTGTAGTCTTTTTCTGTGGGATGCCAGCGATTCGCTTCTCCAGGGCTTGTGTTTTTATGTTAAATCCCACACAGCGGTAGTGTCTTAACACACATTAACTCTCCAGAAAATCTGTAATTTTACCACATTCGCCTTGACTACTATTTCTGTCTGAAAACTGGGACTGTTTCTGCAGCCACATTTCTATAAGGAAAATCCGTCTGTCACAATTAAAAGTTTCTTGAATAGCAGAACCAACGAATAACATGACAGCTGTCCTTGTGTCGTTTGAAATAGTTTTTGCATGTCTTTATTAGGTAATTTTTTTTTGTATCATGTTTCTTTTTGGTAGCTTTGCCTCTCGTTGGTTTGTTTGGCCTCTTTGTGGACTTTTGACTGAGCTCTGTGGCTTTTAAACAAGAAATTATAACAGTCGCTTCGTACAGAAGCTTTTAAAATATACATTTACTTGCTAACACGTAAAAATTATTAATGTTGGCACTGACAAAACAGTGTACTGATAAAAACCTAACTTAAATGTCTATTGCTGCAACAGGTCAGTTTCACTGATATCAGCAATCAGTGAACAGCAAAGTCTCTTAACTTTTTCTGTTTTCTATCTTCGTTTCTCAAATGTCCGATATGTGTAATGGTGACTCTAATGTCTGCCACAGGTTTCTTCAATCTCTGGCTGGATGGACAAGTGGAAGAAACTCGGAAGGAAGTTTTTCTTCCTCTCCATTGGTATCTTCATCTTCATTGTTGTGGTTGTGAGATTCCCTGGGATGTACAGGCCCGTCCCAAGCCCAATCCGAAACCGGCGTCTGGTTCCAAAGTCTTGCCCTCTACGGATCTCTGGCCAGACCATCACCCCCCTCAACAACACCAAGCACTTGCTGGTGTCAGCCTTCATGGATCAGAGGGTGAAAGATTTTGACATACGCATCATTAGCATATTCAGAAGAGACTCCATTCAGCCCCTTCACTGTCTTTTCTGCTGCGTAGGCCGGTCGTCAAATACAACAACTCCAGCAAATATTAAAGAACACTCAGACAACTTTGGTTTTCCCTTCGTCACTACAGATGTCATGTGTCAGATTCCTCAAAACTGCAACGCTACACACGTTACTCTTCTGACTCAGCCAGAAAGTGTGAAGGTGTCTGAGCAGACCTGGCTCCCCATAAGAAACAAGAAGAACAATGGGAAGGAAGAGAAACGGCTGCAGTTTGACTTCACAGTCTGCATCTCCAACCTGTTTGAATTCAACAATGCACTTCAGTACGCACAGACCCTGGAGATGTACAGGTCAGCACTTTGCACAACATACAGAATACAGAAGGAAGACATAATAACAGCAACACCACCACAAAGCGTGGCCTCAGAGATGAGCTGAATTAACCCTTGAGTCTCTAGAAAATTTTATATTTTAAGGTTCAAAGGTGCTATTCATGGCAGGGCTCCTGGAAAGCATTACACTGTACAGGTGTTGCTGTTATTATTCTAACTTGGAGTGGGGTGGGTAGTGTTGCCTCTGCTTTGCCCCCTGCTGCACATGTGTATGTTTAATATGCTGATTTTTATCATTTAGCCCAAAACACTTTTCATGCTTTGCCCCAGGTTGCTGGGTGTGGACAGAGTGGTGATCTATAACACCAGCTGTGGCCCAGAACTCGACCGCCTGTTGCACAGCTACAGCCAGGAGGGCTTCGTGGAGATGGTTCCTTGGCCCATCAACAAGCATCTGAATCCATCTCGAGGCTGGCTCTTCTCAAAGTATGGCGGGGACATGCACTACTTTGGCCAGCTAGCCACACTTAATGAGTGCATTTACAGATCCATGGATCGCTCACGCTACGTCCTGTTGCATGACATAGATGAGATTATAATGCCGTACCAACACGACAGCCTAACACCTCTCATGGACATGCTCCAACAGCAGCATCCAAAAGTAGGGTCTCCGTTTGTGTGCATTTGAGAAAAACACTTAATGGTCCATAAATTAATGATTAAC
The DNA here is from genome assembly GCF_017976425.1 of Toxotes jaculatrix. Taxonomy (NCBI): domain Eukaryota; kingdom Metazoa; phylum Chordata; class Actinopteri; family Toxotidae; genus Toxotes; species Toxotes jaculatrix. Next base: position 7,428,084 of record NC_054410.1, on the reverse strand, counting down.
ATATTTGGTGTTAACAGTATTTTCTTGTTTTCTTTCCAACTTGCACTTGTAGGCTGGGGTCTTTCTTGTTGAAAACCATATCTATCCCAAGAAACCCTTTGAAGAAAGTAAAAGGGGTCCCCTGCCTCACTGGAGAGGGGTGCCAGGCTTTAATATTCTGGAGCACATCTATAAGTGGGAGCCTGACAGAGCAGCAGAGTATCACCCATACAAGTTAATCATTCAGCCAAGGTATGCTTTTTTTTTTTTTTTTTTTTTTTTTGGTATGGTGCTTTAAATCTAGTATAGTGAAGTAGGTATCATCACTAGCAGCAGTCCAATAATGGTCTGACTGTCTGTGCTTCACAGGATGGTGGAGCAGACTTCGGTGCATTTAGTGCTTAAGATGTTTGGAGAGCAGTTCAAGATTCCACCGGAGTTGTGTCATATTGTTCACGCTCCACTGAGCACACCCACTGTTCAGCCGCTGGAGAAGATCCATGTGGACACTCGACTGTGGGATTTCAAAGACGAGCTGATCCCAAATGTGAACAATGTGCTGAGGAGAGCGGGGCTGTTGTACTAAGAGGGACAAGGCTGATGGATGGGATGGACGAACACACAGAGGGATCAGAATATTTTTAAGTCTACAACAGCTAATGTGGCTGTAGATTCACCGGCTTCGGTTTGTTGGCTTTTATGTCACCTAATGAATTAAGAAAAAAAAAGAAAAAAAAAAGAGCTAAATGTGTTTTGTGTCTCTGCTTTCTTTGCAGTCAGAGCTGTATCAGTCCTCCATCACCCCATCACCAATGCCAAGGCCCTCAGGTATCCATGACTGACTGATATGTTTAGTATATCTATCCCTATAAATTTATATAGTTCACTGGATCATCACCATTTAAAATAAATAAATAAATAAATAAATAGCAACTTTTTTGTAAATTAAAGTTTTTGATAATGCTGAAATAAAATGATCTGGTGTGTCTGCCCTGAGAAAGTTTGTTTGTTATGAAAAATAAAATGCTTTTCATTGATTAAATTTAAGTATGGTAGGAGTATGTATGTTCTGTTATCTATTGAAAAATGCAATGGAAACTGACACTCTTTGCTGGAATGACAGTTAAAACATAGTGAAATGAGGACAAACAATTGTCCTAAATTCTGATACACCAATATTTAATTATCCTATGTGCAACTTTTTTTTTCTTACAGCAGGGCCATTGGTCAACTGATTTTGCGCAGGGCAAAGTGGTGTTTAAGTGCCTCAGAGGAATGGAAAATTGTTCTGTACACATTTTGCAAAGCTGCAGTTCACTTTAATAACCTGTCCAGACCTTAATGAAAATGGCTTTGAGGGTTCTTTAAAAACCCTCACGCATAATTATTTTCATGTGTCCATTATCAGATAGTTAGCATATTCCCAGTGCTCCATCTGGTAAGTGGTTAGCTTCACAGCAGCTGTTTGACTGTCTCCTATACTTTCTTCTTTTTCAGGATTTGTCTTAAATAGTCAGTTATGAGAAGTTCACAATGATTGAGTCTCTTGCAGTAAGTCCATGGGAGTTACAATTAGTTTTTTATTTGGGATAACACTCCACATGGCTTAATTTGCAGTGACTAATAAGAGAATATACACTATACAATATAAATACTTTTGATACTGTATATTCCATGATATTGTATTTTTTAATACTAGTACCATTACTTGAGCAGAATTTTTAATTCAGGCTTTTTAACTTTGGAGAATTTTTCTTTTGTGTATTAGGGCACTTAAATACTCCTGCTTAAGTATGCAATTTGGGTCCTTCTTCCACCACTGACTGTAGGCAGTAGTAGTAACGGGTTTTTACCTTATGAAAGTCGAAGCTGTTATTCTGTGCTGAAATGAATGAGAAGATATAAGGTCAAACACCTGTTCTGCATTTTCTTCCGCGCTGTGCGTGCTTCGCTCCGCCCTGGACAAAGCCGGTAACGCCCTGAGATGCATCAGTTAGTAGAAGAAGTAGTCAGTTCCACCAACCATACTCCGCTTCACGTGTCCCTCAGTCATCAGGAGAAAATCACCTGAGTTTACGGTAAGTTTTACGATTTCTAGACCTTTTTGGGGGGGGGGGTGAAAGTCTTCACGGGGTGAAAACCCATGTGTTTGTCTTGAAATAACAGTGTCTCTAAGCTTATGCCCCCTACATCGCTGCCTTATTTCCTGATTTGTCACTGAAAAATCGGTCTTCCAGTATTTATTGTCCCAATCTCGACTCATAAACTTGTGAATTTTATGCGGTGGCGGTCGCGTTTCACCTCCCTTTAAACTGGCTCTGAGAACCTGACACCATGTGTTTGTGGATATTCCAGTTTGCATCAAAAGAATGTGGTCGCACTGGATTAGAAGCGTCACGTTAAATTCGGCTCAGCTATTTCACAAGTTTTTCAAGAACATCGTCATCCCTCCCCATTTTACCTGAGGTAATGAAGCCATCTAATACTTATGCACACCTTAATATATGCTGTTTATCTTTTTAGGCCAGACGCTCACTCATAGCACGCTTCACCCGAATCACCTGAAAATGATTAAATTCAATAAGCATGCAAGTTTATATGGTTTGAAGCTGGAGCTGGAAAATCTATAGAAATAACGATAAAGTCAGAGTATTCAATTGCCTAATAATTGTGCGCACAGTGTAATTATTTCAGGTCCCCTGTAAAATCTCACGGTCTCCTGATTTATGGCAGCGGGACTTGAATCTCAGCCGCGTAAAACTCTTCTTTTTACTCCCGTGTGAAAATTTTGTGAATGAAACTTGCCCCCAAATGGAGGGAAACAGGTAGCCTTAACATGGTGATTTTAGAGAGGCCACTGTGCTGATGATGAGATTATGAGGTTAGCAGTGCATTTCGTCTTGTCCTGTTGAACCTGTTTTTTGCTTTTTGATGGTAGTCAAGACAAACCGTGTCCATATGATTACCCTTTAAGCTGATGACTGTCAGCCGTGTTGGCAGACATCCATTTGGAGTTGTGTTTTGGTCTTCCTTGTTAGGTTGCCCAGTTTAACATTTCTTAATGATATTAATGTTGATGCTAACTGTCTCCACCCCTCTGGTCGGAACACAAAGGAGAAAACCCGTCAGTGTTTCAGGTGTACTATACACATTTTTAGTTAACTTGTATATAAAGTTCATTAAATTGGAAACCATTAAAGAAACAAACCTTTACTTTCCGAAAATTTTTTTTTTACCAGAATCCTCAGAGGGTCTGTTGGTAAAACTAACGAAAGAACACGCTGTAATTATAGTGAACTGAAAAACTTATAAAAACAAGCTAACAAACAACATAGCTGTCTGTGGCAAATCCCTACTCAACCGACAAATAAAGAGAAATAACAGTAATTATAACTGAATCAAAACACTGTATGCAACTCGAGTTCACCAGTATATGATCTCCCTGGCCTCGTCCAAACATTGCATTACTCTGTTAGACTACTATAATCCATTTTACATCTAAGTTGTTTTTAGAGAACACACCAACACAGGGTTACACAGTCATGTGAAAAAGAAAGTACACTCTCTTCCAGTTCTGTGGTTTTACCTATCAGGACACTGTGCATTGCTCCGAAAATTTGCAAAAGAGCTACATCAAGGACTCCACAGGCCTCAGTTAGCATGTTAAGTGTTAAAGTTCCGGAGAGTACAATTAGAAAAAGACTGAGCAAGTATGACTTATTTGGAAAGGTTGCCAGATGAAAGCCTCTTCTCATAACATGACAGCACGGCTTATGTTTGCAAATCAGCATCTGAACAAACCACAAGCCTCCTGCAACAGTGTCCTTTGCACGGTGGTGGAGGGGTGATGATTTGGGCTCGTTTTGCAGCCACAGGACCTGGGCACCTTGCAGTCATCGAGTCAACCATGAACTCCTCTGTATACCAAAGTATTCTAGAGTCAAATGAGAGACCATCTGCCTGACAGCTAAAGCTCTGCTCCAATTAGGTCATGCAAAACAACAATGATCCCAAATACGCCAGCAAATCTACAAGCTAAGTCAAGTCAAAGTCTGTACCTCAATCCAACTGAAATGCTGTGGCGGGACCTTAAGAGAGCTGTGCATAATCAAGTGCCCTCAAACAGGAAACTGAAACAACGGTGTAAGGAAGAGTGGGCCGAAATTCCTCCACGATGATGTGAGAGAATCATACATAAAACGATTACTTCAAGTTATTGCAGCTAAAGGTGATTCTACAATCTGTTGATTCATGGGATATGCTTAGTTTTTCACACTCTGTTTCTGCATTTTGGCTTAATATTTGTGAAATAAATAATGACACAGTGGAATCTGTTGTGTTGTTTTACACCTGAGGTTAGATTTATATAATTTTAGGACCTGGTAAGAACCAGATGATTTTTTTAAAATTATGTCTAATATGTAAAACCATAGAACTAAAAGCGGGTGTGCTTTCTTTTTCACATGGCTGTATGTTATTCAGTTATTATTTTTTGCAAACATGCAAATAATGCTGACCTGTTTGCATGTTTGGGCTCCTAAATGACTGGTTTCATGAACATGACAGCAAATTCAGAAAGGCCCTATCCAGTGCCGAGGTGTTCCTAATAAGTACTTTGTGAATGTATATGTTAGATTTTGCATTACAATTTGCAAACATCTCTGAGTCACACATTAAGGTGTGTCAGGAAGAGATTTTATTTCAAACAAATCTGGCAGAGCACCGAAGGCGCTTCTGGTGAGTGTTTTAAAGAAAAACTATGATCTAAAGATGTAACAAAACAAAACATGGAGTGTGGGTTTTGAATGTGCAGAATGTAACCTACTCATAGCTAAACATCATCACACTTCAAGTAAGAAGAGCTATGACTGGATTAACCCGCTCGGGGGCCATGGGACAAAATTGAGTTGTTTTAAAAGGGAATATGCAGATGTACAAACTACAATAATAAAAATCTTTACATTTTTTTGGATGTAGCTCTGCATAACAGCACCTTGAGATTAGGAAATGACCTTCTTTAAAGTCTGCAATATAACCCAGCCCCTATATTACATACAACATGTCAGATCTCATCCTAATTATTTCTTTTCATTTTTCCAGGGCTGATCTCTCCCTCTCTTTCTCTAATTCCCATTCCATGGAACATACAGTAATATAAGATGTCTTTGTTTAACAAGCATTCTCTTTCCTTTTTATGTTTACTTTTACCCCGTCCTAGTTACCAGAGCTCAGATTTATTACAAACCTAGTACCAGTCCAAGGTTTTAGACTCAATGATTAAAAATGCAGATGTATTTTGTTTCCCACAACAGATCATCTTATTTTCTTTATAGCATCTTTAATCAGTATTTTTCAGCAATGTATCAGTCGTACTATTGTTTAACTGTTTCACTGTCACTTCTCTCATTGCGCCATTTTTGGCCACAGCAGGGAGCTCTGAAAAACACTGTAGGCTACACCAGCTGCCGTGCACCAAACAGGAAACAGGCACAGTTAGGGACTAGCTGGTGAACATAATGAAGCACTTAGCAGCTAAATAGCCAGATATTTCCCTCAGGAGTCTGTAAAGATGGTTAATAGTACACTTGCATTCACCAGGTGACCAGAAAACCACTCTAAATGAATGATAATGTTGCTGCGTAACTGCTGAATGTGTAAATAAGTAGCTTTAGCACATACTAATGTGTGTGCTAAAGCTTCCCATGGAAACTTAAATAGTGGTAGTATGTCAATGTTGTGTTCACAGCTTCTCACCACTTGCCCCCAGTTTGCCAAAAAATCAGTTACTGTTTCTAAGTTTCTGTCAGATTTTTCTGAATCAACACTGTTTTAGGAAAGGATTAATTTCAGGGACCTTATAGTGGACTGCATTAGGATAAACATATGTACCTGTAAAATAAACAAAAAAGTGAGTTTACTTCAGTGCATTACACCAAATTAACTTCATCAAGAGGAGAAGTGTGGAAAAACAACGCACACGCAAGTTCATTTTGCACATGACCGGCCTTTATTTAATTATTATATTTCACATTTCCCTAACTGTGCTTCCTAATTCTGCCTCAGGTTGGGAATCCATCTCATCTCTGGCTGGATGGACAAGGTAAAGAAATTACGAGGGAAGTTCATCTTCCTCTTCATTGCTACCCTCATCTTCATCTGCATCGTCACCATGAGAATACCTCCGACATACAGGTCGCTTCCAAACCCACGTGGGCTTCAGAAAACTTGCCCTTTTCAGATCTCTGAGGAGACCATCACCCCCCTCAACAACACCAAGCACCTCCTGATGACAGCCTTCATGGACCAGAGAGTGAATGGTTTTGATATACGCATCATTAGCATATTTAGGAGAGACTCCATGCAGCCCCTTCACTGTCTTTTCTGCTGTGAAGGCTACTTATCAAGGACAACTCCAGCAACCATTTCAGAGCACTCAGACAACTTTGGCTTTCCCTTTGTCACGACAGATGTCATGTGTCAGATTCCTCAGAACTGCAACGCTACACACGTTACTCTTCTGACTCAGCCAGAGAGTTCAAATGGACCTAACCAGACTTGGCTCCCCATAAGAAACAAAAAGACCAATGGGAAGGAGGAGACAAAGTTACAGTTTAATTTCACAGTCTGCATCTCTAACCTGTTTGGAGACTACAACAATGTGCTTCAGTTTGCACAGACCCTGGAGATGTACAGGTGAGCACAGCAACAACACCACAATCCACTGTGTCAGAAATGAAAAGCAGCTATTGTAAACCTTTGTAACAATACAGTTTATTGCATGTGTCCCTTACTGTTAGCATAATGGACCTCATGTTCAGATGTTGAACACATACAGTTTATGGTTGAACAGTAAAATGATGTCAAAGCAGACCAACTAGTTTGACCGGAACACTGTGTTTCAGTGTACATACCTTGAAGATGAAAGGCTGAGCTCTTTACAAGACAAATACAGTATACATAAAAGAAATAAATCACCTGAGAACATTTTTACAACTCACTAATTAATATCTATTATCTTTCTCATTTTATCCATACAAAACCTATGTGTAAAAACAATGAAGCTTCTCCAGCACAAAAGCCCCCATAAAATCACAGTATGTACCACAGAGATATGAGAGTGGCATCAGTCTTCTCAGCTAATTCTCAGCAGGAACTCAAATAAGTATATTTTTCAAAATGTCAAAAATTCTTTCAATGATTACGAGCTTCAGACAACTTTGGTTTTCCCTTAGTTATTTGTTTGCTTTTGGAGCAGACATGAAAGATCAGATTTTTTTTGTGTGTTATTATTTTAGGCACATAATATTTGTCAATACCCTTGACTTAGATGAAGATCACATCACATTTTATGACAAATTAATGCAGAAAACCATGAAATTCCAAAAGGTTCACATGCTTTTTATTGCTACTGTATATGTTTGTGTGGAGGCATGATGATACCATGGGAGAATGCAAATCTTTTTTTTGCATTTTGTTATATGTGTACGTGAGCTCAGGCAAAGCAGAAATCTGAGGAAGAGGAGGACAATTATCCTGTGTTGAAAATGAAATTTGACTGATGTTTTAGTGAATTGAGATGACATCTCAACAATCCTTGCTATCACTCTTGTTTATTACAAAAAAAAAATTTAAGCACTTGTATTACTTGTACTGTAGCTCTGAACATGCTTTTAGTTGTTTGAAAGGAAACACTACCAATTTGGCTCTTGCTCTTATGTTTGAATGTGCTTATTGTAAGCTGCTTTGGACAAAATGAATATAATAATTTTAGAACAATGTATAATTTTAACCTTTGCCTCACCTTGCCCCAGGTTGGTGGGTGTGGACAGAGTGGTGATCTATAACACCAGCTGTGGCCCAGACCTCGACCGCCTGTTGCACAGCTACAGCCAGGAGGGCTTCGTGGAGATGGTTCCTTGGCCCATCGACAAGCATATGAATCCATCTCGTGGCTGGCTCTTCTCACAGCACGGAGGGGACATGCACTACTTTGGCCAGTTAGCCACACTTAATGAGTGTATTTACAGATCCATGGACCGGTCCCGCTATGTCCTGTTGAACGACATAGATGAGATTATAATGCCGTACCAACACGACGACCTGATGTCTGTGATGAACACTCTCCAACAGCAGCATCCAAATGTACGGTATTTTGTTCATTTAAGAATAACATAACATTTTAACCAGACATATTTCTTGTATTTATTACTCATTTATATTATAATTTCTTTCCAACTTCCATGCTGCACTCATCAAACATGAATTCATGTTCTACAGGCTGGAGTGTTCCTCATAGAGAATCATATTTTTCCCAAGAAACCCTTTGAGGAAAGTAAAAGGGGTCCCCTGCCTCACTGGAGAGGGGTGCCAGGCTTTAATATTCTGGAGCACATCTACAGGGAGGAGCCCGACAGAAACGTATATCACCCCTACAAGCTGATAGTTCAGCCGAGGTAGGAGGACTTCTCAGACTGTTAGTGAAATCTCAGGAGAAATGTTTATTTGCTTTTCCTCGAAGCTCACACACTATTGTGTGGATGAATATGGCACAAATATTTTGAGAATAATACTTTTTCAAAGTATTAAATATAATAAGTTGCAATATTCATATGGTCCTTAGTGAATTTGTGGTTAACTGTGCGTCGAATGTGCATCACAGGTCGGTGGAGCAGACCTCAGTACATGAAGTGCTCAAGATGTTTGGAGAAAAGTTCAAGGTTCCCCTGGAAGTCTGTCGTATCATTCACAGCCCGATCAGTACCCCGGTACAGCGTCCGGTGGAGCAGATGCATGTGGACACCCGACTGTGGGACTTCAAAGACAGACTGTTACCCAGAGTGACTAAGGTGCTGACAAGAGCCAGGCTCCTGAGTTCAGGGGGGGAGAGCTGACGGATAGGATGAACAGCAGTGTTTTCACAACTTTGGACTGGCCCAGGCTAATGGAGACTGCTAGGTCTAACTTATTTAACATTTACTGAATGTTTACACGGAAGTGACAGTCGGCAAACTTGTCTGCGTTAGGATGTACTGTCAACTTTTGCAATTAATGCTTGAGGCTTTGAATGTAAAAATTTTAAAATGGGCATATTCCAGTACGTAATGCTGCAAATACTAGCTTTTATATTTATTTATAATTTATTTAGGCTAATAAGCCTAACAAGAAGAGCGCACTCAGTGGACTGTGGCCAACTTAGTTAATCTAGAGATAATGTGCATTTTTTTTTTCTTCCCCATGACCAGTCGACTGATCAAAGAGTAGGTAGGATTTCAGTCAACCAAGATTGTCTTTGGTTGACTACAGCCCTGATTTTAATTACAGTACGACCACACCCCAAGTTCAAAAGACACAAAATTCTGTCCCTGACTGACTGAGTGATGAAGTTACGCCTTTGGTCGGTACAAGACCAATCAGCATTCAGAATATCTAACACCATGATCCTACACACTCCGACCCAGTAGGTTGCAGTGTGCACCTTTAAAATTGGTTTGCAATCTGCCGATCCTCAGCAGGAGGAGAAGGAGAGCTCATTCCACATAAAGGGAAATGGATGTAGCACAGGCAGTGAAGCTGCTGCTCTCACCAAGTACGACTTGGTTTCCTTCATTCGTGCCAAAAAGAGCCTCTGAAAAGACGTCCTGAGGAGCATGGAAAACACGGTTTTTGATTTGCTGTTCACATGTTTCTGTAATACTAATATAACGGAAACTGGACTCAGCGTGTACTGACAAAACACAGAGATCATGCGCTTTTTACCAATATTATAAGTTTCACACTCATTTATTTATGGTTTTCTGGTTATAATATATTCAATATAATATTTGACCCATCCGCCTGAGGAAAAGCTTGAAATGCTCTGTAATCCGGAGAAGCAGCCAGTCCAAGCTATTTTTGGTGTTCTCTGTGCCATCATGTGTCTGTAATCTACTCACATATTAGTAAATAGTAAATTATATTGCGCTTTTTTTTTTTTTTACATTCAACAGTTTCCATCTTTTTTCCATTTTGGAAGACATTTTCCACAGTTTTTTGCGGATAAGAGATGGTGGCATTACAGGCATTCAGTACACTCACAGATGCCACAAAGACAAAGGCAATAGATGTCCTATGTTTGTCTTTGTGCCACCTTTCATGATAAGTGTACAACAAATACAGTGCAGCATGTGAGTCAACTGGGAATGACTGTGCAAGGCTCTGTGCTGCCATCTGCTGGGGGAAAACAAGTTTCCCACTACCACTTTGCCACTACCTCTACAACTGCCAATACTACTCATCACCCTCAGCATAAACTGGGTTTACATTGTTCTAGGACAGCTGGAAAAATTGGGATACAATTATGAGAACAAAAGTGGTCATAGTGTGTCACAAGAGATGACACATTCATGAGCAAATATACAGTAGGGTTTAAATTTCCAAACGTATCAGTTTGATACTGTGTAGCTGAGAGACTTGAGTTCAAGAAAGGATGCGGTTCGTCGAAATGATCAACTGACTGTGAACATCACGGACCTAACACTTACTGCATGACTTGGAAACAGTCGTCAAGCTGTGGCGAGACAATTCAATGTCTGTTTGTGTTGGCTTACAGCTTCTTAGATTAACTCGCACTGTTACCGGTAAATGTTACGCAGGGTCATAGTTTCATAATTTCCTCTGTTTTCTTTCAGTCACATTTTCTACTTCTTCACCACATCCATACAACCCTTACCCTTTACCTGTTTTTTGTGGGGCTTCAGTTATTTCTGTGTATGTATATGACTCAGGTTTTCAAAAATTTAGAAATCTTTATGGTATCTAAAGGCTCTATGAAAATATTCTGGTATTTTTTTAAATCCAGAATTCGTGTAGTTTTTCTTTGGAATGTGTGCCAAATTTGTCTTCTGTCCTGGTAAATATGCTTGATTAACTTGATTAAATGACAGGAGGTTTCGAGCTGGCACCGTGTTAACTTTTAAGGAAATAAACATGAACATTTTCTCTTCCCCTTTTAATTGTGACATAAAGTAAAAATACTGAAAGTAAAGTGTGTTTTGTGTTTCATGTTATTCCTTTGTATATTTAGGGATTTAAATCTTCTATGGGAAGAGTGCTGAGTGGACAAACAACCTAATTCTTTGCTTCTCTTCTTTGCTGTAATATATCCAGTATTTGACCTTTGTATGTTGTGGAAGTCGTGTTGAATTAATGAAAGAGGAAAGTATAGTTCAGTAACAGCAGCACACAGATACCTCACTGGTGAAAATGATGAGGAACTGAGAGACTTTCTCTATCAAACTGCACACACCCCCAACAGCACAATTTCTGTTGCTTTAAAGTGTTGAAAAAGTCTGCAGCAAAGAGGGCCCTGTGGTATTTTTGGGGGCTGTTTTGTCCATTTACAGATTCAAATTATTAATACAAAATATAATCAACAAATAAAATGTGATGTAATAATATAGATTTAACTACCCAGTAGAATATATAGTTATTAAAATCAGCTCCACCTTTATCAGCTGCAACATTAAAGTGCTGCTCCCACACATTAAATGTTATAATTTACATATATAGGCTAATAAATATTATTTTACACTGTTGTGATGGTAAATAAAAAATGTTCACTTCCAATTATACATGACAGGTCAAGTAAAACTAAGGGTGTCACCCTCACTCCTTGACTTAAGTTTCATTTTGACAGCAGTTAATTTTTAACAAAGCTTAGCAGAGTGGTTAAAATAACTTAGAGCCAGAGAGGGACCCCTTCTGGATCAAAGCTGTATGCAGCCTGTGGTGAAGCCTGCAGACATGACTCTGAAAATAAACCTTTAAATGGCACAATAACAATATTTTATTAAAACGTATTGGGTCTCTGTCAAGGAAACTTTAGGGTGCTTACTAGGTTAGTGCACCCCAACGCACCAATGGCTTTCATTGGTATAGCAATTAGGAAATAAAACTCTGATTCCTCCCTGCAACCACCACTACAACTTCAGGAACCAAACCAAACCTCTTCGTGGAAGAGTTGCAAGACTAGTATCCCACCCACCAATATCCACAAGTCAAACATCTCTGGGCACATTTCCAAGTGATTCACTTCCTAGTGAACTGTAAAAGGAAACTGCGAGTTTCCCCTCTTTTGTAGGTTGGCAAGCAAAGAACAGGATGCAATGGCGCACAATGTTCATGCAGTATAGGACTGCCTCTATCTGATCTTATTGCGCTTTGTGCGTTGCGTGGCATCATAGAACACGCAGTTTTAATTCATGGGCTCGTTTGCTATGATGGGCTACTTGTACGACAACTTACACTGCGCTGTGTCTTAAACCCCAAAACAGGACAGGAGCCGCCGCCGCCGCCGCCTCCACCAGCTCGCCGTAGTTGTGGTTCGCCGTGCGTCCCCTCACTTTCACCGCTAGAAGACTTGCTTCCGAAACGGTCCCTCTGATCGCCGCTTCACCTTGGGCGGGGGGGGGGGGGTGCTGGACACACCCAGAGATGAACAAATGGCGATAATTAAAGCTCAATGAGGGAGGGAGGAGGGTTGACAGAGAGAGAGAGAGAGAGAGAGAGAGAGAGAGAGAGAGAGAGAGAGAGAGAGAGAAACAGGGAAAGAGGGGGATATACCGTGACACACGGAAGAACCAGAAAGACGGAGATTCAAACATTTACTCGCCTTGTCCGGGTGTTATCAGCCGTCAGCCGCCTTGCACCAGGAGGAGCACACTGACTGTACTTCAGGTGTGAGTGAGTTACTGTTTGATGAATATAATATTAATATTAACACTAAAACTAATTTTAATCAGTGTAATACGTTGTTTATTTTCCCACTGAGCTCTATTTCCGGGCATTTTCCAGCCATGCATTCACCGGCTGTGTATCACTGGATTTCTTACAGTCTCCTCACTGAATAGTGAGTTTATGTGGGTTATTTACTCCACTTAAAGTTAGCCCTGTGTATTTTAATTCACTACACTGTATCTTTAAATTCCCTTGTAGGATATTAACAGATATTGACGGATATTACAGTTCACAGAAACCTACTCAACAAGTCTTCTAAGTATCGCCAGGTCTCTTCCTCCCTTTTTACTCTTTAGTCACACATTAAGAAAAACGACATTAACACATTTTTTTCTCCTAAACTTAATTTTTGTGTACACGGTACTGTGCCCTTGTATGTACCAAGTATTTACAGAGATATTTAGAGCATAATTTGTCTCTTTTACTCTAAATTTCCCAGTTGTTTTCTTCCAATGCTTCTAAGTATCAATAGCAACAGATAACTAGTATAATAATGCAATTCACAGGCCGTATTATAAAGGTTTACTGTTCTAAAATGAATTTACCCTGTTGCAGTACTACTAAGCCTATGACTGATACTACATGTGCTCCAAGGAACGTTCTCTAGCTTAAGACATGTCATGACAAAAAGCCTGGATTCTTTTAGATTAATCTATTTGTATGTGCCCCCTCCATTTCCCAGAACTGTATGCAGCACAGCACACATACACACACACACGTTTTTTTAATCAGTAAATGATCAGTCTTAGTCTTATGCTGCTTAGTGTTAACACCTTAAGAAATGGTTTCTTTTTCTGTGTGAAAACGGGGAGGTTTCCTGTAGCTGATGATCAAAGAATTTGCAGACAGGAGCAATTTTGGTTGAAAGGCCCAGGTTAACTCTCGGCCCATTTCAGGCTCATTTCCATGAGGTGCTGCATTTAAGCAACAGCAACACAAACAACTCTTTAACAGTTCAGAGAAATCAAAAGTGCTCTCATATGACTAAAAAAAGAACTGTGCTGTGAAGAGGAAGGAGCTGATTTGGGCACGTCCTGTTTCAGAAGGGAGTTCATTTTCCCATAGGGATTGTTATGTGACCCACAGCTGGAACATTTCTATGGCATGGATCAGCCTTTCCATTAATTTATCAGTACAAAAGATTAAGACCTGCATCAGAAAATATCTGGTTCCTTTAGCCTGTGTACATAAAAACTTAAAGATAGACGTTAACTATGATTCCCAAGCTGCTTTTCAGCAAACAACTTTCAATTACTGAACTTAAAATTCTGTTACCTTTGCTGCTAACAGGGGACTAACTTCTCTGTGGCAACAGCAGCCGAAGCTTGTGGGTATTGTAGCATTTAGGTCCATCCTGTCATGCCAAAATGACAGACAAGACATGACTTCTCGGAAACTAAGCTGAAATGATTAAAACTGGTAAACCTCAAGAACTTTTTCGTTGTCTGGGAGAGTCTTGTGTTTCTATGTTGAGGATATTGCTTAAATAGGAAACCGCGTTGTGCTTGTTATGGTTTTTGAGTGTGCTGCAGGGGTAATTTCCTGTTGCTTACTTACATACTTACTTCCTGTTAATCCCCGTATTTAACCGTCTAAAGCACATTTCAGCAACATTTTTTTTTTAAACTGACTGTAGTTGTTTACATTGTAATACTAATACTTTTCATTACAAATGATATCAGCTGAACAATCTGAGTGAAGAGTTGAATCTTTGAAAAACATCAATTTCAGAAGCTTAGTGTTTGTAATCTCCTTCTTTTGCTTTAATGACAGCATGTACTCCACCTGCATGGAGTCCTCCGCAAAGCCCGATGACCCTTGTTTTCCCAGCATAAATTGACAGTGTCAAAGAGCTTCTTGTGTCACAGAATGCTTGGCTTCCTCAGTCTTCAAGTGCCCTCATGAAGTTTTAGTGGGCTTGAGGTCAGGTGACTCTGGGGGAAAGTCTGTGACAGTCAGGACTGCTTGGTCTTCTTTGGTAGCTCTTGCTAAGCTTTGAGGTGTGTTTGGGCTCATTATTCTGCTGCAGTATAAGTCCTTCCCCACAAAGAATGAAAGAAGAATGGACTGGTACTTATCCTTGGTCAGGGTGTTGTCAGTTTGATGCAGGTGTTCAACTCTAGAGAAGGCAAAAAACCAAAAAAAAAAAACAAGATCTGAATATTCCTAAGACCATGTTTCACTGTGGGTTTTTTAAACTGCAGTGTCATTCTCTCTTCTGTTCTATTCTTTACATTCACCCTTCTGTTACTGCCATAAATCTCAAACTTGGATTCATCAGTTAATATACCTTTTTTCAGTCATCCACTGTGAAATGCTCGTATTTCTTATCAGATCCCAAAAGTCTGGACTTTTTTCTTGTTTTCCCTCCTGAGAAGTGGTTAAGAAGCTGCTACTTGTCCTCCGAGGCCACTACACGACAGGCTTCTTTTGACAGTACTTTTGCTGATTTGAGTCTGCTTTTGTACCTCTCAGGGAACTAATTTTGATCTATTGATCTTCTGATGGTGTGGTCACTTATGGGCTGTCTGATCGTGCTTTGGATACAACTGATCCAGTTTCTTTAAAGAGTTCCATGCACTGCCCCTGCAGAAACCTTTAGCGTAGCCATGATATGACACTGAGAAATCTCCTTTGCTTAGAATTTGACTTCTGACACTTTCTGAGTTCTGAGTCATTTTCCCACTATAAACATGTTGCTTAGTGGGCAATGATCTGCTGGAAACTTTAGCCACAGTCTTATTTATTATATTTAAGTGAACACTGGCTACAAGTCCATTTACTTGAACAAGCCTTTGATGAGCAGATCAGATCCACCTGTGAGTGTTGTCTGAACACACACTTCAATGGAAGGAAATCTGAACTTTTGTGCAAAGGACTTAACTCGGTCAGTGCCCCAAATTTGCTCATATTTCATTGTTGACCTAGAACCAGTGCAGAGTTCAAAACACTTTGGGTTTTTAAATGTTTCTGAATCCCCAAATCTTGTGATTATTTCCAGGTTTACATGGAAATATTAGAGGCTTTCAATGTGGTCTCAGACTTTTGCACCACGCTGTAGTTTCAGTTCTGTCTCACCACTTATTCTTGAAGTTTTTGCAAATGTCTTAAATTCAATGATGAGAGCTGCTCACTAAGTCAGATGTGCAGTGAGCGATAAAAAGGCTCTTTGAATCTCAATTTTATGGTTACATTTGTTCTTGTTTTCCTTCATTACATCCTTGAGATGTTGATAGCTCAAGTTGGTATGATAATGTTTATGTTATATTGTCATTGCATTAATTAGTGAAGTCCGTAACAGGTTGGATCACCTGCTGAACAAAAGCTGTGGTAGAACAAGTTTGAGTCCAGGTTAGTTTTAAATGTTTTTGGTTTTGCAGGAAGGTCTTGTATGTGACAGATGCCTTATGCAACAGAAAGGCAACTTCACTTTTGAGAATAATGGAGTGTGAACTAAATTTAAAGTATGATGACTCGTTCTCCATTGGACAATTTCCACTGGAAATCCTATTTTTGTCCTTTTCACTCTTAAAGTTACACTTAGATTTTTTGTCTCTCTCTCTGAGAGAAGAGAACAGAGGCTTATGTCAAGTCGCCTTCGGTATCTCGTGCTCATAACTGGCTAAACCAGCAGGAGCGAATGGTACAGCAGGTTTTTAAGTTATTTTGCCCTGGGTTTTGTGAGTCAGGATACAGGCTGCCGAAACTTGTTAGCAGTGCGCTGATTCAGAAGGGAATACCATCAGACAGAGTTCAGAAAGAGTGTTACCAATCTTTTGCATGTTTTTTGGGTTTAGACAAAAATGTTATATGCCACGGTGAAGGTTTGGTTAGGTTACCCACAAAAACAAATTGGTCAATATGTTGACCTTATATTTTAACCCTTAAAGGGCCTATACACCCACACACAAACTTAAAATCCAGATGTCGGATGACTAAAATCCTTCATCCGGTTAAAGGTTATAAAGTCAAGTTAGTCTGTGCAGTGCAGTCTGTGTTTTATTGACACCTTCCTCCACTCCCCTCCCAAAGAGGGTCAAATCACACCTTTATCATTCTTGCTGCTGCATGGAGTCTGGTGACCTTATCTTATGCCTAGGAGCAAAGGTCTCCCCACCATCCACCTGAACAGAGGGCTAATGTGCTCAGGTCTAATCAGCTGGTATCAGTGAAACAGTAAAGTGTGCTGGGCCTTAAACAAAAGAAAATGGCTTCTTTGTATTTTACAGTGATCTCTTCAGCAATGTTTGCTCTATATTCTGTATCATTCATGGCACAGAGCTGAAGTAATTCTGGAGACAGCCTACCCTGACTCTTCATCTAGCACCATCAGCAGGTCAAAATTGTTTTTTGTCCGGTACTCTAGTTTATGACAAATGTCTTCAAAACTTTCGATATTCTCATCAGCCTCACCTGGACTTTGTGTTAAATTAAAATTAGAAAATGTTAGGCAACTGGACTTTTTTTTTTGAAGCTTGAAGATGTGCCTCGTCTACTACTTTGTTTGCCCCGCCCTAATGTGAATCACCTGTGGCCAAATACCCTCTGTGTATATAAGCCTCATTGTTCGCTTGTGTTCCTGCTACTTCTGTGGATCTCCCCTCTCCCACGAGGGCACTCTGCTTGCTTAAAGACTTTGTAACCAGTGACTTTTTGTAATTAAAGAAAATCATCTTCCTTAAGTCTACCTGGTGGTGTCTGCATGTGGGTGCTCCCGGCTACAGCAGCAGGCGTATAACATGAGCCTGTTAGCATTGTATTAGTGAGGATGTTAGCATGTTGACACTAGCATGTGTCTCAGAGCACCACTGTGTGGAGAATACTACACCTCTTTCAACATTTTCTTTTTTTTTGCACCTAAATATAAAAGTTTTTGGCATAAATGTCAGAATCTGCTTAGAAAGCCCAACATGTACAAATGCAGAATGTAAACCACTCTTAGGTTAAGTGTTACTCTTTCTTTCAGAGGCACAACAGTTTATTTTTACATTGACCATCAAGCTAGACTCTAAAATATCCTTGCAAGAAATTTTGATGTGTTGCATTTGAATGAGAGGTGTTTCCACCTAGTTCAGAGAGCCTAACTAGAGAGACTGTTACAATCACGACGTACTCCTCTCATCGCAACATATTCCCAACACATTGTCTTAGACACGGTGGTGTACTTAAGCCAGCAGTGCTGTGTTCACTCACATGCCACATGCCTGCTGCCACACCTCTTACTCAAAAGCTGCTGCAGCTTGTTGCTTATGCTGTCAGCATTTCAGAACTTGCTGCCGTATTTGCTTTGTCAGAGCAACTTGCTGCCACATCAGTCTGATTATGTCACTTCAGGCGATTTGAGGAGTGAATTACTGCGTTTGCTCCACGTTCCCCTCTACTGTTGCTCCCAGTGACCTGGCGACTCTGAACGTTAGTCACTCGTTCTTGCTGCTAGTGCAGCTGCTAGTAACAAATGCACACTTTGTGGCATTATACATCTATACTTTCATGCCTTAATGTGCAAAATTGTTGAGCAAGAATAATAAAAACCTGCACCACTCATGAGGGTGTCATCATTATGCTTATTTAAAAATAAGTGCTGTCCCAGACAGCTACATGCGGACTGTCAGCCGCAGATGCTTCCACTCGGTATAGCACATCAGCTTTAATGATAACAGTCAGAGCAGGAACTGAAAGCCTGCTCACTAACTCATCTGCACTGTTTGTGCTGACAGGAAGAATGTTGACATTCTTGGCTAGGTAGTGTTGGCTGCTTGGCAGAGACAAACTGAATAAAGTGAAATCCACGCACTCTTCAGTCGACCTGCACAGCGTCACCTCTCGTAGCCACGGATAATACCTCTTCAACAAACACAAACAGATCAGTGTGAAGTCTTTTTTTCAGTCTATAGTAGATCTCTAGATTCACTACAAGACAGGCAGAAGAATCCGCAAACCATCCAAGTCCCTACAGTCCCGTAAACTGCTGTGGATTTGCACTACAGTTACAGAGAGTAATTGTTCAAAATTGTTGTAACTCATGTTGGCTCATATAGCCAGCTATCATTTTAACTTACTACTCTTAAAATAACCTCTTAGTACACTTTGTAATAACTTCAGCTCCACAAAGTAGAAATTTTACATACCATGAAGCTCTGACTAAACCCATTACAACAAGTAATCACTGTATACACACAATATTTAGCACAGATGCATATGTTTAGGTCAGACTTTCAACACCAAACATTAATATTGTGCATGCATTTACATTTACATAATAATCTATTCCACACAAGTTGGATTACTGAAATAAAGTTTGTGAGTTTCACTGATCACACTCACACCTGTTAAGGATATTGTGGTAACAATACAGTCAAGCTTTAGCCATCAGTGTGTTCGCTTTTTTCCTCAAATATCTAATTTCTCTAACTGTGGTTCTTAATTCTGCCTCAGGTTGGGAGTCTATCTTGTATCTGGCTGGATGGACAAGGTAAAAGAATTACGAGGGAAGTTCATCCTCCTTTTCATTATTACCTTCATCTTCTTCATCTGCATCAGCATCACGAGAATACCCCTGACATACAGGTCGATCCCAAACCCGAGCGGACCTCCAAAAACTTGCCCCTTTCAGATCTCTGAGCAGACCATCACCCCCCTCAACAACACCAAGCACCTCCTGGTGACAGCCTTCATGGACCAGAGAGTGAATGGTTTTGATATACGCATCATTAGCATATTTAGGAGAGACTCCATCCAACCTCTTCACTGTCTTTTCTGCTGTGAGGGCTACTTATCAAGGACAACAACTCCAGCAACCATTTCACAACATTCAGACAACTTTGGCTTTCCCTTTGTCACGACAGATGTCATGTGTCAGATTCCTCAGAACTGCAATGCTACTCAAGTTATTCTTCTGACTCAACCAGAGAGTGTGAAAGAACCTAAACAGGTTTGGCTCCCCATAAGAAACAAAAAGACCAATGGGAAGGAGGAGGCAAAGTTGCAGTTTAACTTCACAATCTGCGTCTCTAACCTGTTTGGAGACTACAACAATGTGCTTCAGTTTGCACAGACCCTGGAGATGTACAGGTGAGCACAGCAACAACACCACAAACCACGGTGTCAGATATGAGCTGAAAATAATTCTGATGCAACACATTTAACATATGTGAGTTTGAGATAAAGTGTGCTGCACATAAGCATATACTCAATCTATGTAGTTAGTGTGTCTTACCCTTCAATTTAGTCTTTTTACTGTATCATATGGTGTCATACAACTGCACTACGTGTCTTGAATAGGCAGTCAGACAAGGTTGTACAGTTAATGTTGCTCTACTCATTTCTGCCTCACTTGGGTGGAAGAAAATCTTAAATGATGGGCATGTGAAACCAAAACTGTTATTATGTCTTGATACCACTAGAGCTAAATGATTGAAAGAAAGTGTTTTGTTTTTTGTAATATGTGTAAACGAATCATTTAACCTTTGCCTCACCTTGCCCCAGGTTGCTGGGTGTGGACAGAGTGGTGATCTATAACACCAGCTGTGGCCCAGACCTCGACCGCCTGTTGCACAGCTACAGCCAGGAGGGCTTCGTGGAGATGGTTTCATGGCCCATTGACAAGCATATGAATCCATCTCGCGGCTGGCTCTTCTCAGAGCACGGAGGGGACCTGCACTACTTTGGCCAGCTGACCACGCTTAATGAGTGTATTTACAGATACATGGACCGGTCCCGTTACGTCCTGTTGAACGACATAGATGAGATTATAATGCCGTACCAACACGGCGACCTGATGTCTCTAATGAACAGTCTCCAACAGCAGCATCCAAATGTACGGTATTTTGGTTGTGCATTTGAGAAAGACAAATACTGCATTAATATCCAAACTTTAAGATAATATTTTATATTTGTTAATATTTATATTGTATTTCCATCTTCTATGCTGTAACACATCCTGTAGACAGGGGTGTTCCTCATCGAGAACCATATCTTCCCCAAGACACAATTTGAGCCAAGTGGGAGGTTTCACCTGCCTCAGTGGAACGGGGTGCCAGGGATTAATATTCTGGAGCACATCTACAGGGAGGAGCCTAACAGAAACATATACCATCCGCACAAGATGATCGTTCAGCCAAGGTAGGGTGAATTTCTCAGACTGAAATTTACTCACTGAGAACCCACACTCTGTGTTGTGGCTGCATAGATGGTACATTTGGTGAGGTCTTCTTGTAAAACACTATAGTTGGTTATAGCTGTCATGAGGTTTTCCTAACCTCACCAATGGGACGCATAGCATGAACAAACAATAATCACTGGTGATTATTGTGTTCAATGACAAAATCAATCAAGTCAACAAAACTCAAGTTGTGCACTGATTAAATAAAAAAACCCTAGAAAGAAATGACACCACTGGGGCATATTTCAAAAGAATAAAAATAGTCAAGCTTCACTCGTTTATGTCTCTGTGCCTCACAGGATGGTGGAGCAGACTTCAGTACACGAAGTAATCAAGCATTTTGGACAAGGTTACAAGGTTCCACCAGACATTTGTCGGATCATCCACGTTCGCGTGCCCCTGCAGGGGTCATTAACGCAGGAGCAGCTCAACAAGGACAAACGGCTCTGGGACTACCATGAAAAACTGATTCCCAACGTCGACAAGGTTCTGAAGAGAGTGGGGCTGCTGAAGTCAGGGGGGCAGAGCTGATGGATGGGACTGGACAGACACTCAGATGGACAGAGTTAGTGGAGCAAGAGCCGAGAGCAAGTAATGTTGGTGCTGATGGCATGGACAGTGCAGAACTGAAAGCTGTCCATTCAAGACCCTTTTGAAGAGCGGTAGTGAAGTATTGTGTGGTGTGAATGTGTTTGATTGGTTATAACCATTTGCAAGCCTCCACATCTTTACCTTCAAGCAGTTGTTTACAAGATTTAAAATAATGGTTCCTCCTCAGCCTCTAGAAGTCACTGAAGGTCAGTGTATGTTAGTGTGTCATGCTAACATTTGCTAATGAGCAGCTAACCCAAAATACAGGTGAAGATGGCAGTAATATTAGTTTTCAGTGTATTTTGTCCTGTGTGTTGTTGTGTGTGTTGAAATCAATGAAGGTTAAGGGATCACCAAATTTGCTGCAGTTTGTCCTGAGGGGGACACGAATGTCTGTAGCAATGTCATGGAAGTTCATCCAACCAATCGGCCGACCGACATTGGCCCACACTGCTAGCATGGCATTTAAAAAAAAAAAAAACATAAAAAATATGTCAGACACTAATGACTGACTGACCTTTTCAAATATAAATAACTAATTGAAATAACGATCGATTCTGTGTATTGTACACATAATTAAATATTTGTAACTATGTGTTATGCTTAAAGGAGGTGTGACTTAGATTTTGCCAGGCCGAGGATAATGACAAAAACAATGCGGTTTCTTATCAGCTGGGTGGGTTTTCCACAAATCAAACAAGGGTGTTAATGGGTCTTTGTTCATGTGCACATGCACCTTTGTGGAGTTTCTCTTTACAGCTAAATGTGAGAGAAATCAGTGTGTTCTAAACACCTCAGTCTACTTTTGTTAATTTGTTGGCTGTTTGTTGAACATTTTATATTTAAAATCTTAATTTGTGATTTAGCTTTTATAAATATAAATTAAACATATATAACCTTTTAGCAATTATCTGACAAATTTCTGGTTCGCTACTGATGCTGCTTTTCACGAAGTTCAGACATTAATGAGAAGATTAAGGAAAAAAAAAAATAATAATTTTCCTGTGTTCTCTTTTCACAGGCCCTTTGGAGAACAAAAAAAAAAAGGGCTTGATCTCAGTCACACAAAAATGACTGCGCTTCGCTTACTTGATTAAAAAGACAGTGAAAGGGGACACAGACCAACAGACAATTACAGAGCAGTTTTCACACTTATTTGTGACATATTTTGTGACCGTCAGAAATCAACAAACTACATTAAAGCTGGATAAAACTTCTAAGAACACCTTTGCCTGTCTTGTTCTTTTGTTTCTTTACAGAAAGTGGAGGCCTCAACTGGTTTTGCAGGACCAGTTTTTCACACAGAGGTCGTCTCAGTTGACCTTTTATGCAAAGACCTCAATTCTGGCAGAGAACAGGTTTTATGGCCTCCTCAGATGTCAGTGGGTCTGACTGCATTCACACAGTTGAAAAGTTTGGGCTCACATTTCTCATCACCTGTTGAGAAATGTGATAAAACCAATTATATGGTTTGCAGCTCCTTTGTTGTCAGGCGGAGCTGGAAATGTTATTGGTTCAGCACTCATGGACATAAATAGTATTTCAGCTGACAAGAGAACCATCAAGGAAATCACCTGGTACAGTCAGGAGGAAATCTGACCATGGAGATAACATGCAGTCTTTACATAAGAAAAGTTGATAAAGACTGCTCAAATTTTAGCAGATAATACTATCATTATACATTTTGCAGCTGATGGTCCTAATAGAGAACAAGACTCAAAATCACTCCCTTTTTACTGCTCATGTGTTAAAGCCTTTTGAGGGTGCAGAGGGAGCCACATGTAAACCTGATAGATTGCCTCGAGTGATGTCACTCGCATCAGCGTTGGTTGGCTTTCAAGATTGCAAGTTTAAAAATGAAATAAATCCGGGGGTGTGAAGTTAGAAAGAAATGAGGTCTCCAGACCTCCCTGCTCTCTCCTCATGTCTTCAAGATGCTTGTAGCTCAACGCTGTGTCAGTGGTTACATGCAAAACACACCTGAATTTCTGGGAGAACCAGTAGTGGATTAGCATTGCAGGTATTGCGCTGGGTTTTGACAGGGAATAACAATGCAACTGTGCATTGTAATACCACTGTTATACAACTTACACTCAGTTGCCAGTTGACAAAGGAGGAACAATCTGATACGAGGTCCAAAAGTCAAGCTCCCTTCCCTCACCAAAAATGAAGAAAATCACCTCACACATGTTGGACTCGGGACACAGTTGAAAAAGCATCATCATTTGGAAACTATTTATTGAACATTTGCAACCAGATATCAGTTAAATACAGAACTTTCATTTCTCTCTCTACATCCCCCAACAGCAGGGACTGGCTCCACTTCATTACACTCTGAGAGGAGGGAATGTTACAGGACTTGGTAAGGCGCACACTGTGCTGGAAGTCATTTGGCTTTCTGTCTTCTGATAATAAAGAGAAACGAAATCTCTGAGTCTGCCTCTTAAATGTCCAACACTGTTTCCTCTCCTCTCCTCGCTGCTATTTCACCTGCGGTCAGGTGCTTTTGTCAATCCAGCCCATACAGACCTGACACAAGTAGGAGGCGAGAAGAGAAAACCAGTGTAGACCACTGAGACCCCTACTGGATGTGGTCTCACATGTAGCCATGTTTGAAAAGCTAAAAGTAAAATGATCAACATGAATATATTAGAAAAATGGCAATTAGTCTTTAATAAACACCTCGCCTCACCTACTCCCAAAAAGACCAGGGTTATAAATTAAAACTGTCCAAATAAAATCAATCAACCAAGACTTTGGGCCCATTCAGTTCCATTTCAAGACTGGAAAATCCTCATTGAAAAAACAAATGGCACTTTTCAGTCTCTTGAACTGGAATCTAGAATCTCGACTCCGATGGAATCGACCCCCCAACCCTAAAATCAACTCTTTCTAATTTACATATATGGGTCAGGCGCTCTTCAAGCTTCCACCATTCTAGCAGTTGCTCCCCACAGGACACGGGGACCCAGTGGGCTCTGAGGGCTAGGCCACGGTTTTGAAGGTCTGCAGTATGAGGTTGGTTTGGTGGATGAGCCGGTTTGCACTGATGAAGACATTTATCGCCCTGGGAACAGAGAAAATTACAACGTGAGGAAACAGACGAGAAAGGCTCGCAGGCTATGTTTGAACAACTGGTAAACTATTAGTGGGGAAGCAGAATGAATAGAAATGACATTTAAAGCCTAACAGCAGGCTTGGTTAACGAATGACCAGATGAGTCACTGCAAACACTGTCTTTGTCTGTCGTTTGTCTGTAAAACATTTAAAGTTACCAGAACCCAACAGTGAACAGTGACCAAAGGCAACTCCCCAGAGTCTTATTGCCTCTGAGGGTTTGCCAGAACCCACTGTACTGAACTATTCCTCTAAAAATGCCATCAAAAGTATTAATAATGAGAAGAGTCATCAAATGAACAAACTGATTAATAATTTCAGGACCCTGAAATTACCTCCTGTCTTCGCAGCACCTTGGACACGGCATCTCTACATTAAACAGTGCAATGATGAGCTAAAGAATCGTTAAACAGTTTAATGGCTATACTTACTTTCCATCTTTGAAGTATGTTTTGAGCGTGTCGCTGAAACTTTTGGAGTATTTCACAAACTCCTTTTTCTGGTGCTCCAGGGCCTTGACAAGCAGAAAAAAAAAGAAAACACAGAAACATCATTTAGAAACAAGGAAAAGATGTGAAACACAAATAAGGCGTGTCTCCTCATCTGTGTTGTTACTCACTCTGCGATTCTGGTACTGATACTTCTTAATGACATTGTTGACTGTGTCCAGGAGCTCTTTTATGGCGCTGGCTATGTCTCTGTCGGAGATAAAAGGCAACAGCAGTGAGAACACGAGCTTTTGCAACACAAGGTCAACCAAGAGGCGTATTAGTTAAAATAAGCAATGTTTGTACATGATTCACATACATAATTCATACTGTGAATTAACCATTGTAATGTTCGCACTTTGCACAGTTTACTTTGTGGAGTGCATTGTAGCTCAGTACTGTTGTCCCTGCAGTGCTATACTGCAGAAGTTAAAGTTACTGAAGGCCTGAGCACTGCACAGTGTGGAACAGATCAGCATGTGTTTGTAATGTGAGAATTACTCGCATTTGTTGGTGATGTGTAAATTGCAAACTTGTGTTTTAAAACAGCACAAGGTGGCGCGGCAGTGTGTGTGCTCGCACTCACTTGATAGTCTGTAGGAAGCGTACTCTGTCATTGATCTCATCAGGGATTTTGCTGAGGATGTGTTTCAGAGCTCTGGCCTTCTCATTTAGATCCTGGAACTCCTGCTCGGGTCGGTCAATCATGAAATCTGCAGGAAAGGAGTTTTCCAGAGACTCCATCATTTAGGTAAATGAGCAGAGACACAAACAAACAAGCTGGCAAAGGCAGAGTAGAACAGAACGCTGGTGAATACCAGCAAACTAGAGCTAGGCTGGGCGCCGAGCTTCTTTCCACCACAATATCTCAATACTCCTTTCTCTCATATAATCACCTTCGACATCATCAGCTGCCATGCGCAGTAGAGATTCAGTGAAGTTGATCTGGACGTTCTTTTTCTCCAAGATCTTCATTATGATGTCCTGAGTCAGACCAGGGTTCTCCCTCTCCGCCTGACAGAAAAAAAACAGGCGAATTACGCAGAGTGAGGAAGGGAGTAAATCATATATGAGAGGAAAATTGGGTTTAGCACAGTTTGTTCTCTCCAACAAAAGCACGAGGAGGCTTAAGAGCAGCAGAGCACAAAGCTAGAACTTTACTGAAAGTCAGATGTCTGTTGTGAGCAGTTCAGGTGAATGCACAAAAGCTCTCCTCCTGAATAACTCAACACTGAACTACACCAGACAGGAAGCAGCAGGGGCATGAGAGACACCAATCAGTGAGACAAGTGAACAAAGGACCCACAAATGTCATGGTCAAACAGCTGTAAGGTGATCACATCTCCCTTTGGTTTGTATAAAGACAAAGCTGCTTCATCTTCATTAATATTTCATCTGCACACGGTGAACACTACCACTCATCAGCAGCACTACAGAGGTAACACTGCGCTTCTATTGTTCCAGTGAAATCCCAGCAGTGTATGGATAAAAAAAATGGGGATCGGGAAGACATTAACAAAGTCTCATTTGATGACTAAGGTCGGGTATCACTTCAGAACCTTTGATGTTATATTGATAGAGGCCAAGTTAAGTCATGTGCTCATTCATCAATCATGTAAATGGAGTGAACACCATAATAATGAACACCATATAAATTGAATCTTGCAGTGTCTACGTGACTAATAACAAAGGCAAGATTGGAAAACTAATAAAAAAATTTTGTATGACTTCATATATTATTCATTTATAATGTCTGTGAATGCTTGAGTTGCAGTGAAATGTACATGGAGACAACATAACAGCACAGGACAGAGATTCTGCTTCACATTTGTCCCCTTTAACTCTTTGACTCGTTCCCTCTCTGCACTCTAGTACATGTAGAAATCATGACACACACAAGTCTCTGATTTCTCAGCTGAACATTCAACACATTTGTGCATTTTTTTGTCTTCCCAAGGAGGGTTAAGAAATGAAAGAAAGTAAGAAAAAAGAGGAATGTGATTCCCCTTAAGTGACCTGGGAACAGCTCAGAAAGGAAAACAGACTGGTACCTGCAACGGGCGAGCCCCTTCCTACGAGTTTGGGAGTGGCCCAAGACAGAGACACCAGTTGAGCCCTTCTCTTAGAGATAAATCAACAAAAGTCAGGACCGAGCCTCCTTAGAGGCTTTAATCTGGAGCTCCTTCTGATACTCTGGGGTTTAGACTGAAGGCGTTTGAGCCACTGGCCTTAGAAGCCCCTCTGCCCTCTCCATACTTCTTTCCCTTTACTTCGATTTTTTTCATTATGTAGTCCAGCACAGCTTTCATATTGTCGTTGTCATGCACTGCCCTCCTCACACCTTAATGCACATCAGCACACTTAGTATAGCATGCCTTTGCGCATTTTTGCCTTTTATTTACAAGTGAAAAATGAGGAAGTCCAACAAATGGAAAAAAAGTGTAGTTATTTAAGCACTACAAGAGGCTATAAGAGGAACTATATGAACATGAAAGAAATCTGCAGGTTTTTTTGCAACTCTGATTTTATTTTCTTGGCTTTGGCTATTGGTTCTATCAGTTATAACAGCACTGTCCTAATAAAAGTGCTGTGAACGCATCACTAAAAATAGATCCAACACCCACAAGCGGTCAACTAACCAGTTATAATACACTACCTAAGCGCCTTTATTTGGAGGTGAAAGACAAAATTTGTGGTGTTCTATAGACAGTATAATGTGCAGATTAATTCACTTTTCATTGCTGCCCTTACCCGTTAAACCTATTTCAGTGTTCTGAAGTTTCTACACTTCTCTGCACTATCATGACCAAAAGAACCAATGGCCTTAGCTATGAAGTTGTAATAAACTGCTGATGATAACTCCAGTGATACACAGGAGTATTGCAACTATTATCACTATGTTGTTTCATTTCCTGAACTGAAAGTTACATCAGGTAGCACCTGGAGTGGTCTTGTTGTTGTGTCATCTTGAAACTGGAACGTTACTGTTTCCGACCACAGTCACAGCCAGTGCTTAAACATGTTCCCTGTTGTACTGTCATCACAGAGTGAACTGAACCTTTGGCAGGTTATTGTTAAGAGTATCAAGATAAAATATAAGCCTCACAAACTGAGTGCAACAATTGCTTGAGTAACTTGAGTTTTTTGAAAAATAAAACAAGGAACAGGGATGCAGCCTAGATTTAGACCAACAATATTATGATATGTATGTTTCATGCGTAGTCCCACCTTTATGAAGGCTGCTCTGAGCGTCTGAGCTGCTGATAGGTTGATCCTCTCCAGCTAATGGGGGAAAAAAAGGATGAACACACAATGTCACTGACAAATCTGGACATGCTGGGGCTTTTGCTGTGCTGTCTGACATCTGACTAGAAGTTGCAGGGGTTTCAAATGCAGCTGCGTTACACTTGATTGCTCTGTCAGAACAGGCACAAAACAAGACGAATGTTTAAGTCAGCTTACAAAAGTCAACCCCACAATGATTCAAATAATCACCTCATAATAGGAACTCACATTTTGCTTTTAAAACGGCACAGAAACTTTTCTGATTTTCCTGTTCAACAACTATAATTACAATTTGAATAACTGTAACATTAAACAGTGTGTGTTTTATTGGATGTGTTATTGTATAACATTTTGCTCCTAAGCCTGTCTACTTACACTCCACTGCAGTGTTGATAATCTGTCAAATTGCAGGGGGAGTTGGTTATTCAATACATAAATGTATGTTTAGATTTCTCTGTGAATTGTAGTATCAGGTGACTCTAAAATGCATGGACTGACCTATTCAGCTTCCCTCTTTTTCTGCTATGCAACACAATAAATTCAGTGAGGATAAAAACACAAGTCTGGTGATTCAGAGGTCAAACTAATGTTTAACGAAATACTGACTGCACTGCCAAGGACAACAAGGTGTTTGCTTTATTTCTAAAGCTAACTGATGTCAACACTGGATGTTTTACCTCGTTGAAAACTGGGTACATCACGGCGTACAGTGTCATGGATACCATGGAGTTTGTCTCCGCTTCATTCTTCATCTCCTCCATTGTCATCCTCCAGGGAGGAGCAGCTCTTGGTGAAACTGTGAGGAGGAAACTGCAGCTCACACACACTCACACATACACTCACCCACTCACTCACTCACACAGACCCTGAAAACAACACAAGCTCCAGAGTGGCAAGGGCCTGGAACAAATGAAAAGTGAATGACATTGTTAATACACAACAGGGTATTGACATTTTAAATTTTAAGACACAGAGTATCTACATAGTACAGTATATCTTAGATGTGGTTATTAGAATGGATGCACTGATCTGATCCTGCTGCTAACTAATGGCACATCACCCCATAGCTTCATGTCACCTTACAAAGAAATGATTCCAAACAGTTCCACACAGATTTTAAACTTGGGAAAGCACTGGCGTCAGATCAGGACTTGGTACAAGCAGAAATCCTGGCATTGGAGTTGGTATTGGTATTTTACAGATAAAATACCCTCTCTGAATCTGTATCAATATTACCTCAAATATGCATTTGGCATTCCTGTAATTTCCTGTAGCACTGCAATTAATTATTATTTTAATTAAAAATTCACCTGGATATTATTCTTCTCGATCAATTGTTCTGTCTTGTTTTGACTTATTGGATTGTTTAATGTGGAGGAGGAGAGTGGCACAGGTAGCTGTTACCTGTCTGCTGACAGAAAGGCCAATGTGACCAAACAGCAACATTTATGTATTAATTATATAATTTCAGTATTTAAAAAGAAGCAATGAAACAATGAGTGCTCATTATAAGCTAGGCCTCCACTTCAGTTTCCTCCTTCTTTTTATATACTGATTACAGAGTCTGATTAAAAAAGGCAAGAAGACATTACTGCCACAGTAGTTTTGCAGTGTAGCTCAGGTCTTAACTACAAGGTAAGCACTTGGTTATTCGGCGAGTGTGCCATTCATGACCTGTCCAGGAAGTCAAATATTTTCTGAGATATACAGTAACATTACAGTTTGTCAGCCACAATGTTAGACGCGATGGCTACCAAACTGGAAGGCTAAACTGACCAGCTACTCGGCTAACTGGGTATGGGTGCAAAGTAGCTGATGTATCGCTAACTGAAGTTTGCTCGTTTATTAACGGTAATAGACTATCAAAATGTAGTGGCATGGCGATAATCGACTGGGTAAAGTGACGAACTTAACGCGATCTAGCCGTAAAAATTCCCAATTGAGGCCTATGGCCGAGCAGATCGATGGTAGCGAACTGCTAACAGTGAACACCGTATCTTACGTGCTAGCTACAGTAAACTGTAGATTCGTGCCTGATGATAAGCTATAACGCGTCAACAGACTGCTTTAGGTCAGATGTGTAAGTCGGCATAAGCGTGTCAAATGTGTACTTGTATCTACCTTTGGTCTGACTTCTTAAATGGGCTGGTTACGCCGTCGATTGCCTTTTAGCTGCTATGTTTTCTTTACAACTTAAGGCGGAAGTTTTTTAGGACTGGCCTCAGCGACATCTTCCGGACCGTTGCTACGTAAACACACGTCCTCCAATCAGAGGGCGGTTGGAGCGATAGTGACGTCAACAGCAATAGGTATATTTTTGTTATTGTGGCATTTTTAGTTCCTGGGGAAGTTTTTATACAGTCATTAAACAGGGGGAAAAAAAGTTAGCTTCCGAATCGCAGCTTCTGATTAGGCAGTTAAGGGAAAGCCTAAAGGAAACTCAAGTAACAAATCTGTACAAGCGATTCTGTGTTTTACTGCATCACTTACTGTTGCATGCTACGTCTCTCAATTATGGTGTTAACGCTTTATTTTATTAATGGAACAAAAAAAAAAAAAAAATTGTGATGTAACTACGTTTTCTCCATCCAGACAACATCAACAGACCAGGTTAATCTTAAAAATGTAAACATTTATACTTATCAAACCTGGATATGATTAACAAATGAACTCCAGTAACTGTTCAAATGGCAGTTTAGGATGAGACCTCCCCCCCCCATAGAACACATAGAGTTGCAGCCATAAAACAATAGCTTTGAAATTGTAGCTGCTAATTTCTTGATCTAAAGAAGGTTGTTTGTCCTCAGTTAGCAGACATTGGTCATAATGTATCATGTATTTTCACCAGGATGCACACTAGTGGAATTCCCTTTATAGCTTTTAACAAAACTGATAGGAGAGTATTGTGTTGTTCTTCGCCCCAATTGCATCATGACTATCTCCATATCTCCCCATTACACTGTGCACATGTCAGGAGGTCAAGGATTGCATTTTCTGTCTCATTATGGAGGAATGTAGAGGTCACCTACAGACTGTCAGTTTTGTTGTCTGGTTAAAATCATTCTGATGGGTCAGAGTGGAGGCTCCAGGTGGATGACATCCTCAGGCACATGTCTAGCAGCAGGTGACTGGTATGCAAATCTTGCATAGAAGACGGAATATAGAGCAAAGGACATTACTGCAGCAGTTTTGGCTATACGTTTTTTCACTGGTTATTGTTAACGAACGTTTCATGAACACAACAAAAGTGATCATATTAAGTTTCCCAGGCCGATGCTCTGACATCCCTTAAAACAAGAAAGAATATTCCTGTTGTGGTTATTGCACTTAATGTCTTTTTCTAACATATTCTGATTGTATTGTACATACTGAATGTGTTGCATTGGCAGCAGCTACTCCATCCACCTCAGTTCCTCCTCCTTTCCTGTTATTTCCAGTTTAAATTCTTATCAGTCAGTATATGGTGCTTCCTAGCCACAAAATATGTCTTGGAGTTTAAATCATGTTGTCATTTCAGACCATGTCATACCTCACCTTTCCACTAGTGTCCCCCACTGAGGTTTTCCCTCCTTTCCAGTCACCTTGTCTCCTACACCCATTTACCAGTCAGCTTCCTCATACTCTATATACTGGTTCTCCAGATTGTCTGCTAGAGTTCAGGTGTTTCAGTTGTCAGTTACCTGTTACCTGTGAAACATTCATGTCAAGAGGAAACCATCTTTGATTACATCTGTCTTGACTCCGATGTCAGGCACCACACCTTGTTTTCTAAAGACTGTGTTTGGAGTATAAATCCTATAAAGGATAACATAAAAGGCTAACGTACACGCCTATGTACAGCAAAGAGTGTACTTTCTGAACTCACCCCAGCTTTAAGTAATCACATTAAAGATTATAGAAATACAAAAGTACTAACAAATATTCCAGCTATGAGATGAGTGCATAGCTGTGCATTTGGATATTAGGTAAAACTTTGCTGCAGGAATTGTATGCATTTTTATGTGTGTGCTAGGGGATAGTATATAAAGAGATATTCATTTCTACAGTGTTACAGTGTAAATAGTCCTCACTTTAACCTTTGTTACAGGCTCAGTCAAGTGCCCGAACTTTTGCACATGCCACAATCACAGTTTAATGCTTTTCTATTTTTCGGATAGAAAAAAAAATAAAGTGCATTAACTTTTGAAAAAAAGGCTCACATTTATTGTGTTTGCTGCTGTGTTTGTACAGTATTTCCAACTTTTCACTTAACAAAAATGGAATTAATGTAATATGGAACATGCCCCACCGAGTAACACCTTACAGACACCATTGCTGAATCTTCTGGAAAGGCAAGAAACAGAGCTTTCTGGATCCATCCAGAACTCCCCCACCCGCGGGGGACTGACTGTAGACGAATCCAGCCATTTGCTGCTGTGTGCACCACGCGGTTCTCAAGCGTCCACAGCCTCGCGTGTTACATAAGAGAGACGGAGACGTCTGATTGGTTTGTTGCGCAGAATCCGTTGAGTTTAGGAAGATATTCATCTGTGCGCAGTCGGACGAGCTGAGGAAAAGCACAGCCCCGCGACTTTCAGGCGAAGAGTACAGTATATTTCCAGTTACACGGGCGAAGAACAGGGAGCGAGACTTATCCGGACTGTGTTCTCTTGAGCGAAACATCTCAAAGACATCTTTACACTTGTTTAAGTGGGAAAAGGTGAGGCAGCTTCCGGGTTTAGTTTTGGTCTGCGATGTACGAGTCATTCATTTTTCATTCATTCATTCATTCGTTCATTGGTATATTAGATAGTTTTCCATTTCTAAAGGTCAGCAGTCGCGGAGCAAGGTATGAAAAACAGAAATCGCAATAAATAAATAGAAATAGAAATAACTCTGTGTTATTCAACATGGCACGCCGGCATCACGAGTCTGTAATGACGTGTTAAGAAGATGCAGAAATGTTCATGGCACTATCTCCACGTGCAGAGAGAGAGAGAGAGAGAGAGAGGGAGAAAAGCTGAATAGATTCTGTTTCTCTCTTGTTTCATTTGCAGACTCTACAGCCATGTCTGTGAACATCCATGTCAACAGCCCTAATGTGAAGTATACAGATAAACACATTGTGGCTGAGTATTCCTATCAGACCACATCCGTGAACAGAGAAGGGAACACAATCACGGTAAGTCAGAGGTCTGTATCACATTTTGTCTCATATGTCTGTACGTGCTATCTGTACAGTCTCCCACTAACCCTGCCCCGTGTGGGAAACAGGTGACCCCCCGCGCCACCGAGATGACGTTTCGCACTGAGAGGCATGTGCCCCGGCTGGGTGTGATGCTGGTGGGCTGGGGAGGAAACAACGGGTCCACGGTCACAGCAGCTGTACTGGCCAACAAGCTGGGTCTCACCTGGATGACCAAGACTGGAATGAAGGTAGGTGGTGTGAGACAAACTTGCCTGTGCACATACAAACTCTTGCAGAGACTCAAAATGCGAGGTATTAGAGATTGGAATTCCACAAAACAGTGTTACATAATTTTGACTGTGTGGAATGAACCATCTCACGCAACTTTCAAGTTTGTGCAAGTTCATTTCAATGCTGTGTTGAAATAGATGCAAACTGCCTGGAGGTAGCAAAAACAAAACCAAAAAACTAATGTTTGTTCTTGGAAAGTGGCTGCAGTTTCTTTAACATTTACAATATCAGCTAAGCAGCTAAAACATAAAAAAACACCACAGTTATTGTTTTTAAAAGTTCAATTTGTGGAAAAAAAAGTAGGCTGTGAAACTCTGAGGCTAACACTAGAGAGCTCATAGAAAAGCTTCTTGGTCTATTATGTGAATATAACCTCCTGTAAGTCCCCTGACAGTGTGGTAGAGACTCATTAAAAGCTGATTACAGTATACTGACATGTTCAGTTGAGTGTTAAGAGCTTAACTGACTCTGGTGTTAGGGATTTGCCTTTATATGGGCATGCATTGTTACCTCTAAGAGCTGGCTCTTGTGATTTCCATTTCAGCCACTTTTCTGTGGTTCATAAGATTATACATTATATTATACACGATATAATATAATTATACATATACATTATATTATACTATATATATTATATATTTATATTTATACACACACACACTCTCTCTCTCTCTTCTTAGAAGGAGTGAACTCACAGTGTTTTTCTCTCCTCTCTCTTCCTCATTCTTTAGAAAGCAAATTACTTCGGCTCCCTCATGCAGGCATCTACTATCTGTCTGGGATCAGACCTGGAAGGCGAGGTCAGCGTGCCCCTCTGTGACCTCCTACCCATGGTGTGCCCTAATGATATTGTCTTTGATGGTACGGACAATTGCAGATAGTCTGCTGAAGGTTTAACCTCTGAGAAAGAAACTGAGAAGCGCACACTACACATGTATTCAAACGTTTTAGAACACCTCAGTTTCTCCAGCTGTTATTTAAATTTACATTATTCAAGGGCTCAGTGTTCCTGAATTTTAAGCATATAATATTTTTTAAATTTTAAAAAGAGGAAGGAATCATGAAATCTTCTTGTTGAATCTAAGTTCTTGACTCATCTAGCAGTTGAACACACTCGTGATGTTCTTTCTACAATGGAAATCATATATTTTTCATCAGATTTGAACTGCTGAAATTCCAGCAAAAATTACACAAATCAGGCTGAGCTAAAAGTTTTGACTAGAAGAGTCAAAGTAGGTGTGTCTGCATATGTGAGGAGGGTCAGGTGAGATAACAGCAGTGATAACAGTAGGGAAATCTGACCTCAGGGCAGTACTAGAGGCCAGGTGGCCCTTACATGAAGATGGTCAGAGATGTGCGCTTACAGTGTCTTCTAATGCAATCTAGACTGTTACTTCACAAGGGCAAAGTTTTAATAGGCAACCTATTTATAGAGCTACTGCAGTCTATTATAAGATGAAAGTGATGACTGGCATAGGTCAGCCCCTGCCCTTTTTAGCTCTGAAAAACGTCAAAGGAATTAAGCACTTTTTTTTTTTTTCAACTTGACGTGGCTTTGTGTTTTTAGGCTGGGATGTGTCCTCGATGGATCTGGGCCGTGCAATGGAGCGAGCTCAGGTGCTTGATTGGTCATTGCAAGAGCAGCTCCGACCACACATGAGCCAGTTGAAACCCAGACCATCCATCTATATCCCAGAATTCATTGCTGAGAACCAAGAGGGCCGAGCTGACAATGTCCTCACTGGGACCCTGGCAGAGCAGGTAATACATGGTCATCTCACGAGCAGAGATATGTTATGTTCATGCCTTTATTCCACTTTATATTGTGGTATTTCTGCTGTAATTTTTAATTTGACTCAAAGAATAAATGTGCTTCCAGGTGGAGCAGATCAGAGCTGACATAAGGGACTTCCGCCATACGAGTGGTGTGGACAAAGTCATTGTTCTGTGGACGGCGAATACTGAGCGCTTCTGTGATATCATACCAGGGGTCAATGACTCTGCCAAGAACCTGCTAGCTGCAATCCGGGTGAGAGCAAGAGCCATGAAAAGAGTTTGGTTTAGAAACTTCCAGATTCATAAAACATACTTTAAAGTACACAAATAAAGGCACAGTTCCTTAAGCTTAAGCAGTAGAGGTCTCAAGTATGTAAGGCGAAACAAAACTAAAATGTGTTGGTGGCTGGTAGTCATGAATCACCCATTCAACTTTAATTTCCTCCTAATGCTGAGGACCAAGCAGTAATCCTCCATCACATTTAGTGATTATTAAAGCTTAGGGGATGAGGAGATTAGCTCTCCGTACACTTCATTTTGTATTTGTAAATGAAATATGCTGTAATGAGTCTGAAACAGTGAGCTATTCCTTTTATATCAGATCAGAGAAAGAAGATTATGATTTGTGCCTCTTGGATGAGTTTTTATTTTATCTCCTGTCTTCAGCGTGCTTGTACTGCTGTCAGCAGCTATAATAGTCTATTTCACAGACCTTCAGTAAATAGCTCAATTTTGGATAGGCATGAAGTTGACAGTGGAGCTGAACTACAGAGATGATGTAAAGAGAGTCTCAGGGGACATGTATCCTTGTGAGTCAAGCTTTCTTCAAGGTGTAATATGATGACACAATTTGTAAAAGCCATTATCTCTTTTTTTTCTCTATATCCGTCAGACTGGAGCAGAGGTTTCTCCATCCACTCTGTTTGCAGTGGCCAGTATACTGGAGGGCTGCGCCTACATCAACGGCTCCCCACAGAACACTTTCGTCCCAGGGGCCATAGAGCTGGCCATGCAGAAAGGTGTGTTCATTGGAGGAGATGACTTCAAATCTGGTCAGACCAAGATCAAGTCAGTGCTGGTGGACTTTCTGGTCAGCGCAGGGATCAAGGTGAGAGGAGGGATTCACAGATAGAAGGAAGGTAGATTATTGAAGTAATGAATGGATACCAATTAGACTGAGTCACGCCGCTGAAAGATGATCTTGTGTTTGTAAAGTACTGCAGTGCACTGATTCCCAGCCAGAGATAATTGTACTGCAGTCAACCTCTGCAGTATTTTTTAGGAGAAATATATAAAACAAAGATTACTAACTGGTGATAGACTGATTCATAGTAGTAATTGTCCTGATAACCAGTTAACTGCCAGATACTACAAGCCCTAATACACAGCACTGCTGAAAGTGCGTGGACAAAGAGTTAGGAAGTGAACAGAGAAACTGAAACAGACACAGCACCTAAAGTGCTGAGTAAATCATTGAAAAATTGAGCAAAAATTACTAGTATTTTGCATTAGAAAACTAGTAACGTGTATTTGATATATTGATTGACCACAAGGATCACTCTACTTTCTAAGCAAAGTGATTTTAATAAGTTCCTCTGCACTTGACAGCCGACCTCCATTGTCAGCTACAATCACCTTGGCAACAACGATGGGAAAAACCTCTCGGCTCCACAGCAGTTCCGCTCCAAAGAGATCTCCAAGAGCAACGTGGTGGATGACATGGTCCTGTCAAACCCTGTCCTGTACCAGCCTGGAGAGAAACCTGACCACTGTGTAAGTGACTCAAACACAGAAAAAGAATGAGCTCCATATGGATGATTATACAAAACGACTGATCAGACTTGTTAACCTCTATGTGTGTTATTTCAGGTGGTGATTAAGTATGTGCCCTATGTGGGAGACAGCAAGCGTGCCATGGATGAGTACACCTCGGAAATAATGATGGGCGGGCTCAATACTATCGCTCTGCACAACACCTGTGAGGTCAGTGGTTACTAAAATCTTGTACATGTATCGGAAACAACAAAACATATTAGAGCAGTTTCCTATGTAAGAGTACAAACTGCTGATTGCTGGCTAAACACAACGTTCAGAGCTATTCTTCTTTATCCGACCGTGGTTGTGGAGGAGGAGGAGGCTCAGTAGTGTCAGAGCTTACGGTTAATCCTTCTTAACAAGTCTTGGAGCTAATTTAAAGATGCATATTAAGGTCATTGACATAGTTTTTTAAATGTTTAAGTGGCCTACATAAAATAACATCTATTCAGTTTACATTCACACACTTTAATGTGTTTGGTAAACAATGTGAATTTAGATTAATGTATACATTTGAAATAAGTAATTGTCACCAATGATTTTTAATGCAGTGAAGTAAATATTATTCATTCCTATTTTATTCTTTGCATCAGGACTCTCTACTAGCCAGCCCAATCATCCTGGACCTGGTGATCCTGACAGAGCTTTGTCAGCGTGTGACTGTCCGGCCTCAAGGCGAGGAGGACTTTCAGTCCTTCCATAGTGTCTTATCAGTGCTCTCCTTCCTCTGCAAGGCCCCCCTGGTCCCATCAGGGACCCCGGTCATCAATGCCTTCTTCCGTCAGAGAGCCTGTATAGAAAACATCATGAGGTGTGGATCAGTTTCACTTTCACAAGTTTTTTTACTAGGCTGTCTTTCCACACACTTTCACAAAAAAGTTAAATTTTACATTCAATAAAAGAAAAATACTTAAAAGGACACAGGCCAGTAAACAGATGTGAGACTGTAGTGCTCATTTTTGTGGCAGAGATTGACAAGAGTCTGCCTCCTTGTCTTTTTCAGAGCGTGCCTTGGCCTTCCTCCTCAGAACCACATGCTCCTGGAGCACAAGCTGCAGAGAAACTTCCTGCCTCCACATCCCACCTACATCAACGGCGTAGTGGCTGCTCAGAAAAAAGTTGTCATCACCAATGGAAACCATTCAACTCCAACAAATGGCATCTGTTCAAATGCCAATGATGCAGCATGTGTATTTTGATTACAAATGCAACACTAAAGCCCAAAATAGAACTGAAACTTTATACCTTGTATAAAAAGAGCTAAGGCCCTCATTGATCAAGCTGTCATCGCAAAAAAAAAAAAAGAAAAGTTTGCAGAGTCAACTTGACATTTTATATAAGATTCATTTAAAATCATAGATATCTTGCAAGTCTTGTCCTGGCGTGGATCAGCAACATTTCCACCTCATACAAGCAATCAGGAAAGGTGCTCAGCAAAAGATCTGCTAGATTCACTGCTTTGACAGAGGCCTATGTGAAGCCCATAGACCTCAGTCACCCAAGTCTGTATACAGTGTAGAAATACAGTTTTATAATTTATTCAAGTGGTTTTTAAATTTGCAAATGTAAAATACAATTGTACAGTATAGTTCCTAGAAACTGGTCTGTGTTTTGTAAACATGTGATATTGATCTTGCAGCTGGGAAAATGGAACAGGTCATTGTTGTTGTTGTCTGCTTGTACAGTTTATGGGCTTGATGAATGAGTGACATAACCTACTATAACCTACTATATTTTGTGTTGTTGTCGATCACTGCCTCGTGTTTTTGTGTGAAGCTAAATGACAGAAAATATGGATGTACTTTTAACTATTTTGCTAAAGACTAACTTGGGCTATTTATATACAATAAACATTTAAATATTAGTGTTTGAACTTAATACATCTTAGGTGTTTGTCTTTTTCAATTCACCTCTCCTC
This sequence comes from Toxotes jaculatrix, assembly GCF_017976425.1. Taxonomy (NCBI): domain Eukaryota; kingdom Metazoa; phylum Chordata; class Actinopteri; family Toxotidae; genus Toxotes; species Toxotes jaculatrix. Next base: position 7,388,722 of record NC_054410.1, on the reverse strand, counting down.
CCACTAAGCCATATGTCAAGTTCACATGTGAAGGACTTATTGTTGCAAAATAAAATACATGACACATTATATTTAAAAAAAAAAAAAAAAGTGTAATGAGTAACAAGAACACACAAAACAAACCCCAGGAGGGCTGGCTGGGCTGGGACAGGGGTGTGTTCAAAATTCAAGTGTTCAAATATGTATTCTTCATGTAACTGTTTTTATCTACTTTAATGTTCCATACAAAAATGATTTCAGTATCATAACATTACATCATTACATTATGTATCAAGCAAAAAAAAAAAGATTTTTTGGGAAAAAAAAAATACTGCAACATGATTCTTTCAACCACAATAATTATCATAGAAAAATCAAAAAGGCAAAACCTTTTTTCCTCTGGATCTCAGGAGGATAAATTTCACTTAGACAAAAGCTGCACAGTTTATCATATTTTTTTGCTCAGTGAATGCAGCCATGTGGTTTTTGAGCTGCGATCTGAACCCGTTACACCCTGTAACATAAGCTGGACCGCTTCCTGTTTCCGGACCTATGTTCCCGATTAAATCACTTCCGCTGCTGTTGCTGCGACACGGGACGTCAACAGCAATGGCGGACAAAGAGAAACGCCGGTCCGGGGTTACTCCTCCTGTGATGTCCGAGGGCAAAGCAACGAAATCGGACAGCGACAGGGAGTTTCTGTCGCAGGCGGGGGTGGGAGAGCTGCTCCGCGGGGCCATTCTGAAGATGGTCGAGGCCAGATCGGACGATCCCATCGGGTTCCTAGCCGACCACTTCTGCAACCTCGCCTCGGTGACAGAGACCGGCACATCTGGATGCGGCGATGGGGATCAGTTGAACAACGGCCCGCTGAGCGCAGGCGCGCAGGAGCAGCAGCATCTCAACCGGGCGCTGTGGCACCTGCGGCTGGCGCATCACTCCCAGAGGTTCATATTAGAAACACTGTGATTATTGTGTGGATCTGTTGTTTTTATGGGATTTCCAAATAGACAGACACTAGGCCGAGACTTTGCTTGGCCTTGTGTCACTGGGAAAACTATAGAAATATCCAGCTTAATCAATCAGCATGTGATTATGACCATGGCTGTGGTAGAGTTACTTTATAGAGCAGTTAAAAACCGTTTATTAGAAGAACTTTTGTGTTGCTTGGTTGTGGCAGGTATTTATCCTCTTTCAGCCTGATTTGACTTTTGAGTCCATTGGGATGGTCTCCCTGATGACCTAAAGGGTTTAAGTCATCAGGGAGACCATCCCAATGGATTGTTTGACCTCAGGTAACTGTACAGGTAGTTCTGATTTTATTTGCGGAAGTTTTAAGAAATATGTTTTCATTCCATTTTTCATTTTAAACCCAGATCTGCCTTCAGCAACAACGTCCGTGTGGCCTATGACCTCCTCACTGGGCCTCATAGACATCCAGGTGAGGTTCCTGAAGGCCCTGATGGCTCCTGCACTGACAACCAAACAGGAGGAGGTGGAGGGGTGAGAGGAGGCCTCTACACACAGACTCTGCAGTGTCTATGCAGTGAAGGTGGCGTCCCTGCCTCCACCTCCGCTCCGCTCCTGCAACGCCTCTATTGCCAAGACCATGAGGCCGTCCCTTATGATGTCTTCCGTCACGGTGTGCTCACATGCGCTGTTTTCTCAGACTACATCCGGCAGGCTCAGAGGCTTTACGCCGAGGTGTGCTGCCCAGACGAAGGGCCTGCATCTCGGGCACTGTGCCTGGCCGTGTTGGGGACCCTAAAGGAAGCCCTGGAGACTTCCAAGGGCTGTGATGCAAACTGCTGTGTTAATGCTAACACTAAAGCTAATTCTTGTCTGGAGGCTAATGTGAAGGCTATCCGCTACCTGAAGGCCAGTGCCAAGATCTCTCCCTACAAGCTAGCTCAGGCTATGTCTGGAGCACAGGCACGGGGTCCCGGTGGCAACATGGACGCAAAGGAGTTTGAGAATGCAGCAGCAGAGCTGTTTATCACTCGAGTCAAAGTTGTGTCCTAGGTTTCTTCTCTGTTTTCTTGTAATTTATGAATGTACAGCAGCCTACAGTATATTATAGAGCAAATAATTATCCTCTATGTATTTTCTCTAAACTCTAACCTGCTGCCTCAATGGCACATGTCTACATCACACCTAAATAACAATGACCTCCTTTCCAGAATGACACTAAACTCAGTAATTTCACTGTTTTGTGGATGACGCTCATGATAAAACATTTAGTTTGATCTTAGTGTCAGTTTAGTTTGTGATTCTGACACATTTCAACATTTTTGTTATAGAAACAGGAACCAATCTGATTTGTTATCCTGATGAAATAACTGTGGCAGGAGACCTTTGGGGCGAATAAACATGGAATACAGGAGAAGAGCTGTGCAATGTGATTATTTCACTTATTTGACCTATTAATTTGAATTTACTCTTTGCTTGTCTAAAGTTTGCTATTAAAGAAAGTGCTCCCATCACACATTTACAAACACTGACAAACTAGAGCAAAGAAGGACGTTTACATGCAAAGTTGAAGGTGCGATAAACAAAGATGAGAATGATAAGAAAGAATAAAAGAGCTTTTTATTCAGTTGTCATCTCCTTTGACTTACTGATACATGGACAAGCTGCTCAAAGACCAAGGACAGACCTGTCTCCAGCAGGAGAAGGTAGCACATTCAGACAACATAATGGAGGCTATAACCTAGAAGGCTGTAGATTAAACTACTGCATAAACAGTTTAAATGAATTCCACCAGCTACAAAATTCTAATTCTGCTTACACATTGATGCACCAGTAATATGAATCATATAATAATAACATATTACACTTACAGCTGTTTTCTGTTTTTCCTTTTGAGTATTTTGCTTCCCATACTTGTGCACTTTTATTGTTTAGTATTTGGAGTATTTTTCACTGTAGTGTTGCTACTTTTACTTAAGTAAATTAACTGAAGTCTCACTCCATCTGCACTCAAACGTGTCTAGTTAGAGATTTTTCACATTTAAATGAATACGTTAAATATCCTTTCATCCACTGACACTAGATGGCAGCACCTTTGTGGAGGTTAGGGTTAGACTCAAACAGGAAGACGGCGGATGTACACAAGCTTACAGTGTGTGGCGAAATGACAGTTGAGGTAACAACACCTGAGCTGCTGTTTTACTGTTATTTCCATAACTTTATGTCCTGCGTGCTGTCTCCGGGTTAAAGTCGTGAAAATGGAGCAGGACCAGCAGATGCGGTCTTTCATGTTCCTGATGACTTACATGCTGCTGAAGCGCAGGAGAGACATGAACAACGCCAACATCCAGAGGCGCAATGAGATCCAAAGACGCATCCGACACCGACAGTACTTCTTCCAGAGACAGAGGAGGATGCTCATGGTCAGTCCCTCCCTCTCCGTCTTATTCTGTATCCCCCGAAAAACTGAAAAACAGTTCTGATCGTATACAGTATTCAGACCCCTTCACTTTTTGCACCTTTTATTGTGTTGTAAATTTAATTTTAAATAGATAATTTTGGCCATCAATCTAAACCAAATAACCCACGATGACAAAGTGAAAAAGTCTTAAAGTTTATTATAAATCACAAACTGAAATTCTTATTTACAAAAGTATTCAGACCCTTAATTCTTGGCTTCTTTGTAAATGCCACAAATGTGTAAAACATCGAGTGTAAATACAAACATTTTCAAAGTGTCAATAGACCCCAAGTAGACTCAGTAGTATTAACAATTATTATTATTCTTTTTATTTTTAATATTTTTCTCCCCAGATGATGATAGCCGGAAGTATCCGCTCCAATGTCCGCATCCGCACGCGTCCATGGACCACCACTCCAAGCACTGATTGGTGGGAGCGGGTGGTAATGACAGAATTCCAGCCCTCTGATTGGCTAGATAAGTTCCGTATGAGCCGGGAGACATTCTTCTACCTCTGCGACAAACTGAGGCCCCGTCTTGCTCGCCAGGACACCAGCTTCCGCCTGGCGCTGCCGGTGGAGAAACGTGTGGCCGTGGCTTTGTGGCGTCTTGCATCAAACATCGAGTACCGCACCATCAGCACGTTGTTTGGTGTGGGGAAGTCCACTGTGTGCAGGTGTGTTCGAGACATGTGTCACGCCATAGTGGCACTCCTCAGCTCAATCTACCTGCGGACCCCCAGTGAGCAGGAGCTGGAGGATTCAGCCCAGCTCTTCCTGTCCCACTTTGGCTTTCCTCACTGTGTCGCTGCCATAGCAACACTCCACACAGCTATCATCACTCCATCAAACAACGCATCTGACTATGCTAACCCTGCCGGCTGGCTTTCGGTGCTGTCTCAGGTAGAAAAGGCACCTGCGTCTGTGCTACTGCAAATATATGCTCACCCGTTGTCCTACTTCATATTTTGACTTCTTGCCTCTTTCGGTCTTTCTGCTGTTTCAGGTGGCTGTCAGTGGCCGGGGGCAATTCTGGGATGTATGTGCCAGTTTCCCAGGTGGAACAGACCCAGCTGACATCTTACAGAACTCATCACTGTGGGCCACAGCTGCAGAGGGTGGACTGTCACCTACCCCACTACCTTTATTCATGGGAAAGCCACTCAGGTAAAGTTCAAGCCAGCAGCATGAACAATTGGCATCAGGATCCAATTCAGTACCATGTAAATCACATTTTTACAGGCATTTAAAGATACAATATACAAATTATTTATTAACACTGTCGAAAAGCCAGTGACATGATGGAAGATTCTACCTCCTAAAACTCTCCCAGTTTGTTTTTTTTCTGGACATAACTGACTGAAAACCATCTGTCATGTCCAGGTATGTGCTGCTGGGAGAGGCCTGCTACCCACTCCAGAGCTGGCTGATGAAGGCTTACCCTGAAGAAAAAGGCAGGAGGGCAAGTCATGCAGCACTGACAGAGCCACAGCGACTCTTTAACCAGAGGCTCACCAGAGCACTTTGTGTGTCCGAGGAAGCGCTGCTGAGGCTGAGGGCGCGCTGGCAGTGCCTGAGCAAGAGGAACGACTGTGGACTGGATGTAGTGCCCACCATGATCCTGGCTTGCTGCATTCTGCACAACATGTGTGAGTCCCACGGTGACGACTTCAAGGCAGAGTGGCAGGTGCAGGTGGCCGAAGCAGAGAGCCCTCAGCCCAGCCATAAGCAGCTGCTCTCAACCAGTATGGACCAAAGTCAGGCTGAGGAGGTCCGGCACCTCTTCTGTGACTATTTTGAACAGCAAAGTAATTGATAAAGGACTAATATTTTTGAAAAACCTTGTAAATTTTTGTACTCATACTATTATATTTTTGTTACACTATCAACATGGGTATACTGTAGAGATCGCTGTGTCAGTCTGTCACTTGTTCAGCCAGTGAAGTATGAACATGTATCTTTATGCTAACTGTAGCCAGGCATGTTAAAGCTTGGCAATATTAGCATAAATCTCAAACCATGGCAGATTCTAAATGCATTTCACTCTGACAAAGTCAGATCAGACTAATTAAAAATAAGCCAAATCTGATAATGTTATGCCACAAAATCATTACAGGAACAACTATGCTGGGTTTTTTTTACCCCACTAACAGTAAGGATCTTAAAGCAGCAAAACTTTTTCCCATTTTATTTGTGAATCCATTAAACTATTTTGTCTTCTGTATGTAATAAAACTCCTATTTATCATGACAATGCCCTCATTTATTTTGTAAATGTGTATGTGAGGAGTTGGTCTGTAACCAAAGACTTTCCCTACAGGGACTAATGAAGTTCTTCTGATTCTGATTCTGAAATAACCCAGAATGACTGTGCAGTCAGAAAGGGGTGCTGGCACACCGGCATTTATTGATGATTTCACTGCTGACAGCAGCACTGAACCTGATCTCATAGATGGATAGTGTTTTCGGAGATGCAGATGCAGACCCCACATATTCCTGAATGCCAAGCGTCCTCATTTCCTTTGTGGACTTGCTGAATGAATGCTCTACAGACGTTTACATGCAACTACACTCTAAGACCACAAGATGTCACTACTATCACAGTACAGGCCCAAAACAGCCCTAACTCATAATGCGACTTGTCTGATGCCGCTTGCGTTATGCAGCAGGTTATCGATGAAGTAATGGAGAGTGCTTAATGAAATGTTTTCTGTCTGGAAAGATCTGCATGTTGCACTATCCCTGAGCAGTGGAAAAAATTGTGGCAGCATAACAAGCTGCATGTGTCGGACTTGCTTTAGCGGCGACCTCACGTGCACAGCCGAGGATGTATTAGAACGTTAAAAAAAAAAAAAACAGCTTTCCCAGTTCATGCATGGATTTTTCATCTCATCGACCAAACTCGGGTGATCATAGTCAGATCCCACCCCAAGGACCCGCCTGGTTCATTCAATTGGCCTGTCACAAACCTGTTTCATGCAGCCCTCCGTCTGTCAGTTATCTCCTCCTCCTCCTCGCTTGGCATCGGGTTGGTGTGTGTGTATGTGTGTGCCCACCTTGTTCCAGCGACAAGCTACCCGAAAGCCAGCTGTTTGCAGTGAATACATTTCTGGCTAAAGCCGCCGGTTCGGCACGCATTTTACCCCCTCTTTCCGGCTGTGGTTGTAGCCTTATCTTTTATCGTCAGAATGAGGCAAGATGTGATCGGGTGCTGTCCTGCTATCGCTGGCTAGGCGGACAAATTCCTTCAACCAGCCTGCTGTTTCAATCACTGCGGGTTGACACAACATTAGCCGAGGCGTTGTTGAGTGAGCTAGCGGGCTAGCAAGGCAGCTTTCGTAGCCGTTACGTCTGTTTTAGCCAACGTTAGCTAATGTAGTTACTTAGAGATAGGACGCATTGCTGTGGTGTGGATAGTGCAATAAGGGCTATCACTAATGTTAGCTTCATAGCAAGGACTACTCCTTTTTTTTGGCGTACACTAGCCCGCTAACGTTGGGAGAGACTGCACAGATAACAACTGTTACGGTTTTGGATGTCGCGACACTGCAGTTTTGAACCACTTTTGGCGGATTGTGAGGGCAGAATTGGACCACAGTGACAGACGAAAAGATAGAATTGGACCACCAAGTGACGGAGCGGGTTAATGATATAAACGAGGTATTAGGTGGCTAATCTGTGGCAGTAGCAGTTAATTTTTTACATTAGCTGTATTAAGGCAGAGCATCTCGGGGAGGCCCCACCGTCTCCTGACTCCCCTCCCCTGTCCGAATCTCCCGTGATTTGCCGAGAACACCCGGGTGAAGTCGCAGTTGTTCTCGGCTGGGGGGACAACTTGACAGCGAGGCCCCTAGCTTAGTCTCCCCTCCCCCAGTCCCGTCCATCCATCCGTCCAGCCCGACAGACCGCCTCCCCCTCGCCTGAGATCGAAGCGAGGATCGGGGATTCGGGATAAGCTGAAACCGTGGGCAAGTTGGTGTCGGGTCCCGTCTAAACCGGGCTGCCAAAACCAGAGGGGATGACTCTGGAGTCCATGATGGCTTGCTGCCTGAGCGAAGAGGCGAAGGAGTCCAAACGAATCAATGCAGAAATTGACAAACAACTCCGCCGAGACAAGCGAGACTCCAGGAGAGAGCTAAAATTACTTCTTCTCGGTATGTGGCATGCTAATTCTCATATACCCTTTTATTGTACTGTCTTGTGTCGTTGTATGCAAAACTAACCTCCTTAGGCCTTCTTGGCAATGCTAGCAAGTATGCTGCTAGTTAAGGTTGCTAGCCTGAAGGCTGGTTTCAGTATGAGTAACGTTATGGCATGATTTCCGAAATGCGTGGCTTGTCTTGTAGCTTGCTGGGTTAAAATCAGATTGCTGTCTTGTCCAGGTGCATATGCGCAAGAACAGGCTAGCCACCCGATTGTGTCTCTTAATTCGTGTGTGTGTATTGGCATTGGTGTGCAGACAACAGCTCATTTGGCATCGAAGTTACTAAGATGACACCGTTTACAGGCTACCACATGCTAGTCAGTGGGCAGTTTGATAATATAGACTAGCCCTTAAGCTAATCAGTTGGGCGGCTTCAAAACTGCCTCTGTGGTATGTTAACTGGTGGTGTTTAAAAGGTGAAGATGGTCTCTTGAGAATAGATGAAGCAGCAGCAGCTTTGGGTTGCTTTACACTGTTGCTCACCGTGTTGCATAACATTTGTACAACCTGAGGTGCCTCAGTTACTTTGTTTGGTGCTCATTCATTCATTCATTTATCTATTTATCTTATTTATTAGTGTTCACTCAGTGTCAGAAATTTACCCTTATAGTGGACAAGGATACTGAGGGATTTGCCCCCTCATCCTGGAGTCTAGCTGAGTAGGTTAGCTATTTTTATAGCTGGTGTGTGGGCAGGTGGGAGCTGCTGTTGAATAAGTTGCTCTGTACTGCATTGATTCATAGTTCTGTGGACACAAAGAGGAACAGTAAGCTATGCTTTGCCACAAATGAACATGCATTGCTTTCAGGAAAATGTGTTCTGTGTACATGCAAATTCAAACAGGCTAGCTTTTAACTGCACACGCATGGTGTGACCAGTGAGCCACTTAAAACAACAGATTTCAAGTGTGAAATTTCCTCAGAAAAAAAGGCAGGTGTCCATTTTTAGGACAATTAGCATTATCTAGGTTGCATCCTTAGTTTCAAAACGTTTGCTCTCATTTCTTGCCCATCAAAAGCAGCCCTGGTTATTTGACATGTGTGTCTCCTTTCATTTCCCTGCTGAATACCTCAGCTTGGAGAAGTAGGCCACACTAGAGTCACACCGTCGATGGGACGTATCGCTGCTGCTTTCTGTTCTACCTGGTGGCCAAGGTGAACAGGTGGAAAGGGTGTTTGTTTTTGGGTGGTGGTTGTGAAATGGTTTGCTTGCGTTCCGCAGCCATATTTCTCCTGCCAGATGATCGATGGAGGCTTGGCTTGACTGAATGATTTCAAGATATTTCGGGATTCAGGCAATCGTTTACACTCAGTCTCAGCACTTCCTTTTGCATCAAGAATACTCAGTGTCTTAGTTGTTCTCTTAGTGCTTTAAGTGTAGCCCTGATTTTTACAGTAAACAAAAAAAACACACTTATCAAAGTGTCAGTGTGAAAGGCTGAAAGCAAGCAAGAACTGCAGTCGGTCATACTGTAAGAGCCCCATCCTGTGTGAGTTAAGGCTGTCAGTGGACGCCTGGATAAGGACGTGTAAGGCAGGATTAGTCCAGGTCTTAATAGGCTTGGTTAAACACATCCGCTGCTCAGACTTTGAGATGTCACTGACTCCTATTATCCCCTGACATTATTCTCAGGCCCACAGCCCTCAGTGAGCTGCCTGCCTCTCCTCACCTCACTGGAGGATGAAGACAGTCAGTGTTTCTGAACATTTAACCACTATGTTCCATCAAGGCTATTTTACAGAGGAGGGAAAGTGATGCTGCGATGCATAATGAGTACTGACCATTTAGCTGTCTCAGTAGAATATTGTGGGAGTTGTTCTCTCATTAGCTACCCTGCAGTTCAGTGCATGTGCAGGAGATAGGTTGTACATTTCAGCTGGGCTCACAGCAATGTACCCAACCGCTCTTTCTGGCCAAATATGTACAGTTTTAGTTGTACATAATGTGTTATTGCAGACTGCTGTAGCTTTAGTACTGAAATATTTTATTCGGGAGGCTTGCAATCATCCAGTTTCTTTTTAAGGTATCATAATCCAGCTCACATCTGATGTTGTGTGTCTGGATTTATTATAGAATGATTGATGCAGGGCAGACAACTCTCCTTTGTGAGGATCTGCAACTATTCTGTTTTTTATATCATTTTAAATTGAAAATTTTTTTGAGGGGGGGTTTGGACAAAAGCAACACAACAGGACCTTTGAGGATTCAAATAAATACAATTTCTGAAAGCCCAAGGTAACATTTTAGAACAGCTTGTGTTGTCTGTCCAGATGTCCAAAGTGAAAAGATAATGTGTTAACAGTGACGTAAAACAGAGGAATGCAGCACAGCTTCGCCATTGAGAAGTTGGAAACACAGAATGTGGTATTTGGCATTTTTACTTGAATTAATTATCAAAATACTTTCAGATTGGTTGACTAATGTTTTCAGCTCTAGATTGATGTAACATTGCTCATTGTAGCATTCCCCTGACAACAAAGCTTTTCTCTCACTAGGTTCACCCTCTCCCTTCCTGGTAAAGTTTACTATATGGTGAGGGTGCATTGTCATAATAGCCATGTCTCAAAAAAACAGTTATGAGGTTATCCCAGACACAGGCATGAGGTTTCCAGATAAAGAATGCCACGAGGGAGAATGTCAGCGTTAGTTTTGTAGGTAAAAGCTATAACAACTTCAAGCTTAGCCTCTTGGTCAGAAAATAACAGCTCTGCCAGGGCTGCAGCATTGCCCACAGTCTGGCTGCCTGTCACAGAGGGCCATATCAGGCCATACCAGCAGCTTCCTGCTCCACAGACCGCTGGTTTGCCTCTACTTGGTCAAAACACAGTGGGCCGGGAGCTGTGGCCTTTGCTGCATAGGGTAGATGAACTGCTGGAGTGAGCGAATGGTCAGTAAAGTGAGATGGAAGGGCAAACACTTTAGGGTTTCGCAAAGTGCTGACTGAGGAAAACTGTAAGCTCCCAGTCAAGCTGTCAGTGTACCAGTTGGCATTAGTTTTTTGTGTAAATGTGGAAATCGAAACTAAATCCCAGTAACAAAATGTGGGTGATCAGTAAAACATCCCTAGAATGACGTCAGTAAGGCACTTTTAGTGATCAAGCACAGTATACAGTATTTAAGAAAGGGGTCTGACTGGGGTAGAAGTTGGCTCAACAGCCAAGATGTTGTGGACTGCTTAGTAGCACATTATCCCAGACATGGGCTTACTGTACAGTCTGCTGATTGCCTTGTTCTTGTTGCTCTTCCCCATCTCAGCAGAACGCCTTGTTTCCAGGTTAAGACATCCTTTAGAGGAACAGTCTGATTGAACCAAGAGGAGGATCAGGGGTTAGGCTCAGATGTTTATTGCTGACCTTCCTTCTCTTGCCAAGCTGTCTTATTTTGATCATATATGGCAATAGGGATCTTCTAGCTCTACTCCTCAGTGGTTCTGTGTGTGTGTGTCTGTGTGTGTCTATGTGTGAGCACTGTACTTTTCATGCCAGTGAATGTGGAGATATGTGGATGGTCAGCTATTACTCACATTCTCTTTATTGTGGCCAGATCTAATGGACAAACTATGTAATGGATGCACTGTTTCTAAATTACTATTTATACCACTTATTCTAAGCGTTTCTGTTCTGCAGTTAATTGTTACTTATCAGCTGACATATGCACCAAGACAGATATATCTATAACAACTTAATATCAGCCAATAAATTGGCCCATCCTCTAGAACACCCAGCTATTTATTCTCAGTGTGGTTTCATGGAAAATAGACCAGTGTGTCTTCAAAAAAAAAAAACAGATCTGAAATTGTAAATCCAGACATAATGGTTTAACTACCAATACTGCTACTGCTAAAAAATGTTTACTGAAACCACTATTACCCATAGCTTGTCCAGTTTCTCTTTTGAGTGTCCTTGAGGAAGAGAGAGATGGGTTATGACATGATTGGTTCATGGTCAGGGCCTTTGACCTAGGTTTATGTGACTTTAGAGAAACTAAAAATCTAATGTTCTGTTGTCCTTAGAAATTCATTTGTGCTAATTTCTTTTGGTTTCACCCAGGTTTGTGATTTGTGTCCAAAATTGCTATTAGAGCTTGGCTGCGAGTGGTTTCCTGGATTTCTGTTAAATTGTCAACTTTTTCTCTCAATGCAATGACGTGAAGCCAGTCAGGGTTATTTGTAAAATGCACAAGTACACGTACAAGTATCATTCCAAGTCACCTGAAGTCAAAGGGTCACCCCTCACTTCAGTAATCTTGAAGTCACAGTGAAGTAAGCACACAGAGTACGTTCTCCATTACAGAACATATCCAGTGTCTCCATCCAGACTTCCTCTGCATCTCTGCTAGCAGTCACCCTGCATCAGCCAGGCTTGCACACACTCTTTGTCTCTCTCTGTGGCATGGTGTCTTTTACACAGTTGCTCATATTGCTCACAAGTGCACAGTTGAGCTCACACATACACACACACATGTTCTTAAATGGGGTCGTGGCTGGTTCTCAGGAGATATGGGGGTGAATGAGGCTAGATGGTGACTGTCCCACATACTGCTGCTACCCCAGGTCCCCAGACAGGACAGGGACGTAGCAGCCTGCCTTTCTGTTCACTGCCAGTTTCCTCAGCCCTCTCTGCTGACAGGGTGGCATGTTCATTCCTGTTTACTCCCACCAGCTGCTGTGTACAGTAAAGCCCACACTCTCTGATCGTACCGTTTCAACTTCTGTCACTTCATTTTTCAGTTTCATGTTGGATTTGGAATGATAGACCATGCTTACACTTGTCATTTTACTGGTTCATGTTAGACTTGCGATATGGTTGTGAATTCCAGTGTGGAAACCTAGTGTGGATTCATGTAAATTATTGTACCAGAGATGCGCAATGTATGTTTTCTGCCCATGTGTGGACACGGAGTTGTGTTATCTCATAGAATATCTGTTATGAGATCCTCTAAAATAAGTGCTGTGGCTTAAGAAATAATGTCAACATCTAGGATTTGGCTGTTTTTAGTTAGAAGCAGCTGAGCAGTGTGTGTGTGTGTATTGCGGACTAAAATACTGCTGCTCGCTCCAAATCTTTTGCAAAGCCAGTATTTGATAATTTTTTTTTGTGCTCACCCACACCCACTCGACCAGAACAGCACTCAGCACATACTCACTGGTGAACAGACAAAGCTGTCCTAAGTTGGTCAGATGAAGGTGTGAGTTGCGAATGTGTGTATTATGTGCAGTGCATGCTATAGCATCTATGTTCAGTTTGCAGCTCTGACACCCACGCACATGGAGCACTCAGCAGATGCAGAGACATCAGCACAAAGCAGCAGTGTTGTGGTCAGATCCTGACAGCAAGCAGCACTTGTAAGGAAACCTGCAGTAGAAATGATAGAGAAATTGTTCTTTAGTTTTGTGTTTATGCTTCTGTGTGTTTGCTTGCGTCCTGTACTGTCTGCACGGTGCGGCCATTGCAGGAAAAAGGGAAGAAATGGGCCATCGCAGTGGAGGTAACAGCCGTGCCTTGAGGTTGACCACAGGATCTGTGTGTGTCCACAGTTGGTTAGGCAGCTGGTGTGTGTGTTGTGTAGCTCCAGGCTGCTTTGGCTCAATCCTTTTCCTTTGTACGTCTGAAAGAGGCCAGTTTCCAAGATGAATTTAGTGAAAGATTGAGACCCACGCTTCATTTAGATTTGCCTTGTGACTGTCTGATTCATGCATCTTTCCAGGTCTTTAATAAAAAAAAAAGAAGGCTAACACCTATATGAGGCCAATTTTGAGGTTTTGATAATACTTTAACCTTTGCTGTGTCCATGCAAATTTTTGCTCTCTGCTGAGATTGGATTGCCATGCTCTGTCTGAACGGACAGTTCACAAACTCAGATAAGCCGACAATGTTCATTGCGTGTATTTGCATGCAGGTTTCCTGTTCATCGAAAGCTGTGACAGGCGTTGCAGAGGGAAGTCTGGTTTAGCGGGGCCCTGCTCGTGCATGAGGCCTTTTCTGGCCAGTCATGCCTGCATATGAAGCATGACGGAAGAATGATGCAGGCCCTACACACAAACGCACAGACTTGGCCAGATAAAGTGATGGTGCGGCAACCCGAGCTCAACCAAAACTGCTGCTCTAAGACAGCAGCGTGTCAAGTCCATCAGGTGTTGTGTCACGAGCTGACATCAGTTGCGTTATGTAAAGGCTTATGAAAGCTTGCCTGGCAGCCGAGGATACAGGTGAAGTGTTTGGAGTCTTCTCATGATGGATAGCTGCTACAATTTACATACTGGTTTCATTGCACTGCCTCTTCTTAATTTGGCTATTTAGAGCAAGTTAAAATTTTTTCTCATTGTTGTTGGGTTACCCTTGATTGAGACTTCAAGTTCTGTTCCAAGAAACACATCGGCTCCACAAAAGACTAGTGTTGGTGTGTGGGCTGAGTAGTGTACCTTGCACTGTTGCAGTGGGGCATAATCTAAGCTCTCTTTCTTTTTCTCTCTCACAATCGGAGCTACCTAGAATGGAAAGCATTATCAAACCCAAGTAGTGTGTGAGCTATTAAAAGGTGACCTCCTTTTTCTAGGTCATTACCAAAAAAGAATGGATGGATTCTAGTTATGAATATCCAAAATTCTTGACAGAGAGGGATGAGAATGGAGAGGCATATTTCTAGCCTGAGGGAGGTTAGGAGGGGTTGTGATGAAGAGGAGGAGGGGAAGAGCGTGTATTCGTGGGGGGAGAGCTGGTGAGGGCATGGAAATGGTTGTGGCTGGCGCTGGTACAATCTGTGGAGGAAAAAGGGAAGACAGAGGCTCACAGTGTGTTGTCTGGTGAAAGAGGGACACGACAGTTAAGAGAACATAGTGGAGGGAGATCTTGTGACGGGGTCACGAGAAATAAATCAGACATTAAGCTGGAGAGTGATCCTCTTGCTCCTTTGCGGAAGCAGTCTGCAGTCACTACCAGGACACTACTGCCACAGCCCAATGCAAAGAATACACTCTCTATACTTGACTCCTTTTGTTAGCTAGACAATCATAGTTTTTATTAGATCGACTATCTTGTACGCACCAGTGTGCAGCGTTCACTGCAATGCATTGATTCATCAGGAGGAAGTGATGAAGACCTTTATACTGAATCATAGTCTAACTAGTCCTTATTGGAAGAAGAGATAGAGTTGGGTCACTTGCCCTTGTAGGTGCAGTGTTGAAACCCAAATTTTGTTTCTGAGATTAAGGTATTTCGTCCTGCATCAGTGGAGAAGCAGCTATCTCTGCCAACTGTTTTTACAGTCATTGGTGTTAGGAACCCCCTGGTACTGACCTCAAATCAGCTTTTTCCCCCCAGAGTCTCTGTGGAGCTGAGGCCCTTCTTCTCTGTGGTGCACCAAAAGATGAAGAGCACAGAGCAAGCCTGAGGGGCTCACAGTTATATTTACTGTCTGCTACGAAAGAGAGGAGAGAGAATGGGCGGGTGGGAGGGGTTTAAAAAAAAAAAAAAGAAGAAGAAGAAGAGGGAAAAAAACACAGAAATGAAAAAGAGAGGGAGACAGGATGGGGTTGCCATGGTAACGGAAATATGGCTGCTCTTCAAAAACCTTGAATGTAGGTGGTGGTGAGATGAGTGTATGTGTGTGTATTTTTTTCCTCCTCGTCTTTCCCTTTCAGTTCTGCAGATATTATGGATGTGCTGGATCCCTTTTGATTTCACTGAGGACTGAGATGCCATCAGCTTTTTTTTTTCTTTTTTTTTTTTTTGGATGGCCTGAGGGTGGCGTTTCTGGGCATGTAGAACACAGAGGACTAGTGTGAAATGTGGGTTAGGTCCAACAGACCCCCCCCCCCCAAAAAGATCAATAGTGATATGGCAATCACTAGAGATCATGAAAAGCAGAAAACAGAATAATTGTTTTAAAGAATGTGCATTATAATCCAGTTTTTTTCTTGGGCTGATTTTCCCTATGTGTAAATCTGGAAACCTGACACAACTTGAAATATTACAAAGATCTTGCATCCAGATATAGACTCAGCAGGGCAGAGGAAGATCACTGAAGGAATGCAGCCTTTTGACAACAACCCGTGCTGTCACCTTTTGGCAGAGGCAGTTCAGCGTTAGGTCCTCAATGTAGGGCAAGTTGTCTTAATCATCCTCATTAAATTAGCTTGTATCTTCCCCCACTCGTCTCTCCTCATCTTCTCGGAAATATTTTTGATTCGTTCACTTTCCAAACTATGCGATAACATCCTGACATTGCACAAAGAAGCTTTGACAAATTAGCAGTCATAACCAGTTTAGTTAATCAACTTGGAATCCCAGTGGAGGGATTTCATAACGTGTGAAACTCACTTAGATGGACATCTCATATTAATTGAGTTTTGAGGGCTTATTAGGGCTATTAGGGCTTTTTACGGTAATTAAAAGAAACGAATGAATACTAATTAAACATCAGTTACACAAACCGACTGCAGCGTGGTATTGGACCTCTTACTGGCATCAAAGATTTTGGTAATTTTTTTCCTTTCATGGAGCATCTGTCTTAGGTCGCAGCTTTGGTTTGAGTCATCTTGGCACAAATGAGGAGCCTAATTTCAAAATGAGCTATCTGCTAATTGGAGGGGATGGTTACTAACACCTAACAGGGATACCATTTTTTAGGTAGGCTTGTACAACAGACTTGTAATAAATCCTTTTTATGAAGGTTTATGAAGAATTCCATTCTCCTTTATAGGCTTTTTCTGAACTCGGTCTCCTGTGAAGCAGAGAGTCTCTTATCTCACCTTCTCTTACACTTTCTTTCTTTTGGTTTTCTGGATTTGATGACAGATCAGACCTTATCTGGCTGTGCAGCCCTGTTACACTTCGCCCACGATGTAACTTTGCTGCAATCTGTCTCTAATGTCCTGTGTCCTGTTCAGGTACGGGAGAAAGTGGCAAGAGCACCTTCATCAAGCAGATGAGGATCATCCATGGAGCCGGGTACTCAGACGAAGATAAGAGAGGCTTCATCCGGCTTGTTTACCAAAACATCTTCACCTCCATGCAGGCCATGATCCGCGCCACTGAGACCCTCAAGATCCCCTACAAATATGAACAGAATCGGGTAAGCACTGACCCATGGAAAAAAGAGCAGGAAACCTTATTCAAGGTTTATTCAACCTGCTTTAAACCCTGTCATTCCACAGTCCTGTTTTGATTACTAAACTTGGTACTTTGTACATTTGCACGACATTTTATATTGTATACCATGAGGGTGGACACCACAGGCTATCTGCACAATCAGGAATAGGCTGTATTTTAAACAAGCCCCTAGACACAAGACACATCCAAACCAAACTGTTTTGATTGCCCCTTCAGATGTAGTGTTTGAGTATTTGTACATAGGCATGCTTTTAATACGTTCAAATGATTGAAAATCAACTATTTACCGACAGTGTGGGCACAATACAACAACATAATTATAGTCTATTATTGTATGCTACAGTGGTTCTCAATTCCAGTCCTCAAAGCCCTGCTGGTCTTTCATTGTGAACCTCTAATTGAGGACTGATTTACACCTGGGATGCAACGTAAATGTAGTCTGCTATTCAGTAGGACAGAAAACCGCCAGTATGCTCCGTCATAAGGATCAGGATTCAGAATAACTATCTATGTTATGAACAATATGTTCACGTAAATATTGTGAAACGGTCGATGTGTCGTATAACAAGATCATAGGATGATTAGCACTGCTGGCATCCACAAGATGAGATGTCAGTTATTTAATGTTGTCAAAAGAAATATGTTTAATTTAATGTTTAAAAATTGAAACCCACTCATTATGTGCCACAAAAGGGAAAGAAGATAGCCATAGGAAGACATCAATCAGATTTAGAGTTCGTCCCTGTCAGTCTTGACAGGTTTACAGCCATACTTCAACATAGTCCTCTTTGGTCTCGCATTGGTTTATTGGTTACATTTCAGAAGATAAACTATCAGGCAAACCATCATTTTTATGAAGTGTCTATAGTAATTAATAGGGTAACAGCAGAGTACTCAGTTCTGTATTTTGATGAAAGACAGCTGTATATGTGTCCCCCCCTTGATGAACTGTTTGAAGGGTAAAGGTCAAACTTGTGTCAAACTTGTGTCCCACGGGAGGAGTTTCGGTTTTCTCTCATGGAATGTCGGCTGGACTTTATACATCTCTGACCTTTGCCCAGTGCTTTATCATTTGGGATTGTGAATCCTTTTTTAAGGCCCTGATGACAAATGGGCAGGAATTCTTCCCAATAATTATCTGACATTTTCATATGAATAAATGTCAGTTTTGCTGCTCTCTTTAGCCCATATATCAATCTACAACTTCTTTCCAAGTTAGAACATCTGTGTCTTTTATGTCTTTCATAGGAAAAATCTTCTGGTGCACAAGAAGTGATGCATTTAGTTTGTCTAGCAGAAACATTATCTTTGGAGTAAGAAAAATAAGTGGGTGGTTAGGATCAGCCAACAGGTCTAAACAGACAGTGGAGAAAGTTACTTCTACAGATAACTAAAATATCATCAGCTGGAAATTTTAGGAAGTAGGTAACTTGAAAAATCTGGTTTCTTTTTGCTTTACTCGTTTTCAGTTTGACGTATTATGTTTGTTACTGCTGCTTCGTATCTCACCTTCTTTCCTTCACCTGTGTCTTTCCAGTCTAATGCCATGCTCGTGAAGGAGGTGGACATTGAGAAGATCGCTGGGTTTGACCAACCCTACATTGCAGCTATCAAAAGCCTGTGGGCCGACCCGGGGATCCAGGAGGCCTACGACCGCCGCAGAGAGTATCAGCTGTCTGACTCCACTAAATAGTACGTCTGTCTGTGTGTGTTTGTGTCTCTCTGTGTAGACAAAGGTTATGATGTCTGTCTAGGTTTTAAGAATGGTATTTGTGCGAATGTCTCTGACACAATCTGTGAGTATGCTTATGTAGTTTTGTGAGGGTGTGTCTGTGATGCTGGTTTGGGAATTTCTACAGTTTTATCAGTTCTGTTTTTTTCTTAACAATCCCAAACTATTGGGTCCTTTTTAAATACATATTAGCTGTTGCTGAATTTGAATCAGGTTCTTTTTATTCAGGTTCTTTTGCAAATCTTGATTAAAAAAAATTAAAGAAAGGTAATTGATGCCTAATGATAAAAACAAATGTCTTGGTTCCCAAACCAGAGTTAAACATGTGTTTCATGTGTTCTTGAATTATTGTGACATTGAACTTGTGTGTGTGCCGATGAAAATTAAAGGGTCACTTCACCAAAATCAAAAAAAAGATTTTTCTTTCCCCACTTGCTCACATTGATTCTATAGCTGTAGCTGCTTTCAAAAGCACGTTTTAACTTATCCTTCTGATTGCTGAGACTATAGGCACAACTAGATAGCACCAAAAGTAGTTTAAAAAATATATTTTTTATGATTTTGGGGAACCGACCCTTTAATTTTATGTGTAGCAGGTAGAGTTGTCTCCAGAGATCAAGACAACGGTTTTCAGAGGAATTAGGGTGTGTTTGAATATGTGACTGATGGCAGGTTGTGTGTGTGTGTGTGCTCTGTGTGTAATTACCTGTGTATAATTACCTTCTGGGTTTTGCAATATATTCTGGGCATGGCAACACATTAGCCCTTTGTCCACACACAATATTGGCTGACAGATTTAAAAATTCACCAGCCTATTTCAGTTTCATATAACATATAACAGTATAACAGTTTCATATGAAAAATATACAAGCTACAGAGCCACTATTTGACTTTCGGTTATTTTCCACCATGGCTGTTCATTTGCAGTCTAGGATAATTGCTAATTAATCTGATAGTAGTTCAATGTGTCGTCAGGGTTCCTTACGCCTTAGAGGACTGGGTGGCCTGACCCAGAGTTCATACTGTCTCAGCCAACTAATAGAAAGCAGAACAGTGACTTTGAAGCCATGATCCTTCCTGTCGTTTAACTCGTAGTTCATAAACTACATGCTGCCATCTATGAGCACAGTCCAGAATTAAACAGTGAATACACACAGTCCCTTCTAATAATGTCTCAGCTAAGGTTAAATGTCTGCACTCAGCCGTGTTTCATGTTCTATATCTTTATACACAGATTAGCTAAAAACTACAATGATTTCATTTGAAGTTTGAGGTATGTGTGAAATGTCTGAATGTCACCAATAAGAGATACACTCCTAGCCACAGAAAAAAAACTGGCAAGGTGTACATCCATTGTGTTTCCACCTTGTTATTTGCAACCAGATGTGTCAGCCTCCTGCTCTGTGGTTGCTACAATTACATTGTAGTGATTTGTGACAGGAAGCTCAATGGCCAAAGGTGCTTCACCTTACAGTGCCCCCTGGTTGTGGAAATTCTGTACTACAGTTAAATGCTGCTTCGCATCTGCATGCATGCAGGTGTGTTTAGCAATGTGATGGTGAATGTGTAAGCTGTGTATTTGTTCTGCATGGTTATGAGTGAGTGGAAGACAAGAAAATCACTGAATATGTCTATGTCAGTGTTATCCACACTGTTCATGTATATCTCCAGTTATCTTAGCGATATAGACCGTGTGACTGCGGAGGGATATGTTCCCACCCAGCAGGATGTGCTGCGGGTCCGTGTTCCCACCACGGGTATAATAGAGTACCCATTTGACCTGGAGAACGTCATCTTCAGGTACCCCCAAGGCACCAGGACTGCAGCATCACCATGGCTAGATGACAGAAACCACTGATGACTGTCAGGGTATTAAGACATTAGTTTAAGAGGTGGATATTTCTTATAAATTCTACTAAAATAATGAGAAAATAGCCAAAAAAGGGAAAAATGATGGGTGATTTCTGTTCTGTTAGTGCAATTACAATGCAGTTGTCCTACAAAAGAAAATAAAAATTATACTGTGGCTTGATCAAATGAGCCTGAGGGCCAGGTTGGCTAACCTGATTAGATATCAGTGGTTTGTGTCCAGAATTGTGCTGAGGTTCTGACCCAGGATAAAAACTAAGGACAGACGTGCTGCACTGTAGCGTGTGGGGAGCAGCCACCAAACACTGGATGAAGAAGGATTAGACCGGGATGTCAAAGATTCTGCAGGAAGTTGTTATAAAGCCTGTGAGATAATTGGCACCCTTTGAAATGTAGTAGATTTGAAACTTTACATGTATTTGGGAAAAAAATGGGAATACTTTTCCTGCTGTCTTTGATATCATACTTGTCCAAACCTTCTTTACCTAAATCCAGGTGCAGCTGTTTCTGCTGCTGAAGTCACTGCTGCTACTACTGTCACTGATGCCACTTCACTGTGTGCAACATAATCCACAAACTACTTGACTTCACTGCAAATTGTTGAAAATTAAAACCAGACTCAAGTAAACTCAAAGTTGCAAGTTAACAGCTAATCTCAAAAGTCTTATTTTTGTTTATGGGCGGAGAGTGTTGGTGGAGCAGTGACATTAACTAACACCACTTTGTTTTCTAAGACTGTGGCCTTTTCTCTGAGGCCTTTTCAACAGGACTGATCCACACTTCCTGGAATGGTAGAGGGGTTGTGGTAATTGCCTGTCACGCTTTATATAACTGTTTTCCTGTCTTTTTTTTTTCTCTTTATCTCTCTTTTTCTCCACCGGCCTGCCTGTAGTTATCTTACCGATCTGGATCGTATTGCAGATCCCAACTATCTTCCCACTCAGCAGGATGTGCTCAGGGTGCGCATCCCCACTACAGGAATCATAGAGTACCCTTTCGACTTGCAAAGCATCATTTTCAGGTAGAAAGAGGCCGCTTTTGCCTGATCCCTTCCATGTTATGTCATGACATCATTAACTCATAAGTCATCTGATGTGTTTTTGTCCAACGACCAAATTAAACCATGTTTTTTGCCCTCCCCAATAATGGAAAGAACTTGTAACCTGTGACTTGAGTGCCTTATTTCCTGTTCCTCCTCTTTAATGCTCCAATTACAAAAATTAAGTAATTAGCATTTTATAGTCTCCTCATAGTCCTACACTTTCTCTTACCTTCTGCCACCAACAGCAATCATACCATAACACAACCCACTAATGAACACAAAGTCCTACATTCTGGTGCCCGGTCTCTGTAAATGGGTCACCTCCTCTCTTCCTCCTCCTCTCCTCCTTTCCTCTCCGGCTGGCAGAAGAAACGAGGTCGTCCTCTCCGCGGTGGAGGAATGTTATTTTGGGCAGCAGGTCCTGCAGGGCCTATATTGGCCCCGGGTCTCTGTGGACCACAATGGACTGGGCCACCACCAGGGGGCACCCTTGCATTGTGAATTGTTTAGCTTTCTCAGAGACCATGTTGCACCTGGTCTGGAGGCTTGCACCTGTGCATCCAGAGGTGCACCAGAATATGCACTATTAGACATGAAATTGTGCCAGTGCCTTTTATATACCGTCTCTGACAGGAAAGATTTTACTGAATCCGTTGCCACAGATGAAAGCTTAATGAAACTGGGACCCGAAACTCCCTGACGAGTAAAGGGTGACCTTGTCAAGGAGAAGCTCAGGAAAACTGAAACCTTATGAGGATTCACATATCTTATCAGTCAGGATTGCTGTTCACGAATGGCTTCAGCGAATGCCAGCCTGTCTGCCTGCAGGCACGTGTCCTGAAATCAAACTTTTCATTCCAATTTTTGCTTAGTTGTGTTTGTTTATCACATCAATAATATATGCCATATTTCCTGAGGATCAGTCTTCTCAGCTGATAGCTTTTCATTAGGTTAAGGTGAGATTCTCGCCATCAGAGGTGATCCCTTGTATCCTTCATTAACATTTCAACTCTGCTTCCTGTCCTCTGACTGTCCTCTATCCTTCCTTCCCCTACCCCTCTCCAACTCTTCCTTTGTCCTCCATTTTATGTCCCTCCCATTTCTCCCTTCGTTTTCGTTAAGTGCGTTTCAAAACCTCGTGATTGATTTTGTGTGGTGCTTCATCACACACACCAGGGTAGGCCAGAGAAAGCTGTCTGGTAGAGAAATGAATGCTTTATGATCCTTCACTTTCACTTTATCACATAAACAGGAGTACAGGCTGATCTAGTATCAGATCTAGTGTTGACTCCCTTGTATGACCAGAAGAATACCACTCAGTTTGAGAATACCAGTACGAAATTCCCTTCAAAAATATATATCTATATATATAGATATATAGATTATTGTTATTGGAAGACATTTTCCTCAAAAATGTTGAAGGGACCTTTAACAGACTGAAAATAATAAGATTTCCTAAATTGAGTGGCTTTCCTTTAAAAACTGATCCTAGACCTGTCTTAAGTGGGAAGCTTTCATCTTTTCATCTTTGTGGTGGCATGCATGACTCACTTCATATTCACATTTCACATTTGTTTCTGGTTTATTTGTTATTTGTGTAGTTTTTTTGCCAAATATAGAGAATTGCACTGTTTTGCCCTTAGAAAAAAAAGAAGTTGTGAATTTGATTAATCCTCTTCTTAAGGTGTTGAATCCATCAGGTGTTAATTGTTCAAATATTAGTTAAAATGAAGTTAATAGGACTGCAAAGTGGTCTTTTTTTTCTTCTTTGTTCAAATGGTCAGGACCCAAAATAAATGATAGGCCTACTTCCGATGTCTCCTTACACATTAATAAAAATGTGCTTTCATGTGTCCCAGGATGAGGGACTATATTTTTATTTGGGTCATGTGCTGAAAATGTTTAAGGAAGACATACACCAGAAAATATCTTCAGGACAGCTGGTCCTGAAACAAATCTCGACCACAACATTCTGTTGTAGCATTTATCTGCTGTATATGCATTTTCCTGGCTCATTCTCCTGTGTATTTGTAGTGTCATAGAATATTAAGGGTTCAAAATTTTGGTGCTAAAGCTATCTTGATGGATTCAAAACCTTAGTGAAAACCACTAAGTGCTGTCCTTAAAGCCATTCCAGGACAATGGAAGTAGCAAAAGCTTGAACTCATCTTGATCTCTAAATCTTTAATTAGATCACTTAACATAAACTAGGACACCAGGATTTAAATGATGATGTGTTTTTGCCTTCTTGCCTCTTCATTTATTATGCCCCTGTTCACCTTCATCTAACCATCAGGATGGTGGATGTAGGGGGTCAGAGGTCAGAGAGGAGGAAGTGGATTCACTGCTTTGAGAACGTCACCTCCATTATGTTTCTTGTGGCACTGAGTGAGTACGACCAGGTCCTGGTGGAGTCGGACAACGAGGTAGGTGGACGGAAATCTGTTTGTCAAAAAGTATTTGCAACAGCTTAACCACTGATTAAAAAAAAAAATTCACACTGAATGTTGCTGTATATGTCTTCACACTAATACACACACAAAGCTGTTTCTGTGTTGTGAAATGCATTCATCTAAACAAGATATGTAAAGAACTGAAGCCAAAGAACTTGAGTTTTCTCACACTTCTGTTTCCCTACTCCTCACTCTCCACACCAGAACCGTATGGAGGAGAGTAAAGCTCTGTTCAGGACTATCATTACCTACCCGTGGTTTCAAAACTCCTCCGTCATCCTCTTCCTCAACAAGAAGGACCTGCTAGAGGAGAAGATCTCCTACTCACATTTGGTGGACTATTTCCCTGAGTTCGATGGTGAGATCATCTATATGTTGGTGTATGTGCGTGTGTGTTGAGTAATCTGAGTAAGCTTTTTTTTTTTGTGGTTCCCTCTAGAAATTTAAAGCTGGTAGTCACGTCCTCTGACAGATTATGTGAATGTGGATGTTATTCACTTTGTAAGAAAAACAACACTGATGTCATCACTTTTTACTGACCTCTGCAGTATAGATGTGAAAGTGCTGTGCCCTGTTGGTTTATTTGTCTATATAAAAAAATGGCTGTGTGAGATTTAGACTGCATTCATACCTGACCTGTGGCGTTTAAATAAACTCCGGGACAAGAGAAGGTGGACCTTAGTCTGCTTCCAAATCTGGTGTGGGTCATTTGTGGTGTGAAAGCAAAGCAAGCCAACTGCAGGATTTTGTGATGGTAGACTTTAGATTTGAGCATTAATTATCAAGTCAAGTTAAATTATGCAGAGCTCAAGGTGACATCTTCAGATTCAGTTAATCTAAAACCCAGAGATTCAGTTTATTACTGTTTATGACAAAAGCAGCAAATCATTTTCTTTGAGATGCTGGAACCAAGCTGAATGTTTGCCCATTTGTGCTTTAAGAAACATAATTTTCTCTAATGCTCCTGTCCTTCTGTGCATTTTAGCTGTCAAAATGAATGAAATGTAGCTGCCTCACACTATCTGTGTACCTATAATATTACGGTGCTTCTGCATCTTCTTTGAACGTGAGCATTATTTATGATGTGTGAGGTTTAGTTGCAGTCTCAGTAATGCTTAATGCTTAAACAGAAGGTGCAATAAAGCACTTCATACCTTTCTGTCATTACCAGAATTTTATTTTACATGTGCTCATCTGTCTCTACATTTAAGGTCCCCAGAGAGATGCACAGGCAGCGCGGGAGTTTATCCTCAAGATGTTTGTGGACTTAAACCCAGACAGCGACAAGATCATCTACTCTCACTTCACTTGTGCCACGGACACTGAGAACATCCGCTTTGTGTTTGCAGCTGTCAAAGACACCATCCTACAGCTCAATCTCAAAGAGTACAACCTGGTGTGAGGGCTCACGTACGACGCACATCTCCTCCCCCATTGCACAAATGCACACCTCTTTGGGAGTGTGCGCTCAGCTCCACATGCATTACACAGCACACCATGCCGGCTCACACACAAACACACACAGACACACTAACAGAACCCTTCGTTTTTGTTTTGTTTTTTTTGTTTTTTTCTCAGTACAGTACGTTCACAGATCCTCCCTCCTGCAAACGCCTCCCCTACTCTTTCACCAAAGCTCGCCATCTTCCTCCTTCGCTCGGCAGCTTGTTGTGTCAGAATCCTCGCTCCTCCCAAAGCTGCTCCGTGTGTCAGATTTGGCCCCGGCTGCTGGCTCTGGGACATTTCATCTGGCACACAAACCTTTCACACGGGCTGTACAGTGACTGAAGGGGACTTTGGTGTTTGTGTGTGTGTGTGTGTGTGTGTGTGTGTGTGTGTGTGTGTGTGTGTGTGTGTGTGTGTGTGTGTGTGTGTGTGTGTGCAGCATTGACTAGCAAGGAGCTGTGTTTTGGTGAATAGCGGCATCAAACCCCTTTGGCCCTCTGGAGTTGACCTTCAGCGGTGTGAGATCAGGTCCTCCTCCATCTCCTTTCTGAGCTCCTGCTGGTGTTGAAGGAAGTGAATGCAGTATCTCCTGGAAACACTCAAGGATCGATGGCTTGATGCTGAATGAGAGGTACTTGGGAGTGACTCAGACAGGATGTGAGGTTGCACACAGGACGCAAGGGGATGGGTCTGAGGATTCTGTCTCCACCTTGCATCTATGAATGTACCCACCAGTGTGAGCATCGCAATCGCAAAAAATAGAAATATATATTATGAAGTAAATGCATATGTAAACACACTTAAGACAAAAAGCACGAGAGGGCAAGACATAGCTAATCAAAATCTGTTCATTGCTGAGATTTTTTAAATGTTTTTAATGATAGAAATGTGTTGCTACATCTACTTCTATTTAACAGATAATGGCTAAATGGAATGGTGATAAGAAATGGTAAGAAAATCTATAAAAAAAAAACTTTTAAACAAAGACATCTAAAAAAAGAAACAACCAGAAATTTACTTGACATAAGTATCCTTTAAAGACTTCTGTAATTTTTTGTTTAAGTTAATCACATCGCTTCCCTCCTCCAGATGTTTTCTGTATGGATTCACAGGGACAATCTTCCACGTGACCTTCACAGTATCTGGCTCCACTGATAGCACCCCCCACACCCTTATTACAAAACACCAGTAGCAGGTGAGAGGACCCTGCTTTTGACACAGGCTCTGCTCTGATTGGTGGAAGCAGGTGTGAAGGGGTGTGTGATGACATCAGTGTCCCACAGAGCACATCTGCAGCTGGGGCTGCAAGTAGCTTATTCAACAAAATAAAAGCTGTAAATTAAACACGCCCACACCCCGGTGTGTGTGAGTAGAATCCATGTGGTAACCTCTCTGATGGCGTCACACCTACGTCACTCAGCCGTCCAATCAGACACACTTCCTGATGGTGACATAGTCATCCATTATATCAGGATGTGCTTCTGTTTACCTTTTTTTTAATTTTTTTTTTTTTTTTTTTTAACTGTATAGTCACTTTGTTTATAAAAAGATTGCTTGCTGTTGAGTGGTGAGAGGAAGGGGGGGGTTATGAACCTTTCACAGAAAACACACTCTGAAGTCTGCAAATGTTGTTTGTGTATATTTGTTTGTAAATACATATACACAAAACACTCCTGTATAAAAATGCTCTGTGGTACACCATCTTTGGCAAAAAAAAAAACCTACAAAAAAAAACAACTATCAACTTCTTTCGTTAGCATACAGTTTTTCCTATGAATTAATGGTAGTATTGATACTGTGATTATGGATTTTGTTCACTTGATTAATAGGACTACGCAGAGCTGAGTGGTGCTGAGGAAATGATCGGAAAGGAGCAATAGTCAGAGAAAAGAGGTTCCTCCCAACCAGCCTCACAACTTCACACTACTGCAACAGCTCTGGCTCCAGAGTAATACTAACTAGGGCTGGTAAAAATCTTCACAGTATGGTGACAAGATGATTTTAAGAGTAATTAAAGATTTTTTTTTAATTTATCTAATTTATGGACCAGGTTTGAAGGTGTTGATAATTTGACTGCTTTTGATTCTGTCATGTTGAAGTGCTCCTTTTCTCATGGTGGAGCATACTTGAGTCTGAACTGCTGTAAAAACGAATGTCTGGTATAGTAAGGACTTTATCTCTGCTTTCTATTTCTTATTGAGACATTTCCAGTTGTACTTGCCATCACATCTCCATCCATTTATAATACTGGTTTGTTTCTTTAGGAGCCCTCACATTTGTTTTGTTTGATTTTTAAAAAAAAAACAACAAAAAAAAAAAAGAAACTCGTATTTTCTCTTGGTTTATAGACGCAGCGCTGTAATGCATACCTAGAAAAATGTATAGTACGAACGTAGGTGGACTTTTTTAATCAGTGATTGAAGACCTATGCGGTCCATGCTTGCTATTTGTAATTTAACACAAGAAATGTTGTCGGTTTTTTGCAATGTTAATTTCCAGTTTTTTGAGGCTTGCTTTGATAGTGCCAGTGAAGTGCAGATACTTTTTTGGTCTTTGACCTTTTCTACAGGTGACTTATCCTTCATCCTCATTAAGGGCTATCACAGTGCATCAGGCATCAGACAGTGGGGAGTGGAGTACAGGACCACAGTGAACCAAGTCATCCACTACTAATTCTTGTTTATAAATGGAGATTACTCGCAGTATGTGCTATAAGAAGTATAGACAGGGTGTTAATGCAAACATAAGGTGTGTGTAGAGAGTTTACCAACACTAAGAAGTTTTCCTTATGTATTTGGCCCTTTGGTTAACTACATGGACCTAGTATCTGGCTCTCTGACCTTCACTACGTCATGGTTTTTTGTTTTTTTTTTGCATTGGTATCACAGTGTTAACTGTTACACCTCATGCAGTGTAGACACACTTATCACTAAAGACACTACTACCAGGACAAGTATTGCATGTTTCCCCAAGTATTTGAGTCGTACCTTTTAGCCAAGAAATCTTAATGGCCATACTGGTGGATTTGCATGTTTTAGCCCATTAACTACAGATCTTACACTGTCTTATAGACTCGTCAATTTATAGATTGATTTCCTAACTTCCAGGCAGCTGCTGGTTTCTATTAATGCCATTAAGGTTTGAAAAGTAACTTGCAGAGTGCTGAAACGTGATTGTGAGAGACATTTAGTCTCCTTCCCCCTTTTTGTCACACTTGCAGTATTGTGTGATAGTTGTAGTGGTAATGCAGTGAGCAGGGCTATTTCCAGTCTCCCTTGTGGATGCTTTCAAAGAAGCTCTTGCATCAGAGTTTTAAGAATCGATTGCCATAAATGTTTTTGAAAGCTGCATGGGTCATAAATTCAAAGTAAGAAAACAAGCATGATGTAATGTGAAGCATAATGGGTATTTGGTGATTTTGGTGAAAATTGTTGCTTCTCGCTTCTTAAATCTCAAATCTTTTTCAGAAGAACATGATTGCACCAAGTGCCAATCCAACTCTTCTGATACCTCAACTCAGAGTATCTGCTGATTCCACGGCTCTTTTTTGTGTGTGTGAAGCTTTATTGGAATCATTTATTTCAAACCAAAGGCTGTTGAAAAGATAGAGAATCAGTCTAAAACCTTTAGATTCAATGCAAGTGACGTTTGAACACTATTAATGGGGCTAATATCTGTTAAAAAAAAAAAAAAAAAAAAATCCAGTGTGGTCCTTAACTGCCATTTTGTCTGCTGAAAAAATGACACTAGCCTTGTACGGACGAGAGCAGACAGCCAACCACTACACAGCTGTCATAAAGAGGGTCTGGATGCCAGTATTTAGGTGAAATGATTATACCAGTATGAATACCCAAGTATTTATCACTAGTTGTGTTAAGATTTACTGTGTGTTGAGTGCAGCTCACTTTAATAGTGACAAACCAATGTTGTATTTTTAAACTTGACACTGCAACTCTGGCACATGGTGAAGGGCTGACTGGCTTTTAGTGTGGGTTTGTAGTTTGTTTGCAGTCCATAGTTGCAGCGTGTTTTCGACACATCTCAACATAAATGAGCTGGAAAGAGGGAAGGCAGTCCCTATGACACTTAAATCTCCTTCTCGCTCTCTCTTTCTTGTCCATTTTGAGCATTAACCAGTGAAAAGACTGGACTGGTTTTTCACTACAACACTCTCTTATTTATTGCCTTTCATTGCCTTGAATAATGACAGATTATGTTGCTGGCCCGTTATGGCTTTGGAGCATGCTCTGTGACCTTTTGGTGGCCGGGGCTGTGTGACGTTCCTTCCTGTGGGCCTGTTGGAATAAGTGGAATCAAACTTATCTTTCAGACATCAGTATGGAGTCAGTGCATATTCAAAAACTTAAGCTTGTTCCCTTTTGTTTTTTGTTTTTTATTTTTTGTGTGTTTTTCATTTTCTCTGTGTACGATAAGAAGACATTACCAGAACACTATTATTTAGGACCACTTGATTTATTTTTCCTCACTCCAATGAAACCTGAAGGTCAATTGTGTGGTGTATAAAATGCTGTTTTTTTTTCCTCTTTATTTTGTATGTAAACCAAATGTAAATTATGTATTATACTGAGTGTGCCAACCCCACTCTATCTAGAGCCAGGCTCTCTCTAAGTGCCAACGCTGTGGTCATCATCAAAAGGACCACCACATGACATGGTCCCCCTTTTTAAATAAAACACACCAGAGACTAAAAGGATAGATGATTAAGTACACGCAAAGACTTTATTCTGTATTTAAGATTGAAGATTTAAAAGATAATCTGCTGTTGTTGTTTTTTTTAAGAAACTGTAATTATAATTGCATGTGCTCTTTATTTTGTGTTGGAAGTGAGGGCTTGGATGTTTTCATTGAAGCAGAGCCCTTGATGAAGGGGGTTCAATCAGTTGGTTATTATCGATTATTGATTTACATAACTCTTGCCATATTTTTTTATGTGTTTCATGTATTTGTTTCAACCACTGTTGCCTGATCCTCATTCAAACATGAACATGACTTATGATCATTGCCGCCTTCTAAGAGAGAAACATAATGACAAGGTATCTGTTTTAAATTGAAATAAATTTGTTCCTATACTTGCTGATGGTGTGTGTGGTGAGTGGGTTTCATGATTCTTTGTTGTCTGTAACATAACTTACAATGTTTCTGAGGTCAGTTTTATGATGTCCAAGATTGTACCATGAGTAGCAAACATCTGTTATCTCAAGGCTTATGTTTTTTTTTTAATCAGTCATGTCAAATCTCAGAAAGAAATATCATTGTGGTTTCTTGGATTTTAAGTTGAACAAAAAAAACTGTTCGGATTACCTGAGTGTTTTCCAAAAAGATGGTCCTGAAAATGTGGCTAACCGGGGCTCTGCTTATGTTCATTTTGTTTCATTTTTGCAGCTTAGTCTATGTCCACTCCCTACTGGGGCCCTTAGTTGGTTATTATCCTGTTTTCTCTTTTTATATATGTTATTTTAGTTAATCATGGTTGAATTGTTAAATTGTCTTCAAGTTTCTGATTTAGTTATAATACTCAACAGCAGGAAGAACTTCTTAGTAGTATTATCAAGGTTTTTTTTGTTTGTTTAATCAAAAGACACTCCATCAGAATATTTTGAAATATCCAATGTTTTCTCTCACTCACATGGAGGTAATTTCACTAAGTACAGCTTAACTTAGGAACGTGCACAATGTAGTCATAATGTAAAGTAAAATAACTTAAGCACACCAACCACAGGAACAGGGGCCCCAGGGCCAGAGCCTCTGTGTGGAATGACATCTAATATTTCTTGCCGGAAAGTCAAGGAAATTATTACAGAGATGCAAAATGTCCACAAAAAGACGACAGAGATTCTTCACAATTACAAAGAGGTAAAAACCCACACACTGACCACAAAGAAATGCAAAGACTACAAAGAGTCTCAAAACTATTTCAAATAGATTCATAACAACTACCAAGAGAAATAATATGACCACAGAGACACAAAATGACTGCAAAACAACTACAAAAACAAACAAAATGACAACAAATAACACGACTGAGTTGTTTTTGTGTGTCTGGGAGTCTGAGCCCAGTCTGCCACCTTTGCTGAGAAGTGCACATTTTCAATTGATCATAGAAATGTGCAAAAAGATTTAACCAAAATACCAGTTGAGGGACAAAAAAATAGTAAGTAAAACTGTGAGTTTTTGGAAGCCTGGGGTCCTGGGTCAGTCGCCATCTTTGCCGGGTTGATAATCCACCCCATGGGGATTAGCCTGTGCTGTGAGGCCACAGACGCTGTGTCTCCGGCCCTGGCTGTGGCGAGCAGCGGGTCAGTTCAGCTCTGTGTCACACGGGGCGCCCGCTCCTCCGCTGCTCGGTTTGTTTTCCGGGTGATGCTGCTCTTCTCTTCAAAGCAGAGGAAAGTCGGGGGCTCATGTGTCAACATCCAGGGTTTCCCCGGGGGAGGCGTAGCGTTAACGTTATTCCAAAAAACCTGACGTCCCTTTGAGGATCTTTTTTTTTTTTTTCCTAGCCTGCTCATCCACGGAGGCCGCGGTGTTTCTGACCGTAAAGACCCGCAGACGATCTTCGGCTCCTGCTGCTTTGACGTTAGCTAACGTTATTGTAAACGATGACAGAGTACAAAGTGCGAATAGCGTCTCCGATCATTTAATAGTATCTGGGGACCTGTTAGCTTAGCCAGCTAGCCTGGTAATTTGACTAGAGCAAGGAAACAGGGCGAAACACACTGCTGACATGATGTTTCCTCAATCAAGGCACTCGGTAAGTTGACTAGTTGAACTTGTCCCAGTTGGAAACTAAGCAAGCTGAGCTAACGCTAGCTAGCAACCGACAGCTGATACTAGCACTGCTGGCTGCTGGTAGCTGTCAGCTTGTCTCACAATGCCAGACCCCTCTCATTTGCACCTCCTCACGACGGTTGTACTGTTATATTGTAGGAGAGGCGTCGGCTTAAAATATGAAAATAAATTGAGTTAGTTGTTTTGTCGCTAACTTGCCTGTATTTGGCTGCAAAAACCGGCCGTCGTAAGCTAGCGTTTCTCAAAACAGCTAATTGAAGTTGTTGATGGTTGGATGTGTGGGAGCAAGTTGGTGTGTTATTGTGCTTTGGTTATCTTAATTCACCTTTTCCACTGTCAACAAAACAAATTAAATGTGTGGAAACAGCGCACATGAAAGAACAACAGCTGACTTTGACAAAACAATGTGGACACCTGCCAGAAAGGGACTTTATCTTTGACATGATTTGACCAAAACCACAAATAGCATTTGTCAGCTGTTAATGATACCTGAGAAACAGAACTGTAATTGGAGAATTTAAAACAGAAGGACATAAATAAATGCACTTCAAGGCCAAATTAAATCATTCAGTAATTTTAACAGTCTAAGAAGGCCAACTAATGCCAGATTAATTTTATTAAGTAGTCATTTCACCACAACAACTAGCCAGTGAAGAAAAAAAAGACCTTTTGGAAAAATGACCACTGAAAGGCCACTACAAACATTCCAACAAAGTATTCCAAACAACACATTCCAAAAATGTTGTGTTTTCCATAAAATTTCCCAACATAGCCCAGAAAATGCAAATGCAAGGGGATTTCTTTAAATGTCTTGTTTTGTTTGTCCAACAGTCCAAAACACAAAGATATTGAGTTTACAATGATATATTAAACAATTACTTGACTAATGGTTGCAGCTCTTGAGATAAAAGAGGAACGTCAAAAAATAAAACATTTTTCAGACACGAATTCCAAAACGTCGGTGGTTCCAGGTTCTCAGATGTGAATATAAGATGGTTTTCATAGCTATGGGACAAAACAATACAAGACATTGTGATGGGAATTTCTCACTGTTTAGTGACATTTTATTAACCACATGGTAAATTTAAGAAGTAACCTGCACATTGATCAACAAAGAAAGTAAACATGGGCTGCAGCCCTATTCTTTTTATGCTGTATTTAACAGAACAGTATAATAATTTTATGGTCAACTAATGCCACATAAACTTCACTGAACAACACCCAGAGCAGAAAACCACAGGTTAGGCAAGTGCTTCACAAATGTACACAAAATAACACAGATCATTAACTGAAGCACCACGACAAACACTTCCCACAGTGTCGTCTCATGGTCATACAAGGTTACATGTGAAGAGTTTGTTAAAAATACATATATAACAGTACATTCTTGTTGGTTAGTTTCAAAATGTGACTGATGTTCCTCTTTCTGTGGCCAGGTTGTATCAAAGATCTTCTTAAAGATGTGGAGACAAGCAAGACAAGTTTCAAACCGCTTGTGGCTTTTAATAAGAATTCTTTATTGCCTTATCAACATGACACAAGCTGACTCCTTTTTATTGCTGTATTACTGTTTTTCCTTTTTAAACCGTTTGATAAGACACAGAATATTAGCCCTGACTTATTTCATTACTGAGAGATCCCTCAGACATACAGCTACGTCTAACGGTCATTGCCATTATTGATTATCCGTTGGTTGTTTTTACAAGGGCTGCAGTGATCAATTGTGAGGTCAGCCGTCTGATAATTGCTCAATTGATTGTATTGTATCTAAAATGTTATAAAGTAGTGAAATATGCCTATCACACATTTCCTTAGCTCAGAGTCACAGCAGTTTTTTTTTATTTTTGCCTCATCAAAATTACTTCAACAACTTGTCAATGCTCACAGTTTTAGTCTCGATCAGATCAGTGTTCATCGGTTTCAGTATTTCTTTTCTACTTTCGAAAAGCACAGCAAATTAATAAAGTTTGCATTTTGGATGCAGAATTTCGACCTCTGTGCGACTCCATCCTCTCTGTTCAGTCCGATAATCTTCCTAGAAGCCTCTTGCCCTTGTGCCACTTATTTAGAGAGTAATGAGGTTTAGGGCACAGGATAAACCCTGGATTACAGCTTTGGACTGATGGTTTAAGCGTAGTCTATACATAACCAGACTTCTAATACAGCCTCTAAATACCTCTCACATATGTTCAACATGGGCACACTTTAATCTCGCTTTCTGTAAACACATTTCCTCAATCAACAAACTCTGTGTTACCAAAAGAGCGAGGCCAGTGATTCACCAAAACAGTGAGGACTGTTGTGTATCAGTTTGTTAAAGATATCTGTGGTTGTTGGAATAATTGAGTGCTAGGTGATCTCTCTTTCCGGTTCTTAGCATACAAGTCAAACGTACTGTTTGATTTATCTCGTTTTACACTCTGGTACTCAGACATGAGGCTGTCCTTCATTTTAACTATCCTCTCAAAGGGTTAATCTCAGAGGTCAAACTGCTGTTTCTAAACAAACCCAAACACGCTTTCAATTAAAACACACACTCATCATCAGCTTTTTCAGCAGCAGGACAAAGACATATACACCGCTGGCCCATTTTCTGCTTTCTGTCTAGTTGGACATGTTATGGTTTAGCAAAGCAAAGGCTGTGTCATCGTAATAAGTCTTTGTGAGTGTACTTTAGCCACCTGTGTGTGTGAGTTTATGAAAACTGTTCATGCTGGCGTTTTGCTGTTTCCCCAGGCGTCCTCTCAGTCCAGTCAACCTCTCAAGTTCACCACTTCTGACTCCTGTGACCGCATCAAGGATGAGTTCCAGTTCCTCCAAGCACAATACCACAGGTAGGCAGTGACACACACCTCACACAGGCACTTAACACGAGGAATGCCCTAATATATCGCCCACTGTCGTTGTAAGAAGAAGGACTATGTCTGTCCAACATACTCTCAGTCAGGCAACACTGCCCAAGTGAGGTTTTTAACTTAATTTTCCTCCTGCCTCAATTTACACACGGAGCTCCATATTTACTGATGTTAATACGAGAAACACAAAACTGCTAGGTCAGCCTGCCAGCAGACGCCAGGTATTTCCCAGGTGCCCTTGTGTTCACCACGCCTCAACCCCCATCTCCGATACCAGCATCAGGGCAAGCAGGAACAGATCTCCGGACAACATTAGGTGTACACCTATACTGAAAGCAGAAGTGCGGTGGTGTGTGAACACAGTGACAAAAAACACGTACAAGTCACATGAGGGAGTAAATGACTCATTCCACTCAATGTTCCTGAAGTTGGTCTTAAATATGTTCCCAAGTGGTATTAAAAAGTCTGAAATCTGGCTGAGCTGTAGAAACCCTGTGAAAGATTAGCAATAAAATGTGCAAGTACTAAGCATGTCCATCAAGATAAGATATCGTTTTCATTAACATGCTCTACTTCTGCATTTGTACTAAGCCTCATGTCAGTCTTGGCCAAAATGAGTAGACAAATAGAAGCTATGGATGAAAAGAATCCAGCTGATGAAATTCAATATCGAATATTTTCACTTGGATATTTGCACTCAAGCTGTCCTCTAATGCTTCTGTGTATTCTGTCTCGACAGTTTGAAGTTGGAGTGTGATAAACTGGCCTCTGAAAAGTCAGAGATGCAGCGTCACTATATCATGGTAAGTCCGTTATGGTCCTGTTTCCGTGCCATGTGGCTTTTTATTAGTTGAATCTGACCAAAAATAACAACTCTAGCTGTTTAATTATTAATTAAAAACATCAGTTTGTGTGTGTGCTTCAGTCGGTTTTAACTTAACTGTCTCTTTCTCCCTCTGTTGATTTTAGTACTATGAAATGTCCTATGGCCTCAACATTGAAATGCACAAACAGGTAATTACCTTCCCCTAAAATGCAGTTTTCTTCTCTGATCCCAGGTCTTGTAGGTATCTGGTATAACTTTTTTTTTTCTCCCTTTCATTTTTTTTTCTTTACAGGCTGAAATAGTGAAGAGACTGAATGGGATTTGTGCTCAGGTGCTGCCTTACCTGTCACAGGAGGTAATGACACCGCTCAGCAGTCATGCCCAGCTGTTTACTCTTTTAATCACATAAATCATTAGCTAGTCGCTTATGATCGTGTTGTGTCTTTGTTCCAGCATCAGCAGCAAGTGATGGGTGCCATAGAGAGAGCCAAGCAGGTCACACCTCCTGAGATGAACTCTATCATACGGGTGGGCTTAATGTCACTTACTACTGACTTTGTCTTTATGCACAAAGAGCAAAACCTTTTTTATTTTAAATTTCATTTTATTATTTTTATTGTGAATTAAGCCACATCTTCTTTCTAGTACAGGAAATAGGAGAAAGAATGTGCTTTTCCTGCTAATTTACACTATTGCAAAGATACAAATACAAAATAAAGACGAGTAAAACGTTAAAAGATTAAAGTAGGGCCCAAAAGTATCTGTCACCACAGCCAATCATAATTTTGTTGAAAACATGTAGTTAATATACTTGTAAAATAAAAACAATGCTAAACAATATTGGAAATATGGCTCCCAAGGAACAGCTTTAAACACTCCATTTCTGGACCATCTGACATTTGTTTTGTGCGTATCATGTACTGATTGTTTCTTTACCACCTTTGTGTTTTTAGCAACAGCTCCAGGTGCAACACCTGTCCCAGCTCCAGGGCCTGGCCTTGCCCGTGACCCCGCTGCCCCTGGGCCTGACCCCTCCCACCCTGCCCGCTGTCTCCTCCAGCTCCGGCCTTCTCTCCCTCTCCTCCATCTTGGCCAACTATTCCCACGGCCAGGCCCAGGTGGTGAAGGAGGACAAAGCCCGGGACGCCGCTGAGAGAGCACCCAGAGGAGAGGACGGGGACAAGTCAGACTAGTGCTGACACAGCGGAGAGGTTTGGAGGGGGATGTCATGGGGTGAAGTGTCGAAAAAAAGAAAGGTGAAAATGTAACTGTAAATGGAGATTGATGTAAGTCTGGCTGCCTGTCGGCTGAGTGTTAATGTAGAAGAGTAACTGCAGGGATGATGACAAGCAGAGAGGACGGAGCTAAAGATTTTGGATGTGTCGAGAATGAAACTGCTGAATGGCTGAGAGTGTGAGTCCTTATTATTTAGTGGTAATAGACTCAGTTCAGGCTTCTAGACTTTAAGTATATGCTTTTTTTTTTTTTTTTTTTTTTTAAAGTGTAAGCCACTGTTGTTAGGCTTAACTGAGATAAATGTTTTCCCATTTGGAGAGAGAGCTGAGGATGAAAGCTAACAGCAGTACCCCTTACATGGATCTTCCTCTCACAGGTTTATTTTTCTTATTTCTTGTTGATATCAGATCTGTATCCAATGTTTTTTTTTTTTTTGTTTGTTTTTTGTTTTTTTTTTAAGTCCTTCCGATTGTTTCTTACTGGCCCCTGTCTGCCAGTCACAGTAAGCAGTTTTAACATCTCACTTCCCTCCTTTTCCTCCTTGCATGACGTACAGTAGCTCAGTATCAACAAAATGTTGATTGAAGTTGTTTGGACAGTGATATTGTGTGTGGAGCCAAATTAAATCTTAGTTGGATGTTAAATGGGATGTTTTAAAGGGACGTTTCACTTGTCCGGTGCATTCAAACCCTTCAAAACCTAAACCACCCGTTTTCATATGACCAACCACTGGATGCATTACCTTAGCTGTGTACCTCAATCCCAACAAGTGGGATTTTATTCCATTAAGAACCCTATAGTTTGTACAAATGATAGTAAGCCCAGCTCGGGGGGGTTGATTTGTGTTTCATAGGCCTAGCTGCTGCTGCTGCTACACGCGCTACATGGCATGGACCATGACTCGTCTCTAAATGACAAGAATTTACGCTCTGAAAAAAAAAATTGACTTTATTTTGACATGTTTTCGTGAAGTTAAAGACAGGCTCTAATTAGTCTATAATTGTCTGTGTGTGCTCGAGTGAATGTGATTGGAAAGAAGAAAACACTTGCTTAATTTAACTTTTTTTTTTTTATAAGCACCTTTTGTATTTTCCTCACCCCCCTGCGTCAGCCCTTTCGCCTTGCTGGTCCACTGTTAAACAAACTTGAACAGGATCTTAACTTCGGAACCAGATGGTCGTAAACAGCAGACGAGTACTGTATTTCTCTAAGTTAGCAGTGCGCTTCAGTTTATGCTGAGACTGTAACAAGCATCTGTCTTTTCCTATCTTGTGTGTGACTCTTAAGGGGGATTCTTCCCCTTTCCTTAATTTTCCCGTTGTTTTGATGAAGAATATGTCTCAGGTGAGTTGCCAAAGCTCTGTAAGCGACAGCAAACAGTTATTACAAACAGCTTATTGTGTCCTTTGCACAGAAAAAAAACAAGTTGGTTTTTATAATCAGAACATTTTCAAACAAAAGCTGTGACCCAAATCCATACTAAATGCTAATTTAATTCTGTAAAGTATATACTGTCTACTTATCTGGATAGTATATACAGTATATTTCTTTTAATACAAGAAATGAAATACAGTTTTGTGCCAACAGGAAATGGTATTAGGCAACTCTGGATAGGCACTGCCAATTAAACTAAAGAGCAAAAACCTTTATCCAAATATTTCTTACTTTGTTTTCTGACATCTTGTCTAATTACCATTGTCCACAATTTGTGTCCACTTTTTAATTAAAAAATAACAAAATAAAAAATCAGTTTGATTCTTTGAACTGTGATTTTGCAGAGTGTACATTTGCCATATCGGGATACATATATATTAATATTGTGGTAACAGTTTTAACCACAGTATCAGCCCCATTTGAACAGAATTTTGTCACTTTATCAGTGACTTTAACCTGATCATCAGACTGAATTGCCATTTCGGTAATCAGAATTTAAGCAGTGATTGATTGGCCGAGGCAAGGGGATCATCAGGGTTTGAACTTCTGCCTCTGCCTCTTCTTTTTTCATTCCTTAAGTAAACATGACTTTCTGTGCAACACTGTGAATTCCTTCCAAGAGAGACTGCCTGTAAATATGCGTCGTTATCTGACAGCTGGCTTTTCACGCCTTTTGAATGTTGCTCTTCGGATCAACTATAAAAACTTTTGCCTTTAGTCATGTCAGTTGTCTCAGCATACCCGACCCTTATTCTAAGCAGGTTTTCAGTACATAACGTGTTCAAACTAGACGTGTGACAAAATAAAGTATGCCCAGAACAGTCGGTATGCATACAAAAAATGCTTGATTTCTGAGTCTAGTACTGATGGACACTGTTGTCCCATAATGCAAGGCACAAAGTATATGGAGGAGCTGGTCATAGCTGTGGACAAAACAAAAAAAAAACCCCAAAACAATTAATTGTGAAACAGAACCCCACCCCAGAAAATGAAAGATAGTTATTGCTATTTTTGGAAAAACCTTTTTCTGTCTTTCTTAAGTTTAATTTTCAGTGGTTTTCTAATGTTGCACTTTAGTTGACATCTGAGGAAGCTAGTGTTGTATCCTTTCTTGTAAGTACAAAACTCAGTATACTGATTTTTTTGTATACTTATTGCTATCACAGTAAAGGTTATCGTATAGTACATACTGTGTGCAGTTAGCACATAGTATGGAAATGGGACACAGCTGAAGTCTGAGAGACAGGAATGTTAATGTTTTAGGCAGCAGAGGGCAGCAGAGCTTTTTCATTGGTCATTAGTGTAAAGGCACGCATAAAGGCTGACATCCTCAAAGCATCTGAGGAGGTCCGGGTCAGACTGTTGTGTTCACAAAGTTGTCACCGCTGTTTTCTCCGGCACACTGCAGGTGTTAGCTGTTGTTCCCCTGTAATGTGAGCGTTTACCAGGGCTTTGACAACCCACCTTTTTAGTGTCTGAGCACGTCCGAGATTGGCGCTTAAACCTTTCTCTCTCTGTGTATTTTAATTTGAAAAGCACTTGTGGCTCAGTGCTCTTTTGCTTTTCTTCTTCCTGTCTGTGCTAGTGTTGGGGAGCCGTAGACCCCTCCCCCCCGGAGATTTGACTTTGATATATCGAGTGCAAGAACAGATCAGTGAGTCATTTGCACTCTTTATGCTGACGTCAGTCTCGGTAGAAAACCTCCTTTGGCAAAACTCAGACATATGAATGGTATGTGTGTTTGTTTTTGCTGTGAAGGGCCAATTTGTATACATATGAATATATCAATATACATATTTTTTAAAGCATTTTTGTATGTTTCAAAGCTGCTTTTTAATGTGTGTGTATCATGGAAGACTTTAGTGTTGTATGTGTGCATTACAAGCCTACAGTAAGAGGGGCACAATGTTGTATACCATGTCGTTTTCCCTGTTTTTTCTCTCCCATTCTCTCAGTAGGCAGTAACACTTAACATTGTTTTCTAGGTTTGTAAATGTTTTATCCTTTTTTTGTGCAAACAAAAACCAGTTTAATGTGTTTATGAACACAGTCTCATTTTAAAAATACCTGGGGCAAAGAAAAAAAAATGTAAACAAGCAACTGTGTACTCTAATGAGAATGAATCAACCTTTTAGCAGTAAGGAAGCTTCTCTGGTGCCTTACAAATAAAAGACGTGATTGAGAGTGGGTGGTTTGTCTTTGCATGCGCAAAAAATATTTAGTAGAACAGAAGGAAACAATCTGAAGGCCAAAAAGGCAACATTAAAGGGCATCAAAATCCCTTCAGCACTGGGTTTTTGAAACTTGGAGTTATGAAATGTAGTATTTGAGGGCCTGATTAAAATGTTCAGTCTGATAGTCGACTCCTCTGCAGCTTTGCGAAATAATTTGTGGTTAGTCCTAGCTGACTCAGATACAAGTTAGTGAATTTGATTATAGGAGTCATGTTGTAATTACAGAAAAAATAAAACAAAGAATTCCCTTCAGATGAATAACAGCTCTCAGGATGAGTCACCATATAACCATGACTTTGCAAGTACCTTGCAGCTCCTTTTATATTTGTTCACTCTCATCCTTGTTTCCAGCAAAATAATTAGGGGTTAAAGAGCTGGATATTTTCCATATAAGTTGGAAAAACTGAGCTAAAACTCTGAATATTGGACTTAAAAAATAAGTGGCCAGAAGCACAGCTTCAAATGAATGCTAATGTTGCTTTGTGACTGCAGGATGTGCAAATGTGCAAATGTTTGCTTACAATTTCACAATATGCACTTTTTAAGGTGCCTATGTCAGTGTTGTGTTTACAGCATGTTGTAAAAAAAAAAAAAGAACAAAACATTTAAAGCAGGTTTAAATAATTGGATCACCCAAATTACAAAAAAAAAAAAAAAAAAATCTGAGAAGATTTCTGCTGCCAACCCTGATGGAATTATGTGCCCAGCTCAAAACTATTTGAGCCTGATCCCTATAATGATGGTATTGATTTTTTTTTTTTTTTTTTAATCGGTTCAATTTCCTGATTCGATTACGATTATTGAGGTCTTGATTTGACAGCAGTAACCCAAAATACACCATAAATGTATTGCACCTTATCTTTTATTGAGAAACATCTCAAAGCACCTTTAGGGGGGCGGTAGTTACACTTGCAGCAGCAGTAGCCAGTGATGGCTGATCGAGGCTTTGTTGAAGCTTCGACACCTGATTCAAACAAAGGGTTCATTACCCGAGGCTTCAATGACACAGTGCTCGAGTAGGACATCTAGTGGTCAATAAAAGGAAGTGCAATCAAGATGTGTCATTTATTGGTTCATGGATTGTTTGGGATTTGATTCGCCATGCACATTCTTGTTCGACTACACTACATGTTTGTATGGTTTCAAGCTGACACGATAAAATACATATATTAAATATATATATTAGTCCATAGCTTAAAAGATGTTGAATACTGGGTGTTCAGTCCCCAGATGGCAAATGTGATCTCATTCCAAATCTCTGCAAGACAACTAAACCAGTGACAGGGTTTCGAGACAGAATGAAACAGTAAAGTGGTTCATACGTCATAAATCACGTGATTTTTCCTAACCAAAACACACACGTCTGACCTCGAGTCTGACTATCATGGAGCTAGATAAATAGTACTTTTCTGTTTGGCTGCACCAGATGATAATGTGGTTTCAAGTGGATTAATAATAATAATAATAATAATAGAAAACCATGTTTGTTATTTGGCTTGGCTGATTGTAACCCTACATAATCTTCACTTATATTTTGTGTTGTGAAACATTGAAATGGTGCTGGTACATTCATGAGATGTGCTCTACAAGTACAGACTGTTGTAATTTTCACATGGTACTGGTGCAAATACAGATTATATCATGATATGTTTTGATGAATCGATTTCTTCTTTTACAAACTATTTCCCCAGCCTTGGAAAAAACCCGTTCACACCCGCTCATGAGGCTAGGGTACACATAAAATGCTTGGCTACTTGATACAGATTTGGGTATCTAATTTATATAGTATATATCTATTGCTCTGTCTACAATGATTCTCCAAAAATACGCTATCAACACTACTAACTCTCAAAACACCGAACAACCGCAACACACCAACCTACTCTGCAAAGAAAAATTCAAATAGCTGCCACTATATAGAGGTATCCTATCTCTGAACACATTCGATCCCACCACGTGATTCACATGACAAAACGAACCAATCAGGTGATTCGTATGACGTCTAAAGCACTCACCTGCTTCAACGTCACTCAAGTGCTTTAAACGTCAGTACTCATGTGACCAAACAACACCTTTGCACAGTGGTTCGATACAACTGCTTCATGAGCCACCGCTCATGTGTCGGAGCCTCAGCTGTCAGAGGACCATCACTACTTACGGACGAATTATGTTTTATGACATTTTGAGGTCTTATTAAATATGACCTTTTTTTGCATATTTTGATGCCTTACTATACTATGACCATTTTTATGACATTTTGAGGTCAAAAATTTTTTTGACTTTTTTTTGGCTGATTTTGACGCCTTACTGTACTATGACGTTTTTTATGACATTTTGAGGTCAAAAAATTTTTTTACTTTTTTTGGCCGATTTTGACGCCTTACTATACTATGACCATTTTTATGACATTTTGAGGCTAAAAAAAATTGGACTTTTTTTGGCCGATTTTGACGCCTTACTATACTATGACCATTTTTATGACATTTTGAGGCTGTTCTAAAAAATGACTTTTTGGCTGATTTTGACGGCTTACTATACTATGACGTTTTTTATGACATTTTGAGGTCCAAAAAAATTGTGACTTTTTTTGGCCGATTTTGACGCCTTACTATACTATGACGTTTTTTATGACATTTTGAGGTCAAAAAAAATTTTGACTGTTTTTGTCCGATTTTGACGCCTTACTATACTATGACGTTTTTTATGACATTTTGAGGTCAAAAAATTTTTTGACTTTTTTTGTCCGATTTTGACACCTTACTATACAGTGACGTTTTTTATGACATTTTGAGGTCAAAAAAATTTTTTCACTTTTTTTGTCCGAAAAAAACGCCATACTATACTATGACGTTTTTTATGACATTTTGAGGTCAAAAAAATTTTTGACTTTTTTTGTCCGAAAAAAACGCCATACTATACTATGACGTTTTTTATGACATTTTGAGGTCAAAAAAAATTTTGACTGTTTTTGTCCGATTTTGACGCCTTACTATACTATGACGTTTTTTATGACATTTTGAGGTCAAAAAAAATGTTGACTGTTTTTGTCCGATTTTGACGCCTTACTATACTATGACGTTTTTTATGACATTTTGAGGTAAAAAAAAAAATTAGACTTTTTTTGTCCGAAAAAAACGCCTTACTATACTATGACGTTTTTTATGACATTTTGAGGTCAAAAAAATTTGTGACTTTTTTTGTCCGATTTTGACGCCTTACTATACTGTGACGTTTTTTATGACATTTTGAGGTCAAAAAAAATTGTGACTTTTTTTGTCCGAAAAAAACGCCATACTATACTATGACGTTTTTTATGACATTTTGAGGTCAAAAAAATTTTTGACTTTTTTTGCCCGAAAAAAACGCCATACTATACTATGACGTTTTTTATGACATTTTGAGGTCAAAAAAAATTTTGACTTTTTTTGCCCGAAAAAAACGCCATACTATACTATGACGTTTTTTATGACATTTTGAGGTCAAAAAATTTTTTGACTTTTTTTGTCCGATTTTGACACCTTACTATACTGTGACGTTTTTTATGACATTTTGAGGTCAAAAAAAATTTTGACTTTTTTTGTCCGAAAAAAACGCCTTACTATACTATGACGTTTTTTATGACATTTTGAGGTCAAAAAAATTTTTGACTTTTTTTGTCCGAAAAAAACGCCATACTATACTATGACGTTTTTTATGACATTTTGAGGTCAAAAAAAATTTTGACTGTTTTTGTCCGATTTTGACGCCATACTATACTATGACGTTTTTTATGACATTTTGAGGTCAAAAAAATTTTTGACTTTTTTTGTCCGAAAAAAAACGCCATACTATACTATGACGTTTTTTATGACATTTTGAGGTCAAAAATTTTTTTGACTTTTTTTGTCCGAAAAAAACGCCATGCTATACTATGACGTTTTTTATGACATTTTGAGGTCAAAAAAATTTTTGACTGTTTTTGTCCGATTTTGACGCCTTACTAAACTATGACGTTTTTTATGACATTTTGAGGTCAAAAAAAATGTTGACTGTTTTTGTCCGATTTTGACGCCTTACTATACTATGACGTTTTTTATGACATTTTGAGGTCAAAAAAATTTTTGACTTTTTTGT
Source organism: Toxotes jaculatrix (assembly GCF_017976425.1). Taxonomy (NCBI): domain Eukaryota; kingdom Metazoa; phylum Chordata; class Actinopteri; family Toxotidae; genus Toxotes; species Toxotes jaculatrix. The sequence continues at coordinate 7,343,951 of NC_054410.1, read as the reverse complement.
CCGATTTTGACGCCTTACTATACTATGACGTTTTTTATGACATTTTGAGGTCAAAAAAATTTTTGACTTTTTTTGTCCGATTTTGACACCTTACTATACTGTGACGTTTTTTATGACATTTTGAGGTCAAAAAAAATTTTGACTTTTTTTGTCCGAAAAAAACGCCATACTATACTATGACGTTTTTTATGACATTTTGAGGTCAAAAAATTTTTTGACTTTTTTGTCCGAAAAAAACGCCATACTATACTATGACGTTTTTTATGACATTTTGAGGTCAAAAAAATTTTTGACTTTTTTTGTCCGAAAAAAACGCCATACTATACTATGACGTTTTTTATGACATTTTGAGGTAAAAAAAAATTTTGACTGTTTTTGTCCGATTTTGACGCCTTACTATACTGTGACGTTTTTTATGACATTTTGAGGTCAAAAAAATTTGTGACTTTTTTTGTCCGATTTTGACGCCTTACTATACTGTGACGTTTTTTATGACATTTTGAGGTCAAAAAAAATTTTGACGTTTTTTGTCCGAAAAAAACGCCATACTATACTATGACGTTTTTTATGACATTTTGAGGTCAAAAAAATTTTTGACTTTTTTTGTCCGAAAAAAACGCCATACTATACTATGACGTTTTTTATGACATTTTGAGGTCAAAAAAATTTTTGACTGTTTTTGTCCGATTTTGACGCCTTACTATACTATGACGTTTTTTATGACATTTTGAGGTCAAAAAAAATGTTGACTGTTTTTGTCCGATTTTGACGCCTTACTATACTATGACGTTTTTTATGACATTTTGAGGTCAAAAAAAATGTTGACTGTTTTTGTCCGATTTTGACGCCTTACTATACTATGACGTTTTTTATGACATTTTGAGGTCAAAAAAAATTTTGACTTTTTTTGTCCGATTTTGACACCTTACTATACTGTGACGTTTTTTATGACATTTTGAGGTCAAAAAAAATTTTGACTTTTTTTGTCCGAAAAAAACGCCATACTATACTATGACGTTTTTTATGACATTTTGAGGTCAAAAAAATTTTTGACTTTTTTTGCCCGAAAAAAACGCCATACTATACTATGACGTTTTTTATGACATTTTGAGGTCAAAAAAAATTTTGACTGTTTTTGTCCGATTTTGACGCCTTACTATACTGTGACGTTTTTTATGACATTTTGAGGTCAAAAAATGTTTTGACTTTTTTTGCCCGAAAAAAACGCCATACTATACTATGACGTTTTTTATGACATTTTGAGGTCAAAAAAATTTTTGACTTTTTTTGCCCGAAAAAAACGCCATACTATACTATGACGTTTTTTATGACATTTTGAGGTCAAAAAAATGTTGACTTTTTTTGTCCGAAAAAAACGCCATACTATACTATGACGTTTTTTATGACATTTTGAGGTCAAAAAAATTTGTGACTTTTTTTGTCCGATTTTGACGCCTTACTATACTGTGACGTTTTTTATTACATTTTGAGGTCAAAAAAAATTTTGACTTTTTTTGTCCGATTTTAACGCCATACTATACTATGACGTTTTTTATGACATTTTGAGGTCAAAAAAAAATTTGACTTTTTTTGTCTGATTTTGACGCCTTACTATACTATGACGTTTTTTATGACATTTTGAGGTCAAAAAAAAATTTGACTTTTTTTGTCCGATTTTGACGCCTTACTATACTATGACGTTTTTTATGACATTTTGAGGTAGAAAAAAATGTTGACTGTTTTTGTCCGATTTTGACGCCTTACTATACTATGACGTTTTTTATGACATTTTGAGGTCAAAAAAATTTGTGACTTTTTTTGTCCGATTTTGACGCCTTACTATACTGTGACGTTTTTTATGACATTTTGAGGTCAAAAAAAATTTTGACTTTTTTTGTCCGAAAAAAACGCCATACTATACTATGACGTTTTTTATGACATTTTGAGGTCAAAAAAAATTTTGACTTTTTTTGCCCGAAAAAAACGCCATACTATACTATGACGTTTTTTATGACATTTTGAGGTCAAAAAAATTTTTGACTTTTTTTGTCCGATTTTGACACCTTACTATACTGTGACGTTTTTTATGACATTTTGAGGTCAAAAAAAATTTTGACTTTTTTTGTCCGAAAAAAACGCCTTACTATACTATGACGTTTTTTATGACATTTTGAGGTCAAAAAAATTTTTGACTTTTTTTGTCCGAAAAAAACGCCATACTATACTATGACGTTTTTTATGACATTTTGAGGTCAAAAAAAATTTTGACTATTTTTGTCCGATTTTGACGCCTTACTATACTATGACGTTTTTTATGACATTTTGAGGTCAAAAAAAATGTTGACTGTTTTTGTCCGATTTTGACGCCTTACTATACTGTGACGTTTTTTATGACATTTTGAGGTCAAAAAAAATTTGACTTTTTTTGTCCGATTTTGACGCCTTACTATACTGTGACGTTTTTTATGACATTTTGAGGTCAAAAAAAATTTTGACTTTTTTTGTCCGAAAAAAACGCCATACTATACTATGACGTTTTTTATGACATTTTGAGGTCAAAAAAAATTTTGACTGTTTTTGTCCGATTTTGACGCCTTACTATACTGTGACGTTTTTTATGACATTTTGAGGTCAAAAAATGTTTTGACTTTTTTTGTCCGAAAAAAACGCCATACTATACTATGACGTTTTTTATGACATTTTGAGGTCAAAAAAATTTTTGACTTTTTTTGTCCGATTTTGACGCCTTACTATACTGTGACGTTTTTTATGACATTTTGAGGTCAAAAAATGTTTTGACTTTTTTTGTCCGAAAAAAACGCCATACTATACTATGACGTTTTTTATGACATTTTGAGGTCAAAAAAATTTTTGACTTTTTTTGTCCGAAAAAAACGCCATACTATACTATGACGTTTTTTATGACATTTTGAGGTCAAAAAAATTTTTGACGTTTTTTGTCCGAAAAAAACGCCATACTATACTATGACGTTTTTTATGACATTTTGAGGTCAAAAAATTTTTTGACTTTTTTTGTCCGAAAAAAACGCCATACTATACTATGACGTTTTTTATGACATTTTGAGGTCAAAAAAAAATTTGACTTTTTTTGTCCGAAAAAAACGCCATACTATACTATGACGTTTTTTATGACATTTTGAGGTCAAAAAAAATTTTGACTTTTTTTGTCCGAAAAAAACGCCATACTATACTATGACGTTTTTTATGACATTTTGAGGTCAAAAAAAATTTTGACTGTTTTTGTCCGAAAAAAACGCCATACTATACTGTGACGTTTTTTATGACATTTTGAGGTCAAAAAAAATTTTGACTGTTTTTGTCCGATTTTGACGCCTTACTATACTATGACGTTTTTTATGACATTTTGAGGTAAAAAAAAAATTAGACTTTTTTTGTCCGAAAAAAACGCCATACTATATTATGACGTTTTTTATGACATTTTGAGGTCAAAAAAATTTTTGACTTTTTTTGTCCGATTTTGACACCTTACTGTACTGTTACGTTTTTTATGACATTTTGAGGTCAAAAAAAATTTTGACTTTTTTTGTCCGAAAAAAACGCCATACTATACTATGACGTTTTTTATGACATTTTGAGGTCCAAAAAAATTTTTACTGTTTTTGTCCGATTTTGACGCCTTACTATACTGTGACGTTTTTTATGACATTTTGAGGTCAAAAAATGTTTTGACTTTTTTTGGCCGAAAAAAACGCCATACTATACTATGACGTTTTTTATGACATTTTGAGGTCAAAAAAATTTTTGACTGTTTTTGTCCGATTTTGACGCCTTACTATACTATGACGTTTTTTATGACATTTTGAGGTCCAAAAAAATGTTGACTTTTTTTGTCCGATTTTGACGCCTTACTATACTATGACATTTTTTATGACATTTTGAGGTCAAAAACTTTTTTACTTTTTTTGCCCGAAAAAAACGCCATACTATACTATGACGTTTTTTATGACATTTTGAGGTCAAAAAAAATTTTGACTTTTTTTGTCCGAAAAAAACGCCATACTATACTATGACGTTTTTTATGACATTTTGAGGTCAAAAAAAATTTTGACTGTTTTTGTCCGATTTTGACGCCTTACTATACTATGACGTTTTTTATGACATTTTGAGTTAAAAAAAAATTAGACTTTTTTTGCCCGAAAAAAACGCCATACTATACTATGACGTTTTTTATGACATTTTGAGGTCAAAAAAAATTTTGACTTTTTTTGTCCGAAAAAAACGCCATACTATACTATGACGTTTTTTATGACATTTTGAGGTCAAAAAAAATTTTGACTGTTTTTGTCCGATTTTGACGCCTTACTATACTATGACGTTTTTTATGACATTTTGAGTTAAAAAAAAAATTAGACTTTTTTTGTCCGAAAAAAACGCCATACTATACTATGACGTTTTTTATGACATTTTGAGGTCAAAAAAAATGTTGACTGTTTTTGTCCGATTTTGACGCCTTACTATACTATGACGTTTTTTATGACATTTTGAGGTCAAAAAAATTTGTGACTTTTTTTGTCCGATTTTGACGCCTTACTATACTGTGACGTTTTTTATGACATTTTGAGGTCAAAAAAAATTTTGACTTTTTTTGTCCGAAAAAAACGCCATACTATACTATGACGTTTTTTATGACATTTTGAGGTCAAAAAAATTTTTGACTTTTTTTGTCCGAAAAAAACGCCATACTATACTATGACGTTTTTTATGACATTTTGAGGTCAAAAAAATTTTTGACTTTTTTTGTCCGAAAAAAACGCCATACTATACTATGACGTTTTTTATGACATTTTGAGGTCGAAAAAAATTTTGACTGTTTTTGTCCGATTTTGACGCCTTACTATACTATGACGTTTTTTATGACATTTTGAGGTCAAAAAAATTTTTGACTTTTTTTGTCCGAAAAAAACGCCATACTATACTATGACGTTTTTTATGACATTTTGAGGTCAAAAAAATTTTTGACTTTTTTTGCCCGAAAAAAACACCATACTATACTATGACGTTTTTTATGACATTTTGAGGTCAAAAAAATTTTTGACTTTTTTTGTCCGATTTTGACGCCTTACTATACTGTGACGTTTTTTATGACATTTTGAGGTCAAAAAATGTTTTGACTTTTTTTGTCCGAAAAAAACGCCATACTATACTATGACGTTTTTTATGACATTTTGAGGTCAAAAAAATTTTTGACTTTTTTTGTCCGAAAAAAACGCCATACTATACTATGACGTTTTTTATGACATTTTGAGGTCAAAAAAATTTTTGACTTTTTTTGCCCGAAAAAAACACCATACTATACTATGACGTTTTTTATGACATTTTGAGGTCAAAAAAAATTTTGACTTTTTTTGTCCGATTTTGACGCCTTACTATACTGTGACGTTTTTTATGACATTTTGAGGTCAAAAAAATTTTTGACTTTTTTTGTCCGAAAAAAACGCCATACTATACTATGACGTTTTTTATGACATTTTGAGGTCAAAAAAAAATTTGACTTTTTTTGTCCGAAAAAAACGCCATACTACACTATGACGTTTTTTATGACATTTTGAGGTCAAAAAAAATTTTGACTTTTTTTGTCCGAAAAAAACGCCATACTATACTGTGACGTTTTTTATGACATTTTGAGGTCAAAAAATGTTTTGACTTTTTTTGTCCGAAAAAAACGCCATACTATACTATGACGTTTTTTATGACATTTTGAGGTCGAAAAAAATTTTGACTGTTTTTGTCCGATTTTGACGCCTTACTATACTATGACGTTTTTTATGACATTTTGAGGTCAAAAAAATTTTTGACTTTTTTTGTCCGAAAAAAACGCCATACTATACTATGACGTTTTTTATGACATTTTGAGGTCAAAAAAATTTTTGACTTTTTTTGCCCGAAAAAAACACCATACTATACTATGACGTTTTTTATGACATTTTGAGGTCAAAAAAATTTTTGACTTTTTTTGTCCGATTTTGACGCCTTACTATACTGTGACGTTTTTTATGACATTTTGAGGTCAAAAAATGTTTTGACTTTTTTTGTCCGAAAAAAACGCCATACTATACTATGACGTTTTTTATGACATTTTGAGGTCAAAAAAATTTTTGACTTTTTTTGTCCGAAAAAAACGCCATACTATACTATGACGTTTTTTATGACATTTTGAGGTCAAAAAAATTTTTGACTTTTTTTGCCCGAAAAAAACACCATACTATACTATGACGTTTTTTATGACATTTTGAGGTCAAAAAATTTTTTGACTTTTTTTGTCCGAAAAAAACGCCATACTATACTATGACGTTTTTTATGACATTTTGAGGTCGAAAAAAATTTTGACTGTTTTTGTCCGATTTTGACGCCTTACTATACTATGACGTTTTTTATGACATTTTGAGGTCAAAAAAATTTGTGACTTTTTTTGTCCGATTTTGACGCCTTACTATACTGTGACATTTTTTATGACATTTTGAGGTCAAAAAAAATTTTGACTTTTTTTGTCCGAAAAAAACGCCATACTATACTATGACGTTTTTTATGACATTTTGAGGTCAAAAAATTTTTTGACTTTTTTTGTCCGAAAAAAAACGCCATACTATACTATGACGTTTTTTATGACATTTTGAGGTCAAAAAAATTTTTGACTTTTTTTGTCCGAAAAAAACGCCATACTATACTATGACGTTTTTTATGACATTTTGAGGTCAAAAAAAATTTTGACTGTTTTTGTCCGATTTTGACGCCTTACTATACTATGACGTTTTTTATGACATTTTGAGGTCAAAAAAATTTTTGACTTTTTTTGTCCGAAAAAAACGCCATACTATACTATGACGTTTTTTATGACATTTTGAGGTCAAAAAAATTTTTGACTTTTTTTGTCCGAAAAAAACGCCATACTATACTATGACGTTTTTTATGACATTTTGAGGTCAAAAAAAATTTTGACTGTTTTTGTCCGATTTTGACGCCTTACTATACTGTGACGTTTTTTATGACATTTTGAGGTCAAAAAATGTTTTGACTTTTTTTGTCCGAAAAAAACGCCATACTATACTATGACGTTTTTTATGACATTTTGAGGTCAAAAAAATTTTTGACTTTTTTTGTCCGATTTTGACGCCTTACTATACTGTGACGTTTTTTATGACATTTTGAGGTCAAAAAATGTTTTGACTTTTTTTGTCCGAAAAAAACGCCATACTATACTATGACGTTTTTTATGACATTTTGAGGTCAAAAAAATTTTTGACGTTTTTTGTCCGAAAAAAACGCCATACTATACTATGACGTTTTTTATGACATTTTGAGGTCAAAAAATTTTTTGACTTTTTTTGTCCGAAAAAAACGCCATACTATACTATGACGTTTTTTATGACATTTTGAGGTCAAAAAAAATTTTGACTTTTTTTGTCCGAAAAAAACGCCATACTATACTATGACGTTTTTTATGACATTTTGAGGTCAAAAAAAATTTTGACTTTTTTTGTCCGAAAAAAACGCCATACTATACTATGACGTTTTTTATGACATTTTGAGGTCAAAAAAAATTTTGACTGTTTTTGTCCGAAAAAAACGCCATACTATACTGTGACGTTTTTTATGACATTTTGAGGTCAAAAAAAATTTTGACTGTTTTTGTCCGATTTTGACGCCTTACTATACTATGACGTTTTTTATGACATTTTGAGGTAAAAAAAAAATTAGACTTTTTTTGTCCGAAAAAAACGCCATACTATATTATGACGTTTTTTATGACATTTTGAGGTCAAAAAAATTTTTGACTTTTTTTGTCCGATTTTGACACCTTACTGTACTGTTACGTTTTTTATGACATTTTGAGGTCAAAAAAAATTTTGACTTTTTTTGTCCGAAAAAAACGCCGTACTATACTATGACGTTTTTTATGACATTTTGAGGTCAAAAAAAATTTTGACTGTTTTTGTCCGATTTTGACGCCTTACTATACTGTGACGTTTTTTATGACATTTTGAGGTCAAAAAATGTTTTGACTTTTTTTGGCCGAAAAAAACGCCATACTATACTATGACGTTTTTTATGACATTTTGAGGTCAAAAAAATTTTTGACTGTTTTTGTCCGATTTTGACGCCTTACTATACTATGACGTTTTTTATGACATTTTGAGGTCCAAAAAAATGTTGACTTTTTTTGTCCGATTTTGACGCCTTACTATACTATGACATTTTTTATGACATTTTGAGGTCAAAAAAAATTTTGACTTTTTTTGCCCGAAAAAAACGCCATACTATACTATGACGTTTTTTATGACATTTTGAGGTCAAAAAAAATTTTGACTTTTTTTGTCCGAAAAAAACGCCATACTATACTATGACGTTTTTTATGACATTTTGAGGTCAAAAAAAATTTTGACTGTTTTTGTCCGATTTTGACGCCTTACTATACTATGACGTTTTTTATGACATTTTGAGTTAAAAAAAAAATTAGACTTTTTTTGCCCGAAAAAAACGCCATACTATACTATGACGTTTTTTATGACATTTTGAGGTCAAAAAAAATTTTGACTTTTTTTGCCCGAAAAAAACGCCATACTATACTATGACGTTTTTTATGACATTTTGAGGTCAAAAAAAATTTTGACTGTTTTTGTCCGATTTTGACGCCTTACTATACTATGACGTTTTTTATGACATTTTGAGTTAAAAAAAAAATTAGACTTTTTTTGTCCGAAAAAAACGCCATACTATACTATGACGTTTTTTATGACATTTTGAGGTCAAAAAAAATGTTGACTGTTTTTGTCCGATTTTGACGCCTTACTATACTATGACGTTTTTTATGACATTTTGAGGTCAAAAAAATTTGTGACTTTTTTTGTCCGATTTTGACGCCTTACTATACTGTGACGTTTTTTATGACATTTTGAGGTCAAAAAAAATTTTGACTTTTTTTGTCCGAAAAAAACGCCATACTATACTATGACGTTTTTTATGACATTTTGAGGTCAAAAAAATTTTTGACTTTTTTCGTCCGAAAAAAACGCCATACTATACTATGACGTTTTTTATGACATTTTGAGGTCAAAAAAATTTTTGACTTTTTTTGTCCGAAAAAAACGCCATACTATACTATGACGTTTTTTATGACATTTTGAGGTCAAAAAAATTTTTGACTTTTTTTGCCCGAAAAAAACACCATACTATACTATGACGTTTTTTATGACATTTTGAGGTCAAAAAAAATTTTGACTTTTTTTGTCCGATTTTGACGCCTTACTATACTGTGACGTTTTTTATGACATTTTGAGGTCAAAAAAATTTTTGACTTTTTTTGTCCGAAAAAAACGCCATACTATACTATGACGTTTTTTATGACATTTTGAGGTCAAAAAAAAATTTGACTTTTTTTGTCCGAAAAAAACGCCATACTATACTATGACGTTTTTTATGACATTTTGAGGTCAAAAAAAATTTTGACTTTTTTTGTCCGAAAAAAACGCCATACTATACCATGACGTTTTTTATGACATTTTGAGGTCAAAAAAAATTTTGACTGTTTTTGTCCGAAAAAAACGCCATACTATACTGTGACGTTTTTTATGACATTTTGAGGTCAAAAAATGTTTTGACTTTTTTTGTCCGAAAAAAACGCCATACTATACTGTGACGTTTTTTATGACATTTTGAGGTCCAAAAAAATGTTGACTTTTTTTGTCCGATTTTGACGCCTTACTATACTATGACATTTTTTATGACATTTTGAGGTCAAAAACTTTTTTACTTTTTTTGCCCGAAAAAAACGCCATACTATACTATGACGTTTTTTATGACATTTTGAGGTCAAAAAAAATTTTGACTTTTTTTGTCCGAAAAAAACGCCATACTATACTATGACGTTTTTTATGACATTTTGAGGTCAAAAAAAATTTTGACTTTTTTTGCCCGAAAAAAACGCCATACTATACTATGACGTTTTTTATGACATTTTGAGGTCAAAAAAATTTTTGACGTTTTTTGTTCGAAAAAAACGCCATACTATACTATGACGTTTTTTATGACATTTTGAGGTCAAAAAAAATGTTGACTGTTTTTGTCCGATTTTGACGCCTTACTATACTATGACGTTTTTTATGACATTTTGAGGTCAAAAAAATTTGTGACTTTTTTTGTCCGATTTTGACGCCTTACTATACTGTGACGTTTTTTATGACATTTTGAGGTCAAAAAAAATTTTGACTTTTTTTGTCCGAAAAAAACGCCATACTATACTATGACGTTTTTTATGACATTTTGAGGTCAAAAAATTTTTTGACTTTTTTTGTCCGAAAAAAACGCCATACTATACTATGACGTTTTTTATGACATTTTGAGGTCAAAAAAATTTTTGACTTTTTTTGTCCGAAAAAAACGCCAGACTATACTATGACGTTTTTTATGACATTTTGAGGTCAAAAAAAATTTTGACTGTTTTTGTCCGATTTTGACGCCTTACTATACTATGACGTTTTTTATGACATTTTGAGGTCAAAAAAATTTTTGACTTTTTTTGTCCGAAAAAAACGCCATACTATACTATGACGTTTTTTATGACATTTTGAGGTCAAAAAAATTTTTGACTTTTTTTGCCCGAAAAAAACACCATACTATACTATGACGTTTTTTATGACATTTTGAGGTCAAAAAAAATTTTGACTTTTTTTGTCCGATTTTGACGCCTTACTATACTGTGACGTTTTTTATGACATTTTGAGGTCAAAAAAATTTTTGACTTTTTTTGTCCGAAAAAAACGCCATACTATACTATGACGTTTTTTATGACATTTTGAGGTCAAAAAAAAATTTGACTTTTTTTGTCCGAAAAAAACGCCATACTATACTATGACGTTTTTTATGACATTTTGAGGTCAAAAAAAATTTTGACTTTTTTTGTCCGAAAAAAACGCCATACTATACCATGACGTTTTTTATGACATTTTGAGGTCAAAAAAAATTTTGACTGTTTTTGTCCGAAAAAAACGCCATACTATACTGTGACGTTTTTTATGACATTTTGAGGTCAAAAAATGTTTTGACTTTTTTTGTCCGAAAAAAACGCCATACTATACTGTGACGTTTTTTATGACATTTTGAGGTACAAAAATATGTTGACTTTTTTTGTCCGATTTTGACGCCTTACTATACTATGACATTTTTTATGACATTTTGAGGTCAAAAAAATTTTTGACGTTTTTTGTTCGAAAAAAACGCCATACTATACTATGACGTTTTTTATGACATTTTGAGGTCAAAAAAAATGTTGACTGTTTTTGTCCGATTTTGACGCCTTACTATACTATGACGTTTTTTATGACATTTTGAGGTCAAAAAAATTTGTGACTTTTTTTGTCCGATTTTGACGCCTTACTATACTGTGACGTTTTTTATGACATTTTGAGGTCAAAAAAAATTTTGACTTTTTTTGTCCGAAAAAAACGCCATACTATACTATGACGTTTTTTATGACATTTTGAGGTCAAAAAATTTTTTGACTTTTTTTGTCCGAAAAAAACGCCATACTATACTATGACGTTTTTTATGACATTTTGAGGTCAAAAAAATTTTTGACTTTTTTTGTCCGAAAAAAACGCCATACTATACTATGACGTTTTTTATGACATTTTGAGGTCAAAAAAAATTTTGACTGTTTTTGTCCGATTTTGACGCCTTACTATACTATGACGTTTTTTATGACATTTTGAGGTCAAAAAAATTTTTGACTTTTTTTGTCCGAAAAAAACGCCATACTATACTATGACGTTTTTTATGACATTTTGAGGTCAAAAAAATGTTGACTTTTTTTGTCCGAAAAAAACGCCATACTATACTATGACGTTTTTTATGACATTTTGAGGTCAAAAAAATTTGTGACTTTTTTCGTCCGATTTTGACGCCTTACTATACTGTGACGTTTTTTATGACATTTTGAGGTCAAAAAAATTTTTGACTTTTTTTGTCCGAAAAAAACACCATACTATACTATGACGTTTTTTTATGACATTTTGAGGTCAAAAAAAATTTTGACTGTTTTTGTCCGATTTTGACGCCTTACTATACTATGACGTTTTTTATGACATTTTGAGGTCAAAAAAATTTTTGACTTTTTTTGTCCGATTTTGACAGCTTACTGTACTGTTACGTTTTTTATGACATTTTGAGGTCAAAAAAAATTTTGACTTTTTTTGTCCGAAAAAAACGCCATACTATACTATGACGTTTTTTATGACATTTTGAGGTCAAAAAAAATTTTGACTTTTTTTGTCCGAAAAAAACGCCATACTATACTATGACGTTTTTTATGACATTTTGAGGTCAAAAAAATTTTTGACTGTTTTTGTCCGATTTTGACGCCATACTATACTGTGACGTTTTTTATGACATTTTGAGGTCAAAAAATGTTTTGACTTTTTTTGGCCGAAAAAAACGCCATACTATACTATGACGTTTTTTATGACATTTTGAGGTCAAAAATTTTTTTGACTTTTTTTGTCCGAAAAAAACGCCATACTATACTATGACGTTTTTTATGACATTTTGAGGTCAAAAAATTTTTTGACTGTTTTTGTCCGATTTTGACGCCTTACTATACTATGACGTTTTTTATGACATTTTGAGGTCAAAAAAAATGTTGACTGTTTTTGTCCGATTTTGACGCCTTACTATACTATGACGTTTTTTATGACATTTTGAGGTCAAAAAATTTTTTGACTTTTTTTGTCCGATTTTGACACCTTACTATACTGTGACGTTTTTTATGACATTTTGAGGTCAAAAAAAATTTTGACTTTTTTTGTCCGATTTTGACGCCTTACTATACTATGGCGTTTTTTATGACATTTTGAGGTCAAAAAAATTTTTGACTTTTTTTGTCCGAAAAAAAACGCCATACTATACTATGACGTTTTTTATGACATTTTGAGGTCAAAATTTTTTTTGACTTTTTTTGTCCGAAAAAAACGCCATACTATACTATGACGTTTTTTATGACATTTTGAGGTCAAAAAATTTTTTGACTGTTTTTGTCCGATTTTGACGCCTTACTATACTATGACGTTTTTTATGACATTTTGAGGTCAAAAAAAATGTTGACTGTTTTTTTCCGATTTTGACGCCTTACTATACTATGACGTTTTTTATGATATTTTGAGGTCAAAAATTTTTTTGACTTTTTTTGTCCGATTTTGACACCTTACTATACTGTGACGTTTTTTATGACATTTTGAGGTCAAAAAAAATTTTGACTTTTTTTGTCCGAAAAAAACGCCATACTATACTATGACGTTTTTTATGACATTTTGAGGTCAAAAAAATTTTTGACTTTTTTGTCCGAAAAAAACGCCATACTATACTATGACGTTTTTTATGACATTTTGAGGTCAAAAAAATTTTTGACTTTTTTTGTCCGAAAAAAACGCCATACTATACTATGACGTTTTTTATGACATTTTGAGGTCAAAAAAAATTTTGACTGTTTTTGTCCGATTTTGACGCCTTACTATACTATGACGTTTTTTATGACATTTTGAGGTAGAAAAAAATGTTGACTGTTTTTGTCCGATTTTGACGCCTTACTATACTGTGACGTTTTTTATGACATTTTGAGGTCAAAAAAATTTGTGACTTTTTTTGTCCGATTTTGACGCCTTACTATACTGTGACGTTTTTTATGACATTTTGAGGTCAAAAAAATTTTTGACTTTTTTTGTCCGAAAAAAACGCCATACTATACTGTGACGTTTTTTATGACATTTTGAGGTCAAAAAATTTTTTGACTTTTTTTGTCCGAAAAAAACGCCATACTATACTATGACGTTTTTTATGACATTTTGAGGTCAAAAAAATTTTTGACTTTTTTTGTCCGAAAAAAACGGCATACTATACTATGACGTTTTTTATGACACTTTGAGGTCAAAAAAAATTTTGACTGTTTTTGTCCGATTTTGACGCCTTACTATACTATGACGTTTTTTATGACATTTTGAGGTCAAAAAAATTTTTGACTTTTTTTGTCCGATTTTGACGCCTTACTGTACTGTTACGTTTTTTATGACATTTTGAGGTCAAAAAAAATTTTGACTTTTTTTGTCCGAAAAAAACGCCATACTATACTATGACGTTTTTTATGACATTTTGAGGTCAAAAAAAATTTTGACTGTTTTTGTCCGATTTTGACGCCTTACTATACTGTGACGTTTTTTATGACATTTTGAGGTCAAAAAATGTTTTGACTTTTTTTGGCCGAAAAAAACGCCATACTATACTATGACGTTTTTTATGACATTTTGAGGTCAAAAAAAATTTTGACTGTTTTTGTCCGATTTTGACGCCTTACTATACTATGACGTTTTTTATGACATTTTGAGGTCAAAAAAAATTTTGACTTTTTTTGTCCGATTTTGACACCTTACTATACTGTGACGTTTTTTATGACATTTTGAGGTCAAAAAAAATTTTGACTTTTTTTGTCCGATTTTGACGCCTTACTATACTATGGCGTTTTTTATGACATTTTGAGGTCAAAAAAATTTTTGACTTTTTTTGTCCGAAAAAAACGCCATACTATACTATGACGTTTTTTATGACATTTTGAGGTCAAAAAATTTTTTGACTGTTTTTGTCCGATTTTGACGCCTTACTATACTATGACGTTTTTTATGACATTTTGAGGTCAAAAAAAATGTTGACTGTTTTTTTCCGATTTTGACGCCTTACTATACTATGACGTTTTTTATGACATTTTGAGGTCAAAAATTTTTTTGACTTTTTTTGTCCGATTTTGACACCTTACTATACTGTGACGTTTTTTATGACATTTTGAGGTCAAAAAAAATTTTGACTTTTATTGTCCGAAAAAAACGCCATACTATACTATGACGTTTTTTATGACATTTTGAGGTCAAAAAAATTTTTGACTTTTTTGTCCGAAAAAAACGCCATACTATACTATGACGTTTTTTATGACATTTTGAGGTCAAAAAAATTTTTGACTTTTTTTGTCCGAAAAAAACGCCATACTATACTATGACGTTTTTTATGACATTTTGAGGTCAAAAAAATTTTTGACTTTTTTTATTTGAAAAAAACGCCATACTATACTATGACGTTTTTTATGACATTTTGAGGTCAAAAAAAATTTTGACTGTTTTTGTCCGATTTTGACGCCTTACTATACTGTGACGTTTTTTATGACATTTTGAGGTCAAAAAAAAATTTGACTTTTTTTGTCCGAAAAAAACGCCATACTATACTATGACGTTTTTTATGACATTTTGAGGTCAAAAAAAATTTTGACTTTTTTTGTCCGAAAAAAACGCCATACTATACTATGACGTTTTTTATGACATTTTGAGGTCAAAAAAATTTTTGACTTTTTTTATTTGAAAAAAACGCCATACTATACTATGACGTTTTTTATGACATTTTGAGGTCAAAAAAATTTTGACTGTTTTTGTCCGATTTTGACGCCTTACTATACTGTGACGTTTTTTATGACATTTTGAGGTCAAAAAATGTTTTGACTTTTTTTGTCCGAAAAAAACGCCATACTATACTATGACGTTTTTTATGACATTTTGAGGTCAAAAAAAATTTTGACTGTTTTTGTCCGATTTTGACGCCTTACTATACTATGACGTTTTTTATGACATTTTGAGGTCAAAAAAATTTTTGACTTTTTTTGTCCGATTTTGACACCTTACTATACTGTGACGTTTTTTATGACATTTTGAGGTCAAAAAAAATTTTGACTTTTTTTGTCCGAAAAAAACGCCATACTATACTATGACGTTTTTTATGACATTTTGAGGTCAAAAAAATTTTTGACTTTTTTTGCCCGAAAAAACCGCCATACTATACTATGACGTTTTTTATGACATTTTGAGGTCAAAAAAATTTTTGACATTTTTTGTCCGAAAAAAACGCCATACTATACTATGACATTTTTTATGACATTTTGAGGTCAAAAAAATTTTTGACTTTTTTTATTTGAAAAAAACGCCATACTATACTATGACGTTTTTTATGACATTTTGAGGTCAAAAAAAATTTTGACTGTTTTTGTCCGATTTTGACGCCTTACTATACTGTGACGTTTTTTATGACATTTTGAGGTCAAAAAAAATTTTGACTTTTTTTGTCCGAAAAAAACGCCATACTATACTATGACGTTTTTTATGACATTTTGAGGTCAAAAAAAATTTTGACTGTTTTTGTCCGATTTTGACGCCTTAGTATACTGTGACGTTTTTTATGACATTTTGAGGTCAAAAAATGTTTTGACTTTTTTTGGCCGAAAAAAACGCCATACTATACTATGACGTTTTTTATGACATTTTGAGGTCAAAAAAAATTTTGACTGTTTTTGTCCGATTTTGACGCCTTACTATACTATGACGTTTTTTATGACATTTTGAGGTCAAAAAAATGTTTGACTTTTTTTGTCCGATTTTGACACCTTACTATACTGTGACGTTTTTTATGACATTTTGAGGTCAAAAAAAATTTTGACTTTTTTTGTCCGAAAAAAACGCCATACTATACTATGACGTTTTTTATGACATTTTGAGGTCAAAAAAAATTTTGACTGTTTTTGTCCAATTTTGACGCCTTACTATACTGTGACGTTTTTTATGACATTTTGAGGTCAAAAAATGTTTTGACTTTTTTTGGCCGAAAAAAACGCCTTACTATACTATGACGTTTTTTATGACATTTTGAGGTCAAAAAAATTTTTGACTGTTTTTGTCCGATTTTGACGCCTTACTATACTATGACGTTTTTTATGACATTTTGAGGTCAAAAAAATTTTTTACTTTTTTTGTCCGATTTTGACACCTTACTATACTGTGACGTTTTTTATGACATTTTGAGGTCAAAAAATTTTTTGACTTTTTTTGGCCGAAAAAAACGCCATACTATACTATGACGTTTTTTATGACATTTTGAGGTCAAAAAAAATTTTGACTTTTTTTGTCCGAAAAAAACGCCATACTATACTATGACGTTTTTTATGACATTTTGAGGTCAAAAAAAATTTTGACTTTTTTTGTCCGAAAAAAACGCCATACTATACTATGACGTTTTTTATGACATTTTGAGGTCAAAAAAATTTTGACTGTTTTTGTCCGATTTTGACGCCTTACTATACTATGACGTTTTTTATGACATTTTGAGGTCAAAAATTTTTGACTTTTTTTGTCCGAAAAAAACGCCATACTATACTATGACGTTTTTTATGACATTTTGAGGTCAAAAAATTTTTTGACTGATTTTGTCCGATTTTGACGCCTTACTATACTATGACGTTTTTTATGACATTTTGAGGTCAAAAAAAGTTTTGACTTTTTTGGCCGAAAAAAACGCCATACTATACTATGACGTTTTTTATGACATTTTGAGGTCAAAAATTTTTTTGACTTTTTTTGTCCGAAAAAAACGCCATACTATACTATGACGTGTTTTTTATGACATTTTGAGTTCAAAAAAATTTTTTACTTTTTTTGTCCGAAAAAAACGCCATACTATACTATGACGTTTTTTATGACATTTTGAGGTCAAAAAAATTTTTGACTTTTTTTGTCCGATTTTGACGCCTTACTATTCTGTGACGTTTTTTATGACATTTTGAGGTCAAAAAAAAATTTGACTTTTTTTGTCCGAAAAAAAACGCCATACTATACTATGACGTTTTTTATGACATTTTGAGGTCAAAAATTTTTTTGACTTTTTTTGTCCGAAAAAAACGCCATACTATACTATGACGTGTTTTTTATGACATTTTGAGTTCAAAAAAATTTTTTACTTTTTTTGTCCGAAAAAAACGCCATACTATACTATGACGTTTTTTATGACATTTTGAGGTCAAAAAATTTTTTGACTAATTTTTTCCGATTTTGACGCCTTACTATACTATGACGCTTTTTATGACATTTTGAGGTCAAAAAAAATTTTGACTGTTTTTGTCCAAAAAAACGCCATACTATACTATGACGTTTTTTATGACATTTTGAGGTCAAAAAAATTTTTGACTTTTTTTGTCCGAAAAAAACGCCATACTATACTATGACGTTTTTTATGACATTTTGAGGTCAAAAAATTTTTTGACTGATTTTGTCCGATTTTGACGCCTTACTATACTATGACATTTTTTATGACATTTTGAGGTCAAAAAATGTTTTGACTTTTTTTGTCCGAAAAAAACGGCATAATATACTATGATGTTTTTTATGACATTTTGAGGTCAAAAAAATTTTTGACTTTTTTTGTCCGAAAAAAACGCCATACTATACTATGACGTTTTTCATGACATTTTGAGGTCAAAAAAATTTTTGACTTTTTTTGTCCGATTTTGACGCCTTACTATACTATGACGTTTTTTATGACATTTTGAGGTCAAAAATTTTTTTGACGTTTTTTGTCCGAAAAAAACACCATACTATACTATGACGTTTTTTATGACATTTTGAGGTCAAAAAATTTTTTGACTGATTTTGTCCGATTTTGACGCCTTACTATACTATGACGTTTTTTATGACATTTTGAGGTCAAAAAAAGTTTTGACTTTTTTGGCCGAAAAAAACGCCATACTATACTATGACGTTTTTTATGACATTTTGAGGTCAAAAAAATTTTTGACTTTTTTTGTCCGATTTTGACGCCTTACTATTCTGTGACGTTTTTTATGACATTTTGAGGTCAAAAAAAATTTTGACTTTTTTTGTCCGAAAAAAAAACGCCATACTATACTATGACGTTTTTTATGACATTTTGAGGTCAAAAATTTTTTTGACTTTTTTTGTCCGAAAAAAACGCCATACTATACTATGACGTTTTTTTTATGACATTTTGAGTTCAAAAAAATTTTTTACTTTTTTTGTCCGAAAAAAACGCCATACTATACTATGACGTTTTTTATGACATTTTGAGGTCAAAAAATTTTTTGACTAATTTTTTCCGATTTTGACGCCTTACTATACTATGACGCTTTTTATGACATTTTGAGGTCAAAAAAAATTTTGACTGTTTTTGTCCAAAAAAACGCCATACTATACTATGACGTTTTTTATGACATTTTGAGGTCAAAAAATTTTTTGACTTTTTTTGTCCGAAAAAAACGCCATACTATACTATGACGTTTTTTATGACATTTTGAGGTCAAAAAAATTTTTGACTTTTTTTGTCCGAAAAAAACGCCATACTATACTATGACGTTTTTTATGACATTTTGAGGTCAAAAAAAATTTTGACTGTTTTTGTCCGATTTTGACGCCTTACTATACTATGACGTTTTTTATGACATTTTGAGGTAGAAAAAAATGTTGACTGTTTTTGTCCGATTTTGACGCCTTACTATACTGTGACGTTTTTTATGACATTTTGAGGTCAAAAAAATTTGTGACTTTTTTTGTCCGATTTTGACGCCTTACTATACTGTGACGTTTTTTATGACATTTTGAGGTCAAAAAAATTTTTGACTTTTTTTGTCCGAAAAAAACGCCATACTATACTGTGACGTTTTTTATGACATTTTGAGGTCAAAAAATTTTTTGACTTTTTTTGTCCGAAAAAAACGCCATACTATACTATGACGTTTTTTATGACATTTTGAGGTCAAAAAAATTTTTGACTTTTTTTGTCCGAAAAAAACGGCATACTATACTATGACGTTTTTTATGACACTTTGAGGTCAAAAAAAATTTTGACTGTTTTTGTCCGATTTTGACGCCTTACTATACTATGACGTTTTTTATGACATTTTGAGGTCAAAAAAATTTTTGACTTTTTTTGTCCGATTTTGACGCCTTACTGTACTGTTACGTTTTTTATGACATTTTGAGGTCAAAAAAAATTTTGACTTTTTTTGTCCGAAAAAAACGCCATACTATACTATGACGTTTTTTATGACATTTTGAGGTCAAAAAAAATTTTGACTGTTTTTGTCCGATTTTGACGCCTTACTATACTGTGACGTTTTTTATGACATTTTGAGGTCAAAAAATGTTTTGACTTTTTTTGGCCGAAAAAAACGCCATACTATACTATGACGTTTTTTATGACATTTTGAGGTCAAAAAAAATTTTGACTGTTTTTGTCCGATTTTGACGCCTTACTATACTATGACGTTTTTTATGACATTTTGAGGTCAAAAAAAATTTTGACTTTTTTTGTCCGATTTTGACACCTTACTATACTGTGACGTTTTTTATGACATTTTGAGGTCAAAAAAAATGTTGACTTTTTTTGTCCGAAAAAAAAACGCCATACTATACTATGACGTTTTTTATGACATTTTGAGGTCAAAAAAAATTTTTGACTTTTTTTGTCCGAAAAAAACGCCATACTATACTATGACGTTTTTTATGACATTTTGAGGTCAAAAAAATTTTTGACTTTTTTTGCCCGAAAAAAACGCCATACTATACTATGACGTTTTTTATGACATTTTGAGGTCAAAAAAAATTTTGACTTTTTTTGTCCGAAAAAAACGCCATACTATACTATGACGTTTTTTATGACATTTTGAGGTCAAAAAAATTTTTGACTTTTTTTGTCCGAAAAAAACGCCATACTATACTATGACGTTTTTTTATGACATTTTGAGGTCAAAAAATTTTTTGACTGTTTTTGTCCGATTTTGACGCCTTACTATACTATGACGTTTTTTATGACATTTTGAGGTCAAAAAAAATGTTGACTGTTTTTGTCCGATTTTGACGCCTTACTATACTATGACGTTTTTTATGACATTTTGAGGTCAAAAAATTTTTTGACTTTTTTTGTCCGATTTTGACACCTTACTATACTGTGACGTTTTTTATGACATTTTGAGGTCAAAAAAAATTTTGACTTTTTTTGTCCGATTTTGACGCCTTACTATACTATGGCGTTTTTTATGACATTTTGAGGTCAAAAAAATTTTTGACTTTTTTTGTCCGAAAAAAAACGCCATACTATACTATGACGTTTTTTATGACATTTTGAGGTCAAAATTTTTTTTGACTTTTTTTGTCCGAAAAAAACGCCATACTATACTATGACGTTTTTTATGACATTTTGAGGTCAAAAAATTTTTTGACTGTTTTTGTCCGATTTTGACGCCTTACTATACTATGACGTTTTTTATGACATTTTGAGGTCAAAAAAAATGTTGACTGTTTTTTTCCGATTTTGACGCCTTACTATACTATGACGTTTTTTATGACATTTTGAGGTCAAAAATTTTTTTGACTTTTTTTGTCCGATTTTGACACCTTACTATACTGTGACGTTTTTTATGACATTTTGAGGTCAAAAAAAATTTTGACTTTTATTGTCCGAAAAAAACGCCATACTATACTATGACGTTTTTTATGACATTTTGAGGTCAAAAAAATTTTTGACTTTTTTGTCCGAAAAAAACGCCATACTATACTATGACGTTTTTTATGACATTTTGAGGTCAAAAAAATTTTTGACTTTTTTTGTCCGAAAAAAACGCCATACTATACTATGACGTTTTTTATGACATTTTGAGGTCAAAAAAATTTTTGACTTTTTTTATTTGAAAAAAACGCCATACTATACTATGACGTTTTTTATGACATTTTGAGGTCAAAAAAAATTTTGACTGTTTTTGTCCGATTTTGACGCCTTACTATACTGTGACGTTTTTTATGACATTTTGAGGTCAAAAAAAAATTTGACTTTTTTTGTCCGAAAAAAACGCCATACTATACTATGACGTTTTTTATGACATTTTGAGGTCAAAAAAAATTTTGACTTTTTTTGTCCGAAAAAAACGCCATACTATACTATGACGTTTTTTATGACATTTTGAGGTCAAAAAAATTTTTGACTTTTTTTATTTGAAAAAAACGCCATACTATACTATGACGTTTTTTATGACATTTTGAGGTCAAAAAAATTTTGACTGTTTTTGTCCGATTTTGACGCCTTACTATACTGTGACGTTTTTTATGACATTTTGAGGTCAAAAAATGTTTTGACTTTTTTTGTCCGAAAAAAACGCCATACTATACTATGACGTTTTTTATGACATTTTGAGGTCAAAAAAAATTTTGACTGTTTTTGTCCGATTTTGACGCCTTACTATACTATGACGTTTTTTATGACATTTTGAGGTCAAAAAAATTTTTGACTTTTTTTGTCCGATTTTGACACCTTACTATACTGTGACGTTTTTTATGACATTTTGAGGTCAAAAAAAATTTTGACTTTTTTTGTCCGAAAAAAACGCCATACTATACTATGACGTTTTTTATGACATTTTGAGGTCAAAAAAATTTTTGACTTTTTTTGCCCGAAAAAACCGCCATACTATACTATGACGTTTTTTATGACATTTTGAGGTCAAAAAAATTTTTGACATTTTTTGTCCGAAAAAAACGCCATACTATACTATGACATTTTTTATGACATTTTGAGGTCAAAAAAATTTTTGACTTTTTTTATTTGAAAAAAACGCCATACTATACTATGACGTTTTTTATGACATTTTGAGGTCAAAAAAAATTTTGACTGTTTTTGTCCGATTTTGACGCCTTACTATACTGTGACGTTTTTTATGACATTTTGAGGTCAAAAAAAATTTTGACTTTTTTTGTCCGAAAAAAACGCCATACTATACTATGACGTTTTTTATGACATTTTGAGGTCAAAAAAAATTTTGACTGTTTTTGTCCGATTTTGACGCCTTAGTATACTGTGACGTTTTTTATGACATTTTGAGGTCAAAAAATGTTTTGACTTTTTTTGGCCGAAAAAAACGCCATACTATACTATGACGTTTTTTATGACATTTTGAGGTCAAAAAAAATTTTGACTGTTTTTGTCCGATTTTGACGCCTTACTATACTATGACGTTTTTTATGACATTTTGAGGTCAAAAAAATGTTTGACTTTTTTTGTCCGATTTTGACACCTTACTATACTGTGACGTTTTTTATGACATTTTGAGGTCAAAAAAAATTTTGACTTTTTTTGTCCGAAAAAAACGCCATACTATACTATGACGTTTTTTATGACATTTTGAGGTCAAAAAAAATTTTGACTGTTTTTGTCCAATTTTGACGCCTTACTATACTGTGACGTTTTTTATGACATTTTGAGGTCAAAAAATGTTTTGACTTTTTTTGGCCGAAAAAAACGCCTTACTATACTATGACGTTTTTTATGACATTTTGAGGTCAAAAAAATTTTTGACTGTTTTTGTCCGATTTTGACGCCTTACTATACTATGACGTTTTTTATGACATTTTGAGGTCAAAAAAATTTTTTACTTTTTTTGTCCGATTTTGACACCTTACTATACTGTGACGTTTTTTATGACATTTTGAGGTCAAAAAATTTTTTGACTTTTTTTGGCCGAAAAAAACGCCATACTATACTATGACGTTTTTTATGACATTTTGAGGTCAAAAAAAATTTTGACTTTTTTTGTCCGAAAAAAACGCCATACTATACTATGACGTTTTTTATGACATTTTGAGGTCAAAAAAAATTTTGACTTTTTTTGTCCGAAAAAAACGCCATACTATACTATGACGTTTTTTATGACATTTTGAGGTCAAAAAAATTTTGACTGTTTTTGTCCGATTTTGACGCCTTACTATACTATGACGTTTTTTATGACATTTTGAGGTCAAAAATTTTTGACTTTTTTTGTCCGAAAAAAACGCCATACTATACTATGACGTTTTTTATGACATTTTGAGGTCAAAAAATTTTTTGACTGATTTTGTCCGATTTTGACGCCTTACTATACTATGACGTTTTTTATGACATTTTGAGGTCAAAAAAAGTTTTGACTTTTTTGGCCGAAAAAAACGCCATACTATACTATGACGTTTTTTATGACATTTTGAGGTCAAAAAAATTTTTGACTTTTTTTGTCCGATTTTGACGCCTTACTATTCTGTGACGTTTTTTATGACATTTTGAGGTCAAAAAAAAATTTGACTTTTTTTGTCCGAAAAAAAACGCCATACTATACTATGACGTTTTTTATGACATTTTGAGGTCAAAAATTTTTTTGACTTTTTTTGTCCGAAAAAAACGCCATACTATACTATGACGTGTTTTTTATGACATTTTGAGTTCAAAAAAATTTTTTACTTTTTTTGTCCGAAAAAAACGCCATACTATACTATGACGTTTTTTATGACATTTTGAGGTCAAAAAATTTTTTGACTAATTTTTTCCGATTTTGACGCCTTACTATACTATGACGCTTTTTATGACATTTTGAGGTCAAAAAAAATTTTGACTGTTTTTGTCCAAAAAAACGCCATACTATACTATGACGTTTTTTATGACATTTTGAGGTCAAAAAAATTTTTGACTTTTTTTGTCCGAAAAAAACGCCATACTATACTATGACGTTTTTTATGACATTTTGAGGTCAAAAAATTTTTTGACTGATTTTGTCCGATTTTGACGCCTTACTATACTATGACATTTTTTATGACATTTTGAGGTCAAAAAATGTTTTGACTTTTTTTGTCCGAAAAAAACGGCATAATATACTATGATGTTTTTTATGACATTTTGAGGTCAAAAAAATTTTTGACTTTTTTTGTCCGAAAAAAACGCCATACTATACTATGACGTTTTTCATGACATTTTGAGGTCAAAAAAATTTTTGACTTTTTTTGTCCGATTTTGACGCCTTACTATACTATGACGTTTTTTATGACATTTTGAGGTCAAAAATTTTTTTGACGTTTTTTGTCCGAAAAAAACACCATACTATACTATGACGTTTTTTATGACATTTTGAGGTCAAAAAATTTTTTGACTGATTTTGTCCGATTTTGACGCCTTACTATACTATGACGTTTTTTATGACATTTTGAGGTCAAAAATTTTTTTGACGTTTTTTGTCCGAAAAAAACGCCATACTATACTATGACGTTTTTTATGACATTTTGAGGTCAAAAAAAATTTTGACTTTTTTTGTCCGAAAAAAACGCCATACTATACTATGACGTTTTTTATGACATTTTGAGGTCAAAAAAATTTTGACTGTTTTTGTCCGATTTTGACGCCTTACTATACTATGACGTTTTTTATGACATTTTGAGGTCAAAAATTTTTGACTTTTTTTGTCCGAAAAAAACGCCATACTATACTATGACGTTTTTTATGACATTTTGAGGTCAAAAAATTTTTTGACTGATTTTGTCCGATTTTGACGCCTTACTATACTATGACGTTTTTTATGACATTTTGAGGTCAAAAAAAGTTTTGACTTTTTTGGCCGAAAAAAACGCCATACTATACTATGACGTTTTTTATGACATTTTGAGGTCAAAAAAATTTTTGACTTTTTTTGTCCGATTTTGACGCCTTACTATTCTGTGACGTTTTTTATGACATTTTGAGGTCAAAAAAAAATTTGACTTTTTTTGTCCGAAAAAAAACGCCATACTATACTATGACGTTTTTTATGACATTTTGAGGTCAAAAATTTTTTTGACTTTTTTTGTCCGAAAAAAACGCCATACTATACTATGACGTGTTTTTTATGACATTTTGAGTTCAAAAAAATTTTTGACTTTTTTTGTCCGAAAAAAACGCCATACTATACTATGACGTTTTTTATGACATTTTGAGGTCAAAAAATTTTTTGACTAATTTTTTCCGATTTTGACGCCTTACTATACTATGACGCTTTTTATGACATTTTGAGGTCAAAAAAAATTTTGACTGTTTTTGTCCAAAAAAACGCCATACTATACTATGACGTTTTTTATGACATTTTGAGGTCAAAAAAATTTTTGACTTTTTTTGTCCGAAAAAAACGCCATACTATACTATGACGTTTTTTATGACATTTTGAGGTCAAAAAATTTTTTGACTGATTTTGTCCGATTTTGACGCCTTACTATACTATGACATTTTTTATGACATTTTGAGGTCAAAAAATGTTTTGACTTTTTTTGTCCGAAAAAAACGGCATAATATACTATGATGTTTTTTATGACATTTTGAGGTCAAAAAAATTTTTGACTTTTTTTGTCCGAAAAAAACGCCATACTATACTATGACGTTTTTCATGACATTTTGAGGTCAAAAAAATTTTTGACTTTTTTTGTCCGATTTTGACGCCTTACTATACTATGACGTTTTTTATGACATTTTGAGGTCAAAAATTTTTTTGACGTTTTTTGTCCGAAAAAAACACCATACTATACTATGACGTTTTTTATGACATTTTGAGGTCAAAAAATTTTTTGACTGATTTTGTCCGATTTTGACGCCTTACTATACTATGACGTTTTTTATGACATTTTGAGGTCAAAAAAAGTTTTGACTTTTTTGGCCGAAAAAAACGCCATACTATACTATGACGTTTTTTATGACATTTTGAGGTCAAAAAAATTTTTGACTTTTTTTGTCCGATTTTGACGCCTTACTATTCTGTGACGTTTTTTATGACATTTTGAGGTCAAAAAAAATTTTGACTTTTTTTGTCCGAAAAAAAACGCCATACTATACTATGACGTTTTTTATGACATTTTGAGGTCAAAAATTTTTTTGACTTTTTTTGTCCGAAAAAAACGCCATACTATACTATGACGTTTTTTTTATGACATTTTGAGTTCAAAAAAATTTTTTACTTTTTTTGTCCGAAAAAAACGCCATACTATACTATGACGTTTTTTATGACATTTTGAGGTCAAAAAATTTTTTGACTAATTTTTTCCGATTTTGACGCCTTACTATACTATGACGCTTTTTATGACATTTTGAGGTCAAAAAAAATTTTGACTGTTTTTGTCCAAAAAAACGCCATACTATACTATGACGTTTTTTATGACATTTTGAGGTCAAAAAATTTTTTGACTTTTTTTGTCCGAAAAAAACGCCATACTATACTATGACGTTTTTTATGACATTTTGAGGTCAAAAAATTTTTTGACTGATTTTGTCCGATTTTGACGCCTTACTATACTATGACATTTTTTATGACATTTTGAGGTCAAAAAAATTTTTGACATTTTTTGTCCGAAAAAAACGCCATACTATACTATGACATTTTTTATGACATTTTGAGGTCAAAAAAATTTTTGACTTTTTTTATTTGAAAAAAACGCCATACTATACTATGACGTTTTTTATGACATTTTGAGGTCAAAAAAAATTTTGACTGTTTTTGTCCGATTTTGACGCCTTACTATACTGTGACGTTTTTTATGACATTTTGAGGTCAAAAAAAATTTTGACTTTTTTTGTCCGAAAAAAACGCCATACTATACTATGACGTTTTTTATGACATTTTGAGGTCAAAAAAAATTTTGACTGTTTTTGTCCGATTTTGACGCCTTAGTATACTGTGACGTTTTTTATGACATTTTGAGGTCAAAAAATGTTTTGACTTTTTTTGGCCGAAAAAAACGCCATACTATACTATGACGTTTTTTATGACATTTTGAGGTCAAAAAAAATTTTGACTGTTTTTGTCCGATTTTGACGCCTTACTATACTATGACGTTTTTTATGACATTTTGAGGTCAAAAAAATGTTTGACTTTTTTTGTCCGATTTTGACACCTTACTATACTGTGACGTTTTTTATGACATTTTGAGGTCAAAAAAAATTTTGACTTTTTTTGTCCGAAAAAAACGCCATACTATACTATGACGTTTTTTATGACATTTTGAGGTCAAAAAAAATTTTGACTGTTTTTGTCCAATTTTGACGCCTTACTATACTGTGACGTTTTTTATGACATTTTGAGGTCAAAAAATGTTTTGACTTTTTTTGGCCGAAAAAAACGCCTTACTATACTATGACGTTTTTTATGACATTTTGAGGTCAAAAAAATTTTTGACTGTTTTTGTCCGATTTTGACGCCTTACTATACTATGACGTTTTTTATGACATTTTGAGGTCAAAAAAATTTTTTACTTTTTTTGTCCGATTTTGACACCTTACTATACTGTGACGTTTTTTATGACATTTTGAGGTCAAAAAATTTTTTGACTTTTTTTGGCCGAAAAAAACGCCATACTATACTATGACGTTTTTTATGACATTTTGAGGTCAAAAAAAATTTTGACTTTTTTTGTCCGAAAAAAACGCCATACTATACTATGACGTTTTTTATGACATTTTGAGGTCAAAAAAAATTTTGACTTTTTTTGTCCGAAAAAAACGCCATACTATACTATGACGTTTTTTATGACATTTTGAGGTCAAAAAAATTTTGACTGTTTTTGTCCGATTTTGACGCCTTACTATACTATGACGTTTTTTATGACATTTTGAGGTCAAAAATTTTTGACTTTTTTTGTCCGAAAAAAACGCCATACTATACTATGACGTTTTTTATGACATTTTGAGGTCAAAAAATTTTTTGACTGATTTTGTCCGATTTTGACGCCTTACTATACTATGACGTTTTTTATGACATTTTGAGGTCAAAAAAAGTTTTGACTTTTTTGGCCGAAAAAAACGCCATACTATACTATGACGTTTTTTATGACATTTTGAGGTCAAAAAAATTTTTGACTTTTTTTGTCCGATTTTGACGCCTTACTATTCTGTGACGTTTTTTATGACATTTTGAGGTCAAAAAAAAATTTGACTTTTTTTGTCCGAAAAAAAACGCCATACTATACTATGACGTTTTTTATGACATTTTGAGGTCAAAAATTTTTTTGACTTTTTTTGTCCGAAAAAAACGCCATACTATACTATGACGTGTTTTTTATGACATTTTGAGTTCAAAAAAATTTTTTACTTTTTTTGTCCGAAAAAAACGCCATACTATACTATGACGTTTTTTATGACATTTTGAGGTCAAAAAATTTTTTGACTAATTTTTTCCGATTTTGACGCCTTACTATACTATGACGCTTTTTATGACATTTTGAGGTCAAAAAAAATTTTGACTGTTTTTGTCCAAAAAAACGCCATACTATACTATGACGTTTTTTATGACATTTTGAGGTCAAAAAAATTTTTGACTTTTTTTGTCCGAAAAAAACGCCATACTATACTATGACGTTTTTTATGACATTTTGAGGTCAAAAAATTTTTTGACTGATTTTGTCCGATTTTGACGCCTTACTATACTATGACATTTTTTATGACATTTTGAGGTCAAAAAATGTTTTGACTTTTTTTGTCCGAAAAAAACGGCATAATATACTATGATGTTTTTTATGACATTTTGAGGTCAAAAAAATTTTTGACTTTTTTTGTCCGAAAAAAACGCCATACTATACTATGACGTTTTTCATGACATTTTGAGGTCAAAAAAATTTTTGACTTTTTTTGTCCGATTTTGACGCCTTACTATACTATGACGTTTTTTATGACATTTTGAGGTCAAAAATTTTTTTGACGTTTTTTGTCCGAAAAAAACACCATACTATACTATGACGTTTTTTATGACATTTTGAGGTCAAAAAATTTTTTGACTGATTTTGTCCGATTTTGACGCCTTACTATACTATGACGTTTTTTATGACATTTTGAGGTCAAAAAAAGTTTTGACTTTTTTGGCCGAAAAAAACGCCATACTATACTATGACGTTTTTTATGACATTTTGAGGTCAAAAAAATTTTTGACTTTTTTTGTCCGATTTTGACGCCTTACTATTCTGTGACGTTTTTTATGACATTTTGAGGTCAAAAAAAATTTTGACTTTTTTTGTCCGAAAAAAAACGCCATACTATACTATGACGTTTTTTATGACATTTTGAGGTCAAAAATTTTTTTGACTTTTTTTGTCCGAAAAAAACGCCATACTATACTATGACGTTTTTTTTATGACATTTTGAGTTCAAAAAAATTTTTTACTTTTTTTGTCCGAAAAAAACGCCATACTATACTATGACGTTTTTTATGACATTTTGAGGTCAAAAAATTTTTTGACTAATTTTTTCCGATTTTGACGCCTTACTATACTATGACGCTTTTTATGACATTTTGAGGTCAAAAAAAATTTTGACTGTTTTTGTCCAAAAAAACGCCATACTATACTATGACGTTTTTTATGACATTTTGAGGTCAAAAAATTTTTTGACTTTTTTTGTCCGAAAAAAACGCCATACTATACTATGACGTTTTTTATGACATTTTGAGGTCAAAAAATTTTTTGACTGATTTTGTCCGATTTTGACGCCTTACTATACTATGACATTTTTTATGACATTTTGAGGTCAAAAAATGTTTTGACTTTTTTTGTCCGAAAAAAACGGCATAATATACTATGATGTTTTTTATGACATTTTGAGGTCAAAAAAATTTTTGACTTTTTTTGTCCGAAAAAAACGCCATACTATACTATGACGTTTTTTATGACATTTTGAGGTCAAAAAAATTTTTGACTTTTTTTGTCCGATTTTGACGCCTTACTATACTATGACGTTTTTTATGACATTTTGAGGTCAAAAATTTTTTTGACTTTTTTTGCCCGAAAAAACGCCATACTATACTATGACGTTTTTTATGACATTTTGAGGTCAAAAATTTTTTTGACGTTTTTTGTCCGAAAAAAACGCCATACTATACTATGACGTTTTTTATGACATTTTGAGGTCAAAAAATTTTTTGACTTTTTTTGTCCGAAAAAAACGCCATACTATACTATGACGTTTTTTATGACATTTTGAGGTCAAAATTTTTTTTGACGTTTTTTGTCCGAAAAAAACGCCATACTATACTATGACGTTTTTTATGACATTTTGAGGTCAAAAAATTTTTTGACTTTTTTTGTCCGAAAAAAACGCCATACTATACTATGACGTTTTTTATGACATTTTGAGGTCAAAATTTTTTTTGACTTTTTTTTGTCCGAAAAAAACGCCTTACTATACTATGACGTTTTTTATGACATTTTGAGGTCAAAAAATTTTTTGACTTTTTTTGGCCGATTTTGACGCCTTATTATACTATGACGTTTTCTATGACATTTTGAGGTCCAAAAAAATTTTGACTTTTTTTGTCCGAAAAAAACGCCTTACTATACTATGACGTTTTTTATGACCTTTTGAGGTCAAAAAATTTTTTGACTTTTTTTGGCCGATTTCGACGCCTTACTATACTATGATGTTTTTTATGACATTTTGAGGTCAAAAATTTTTTTGTCCGATTTTGACGCCTTACTATACTATGACCAGTTTTATGACATTTTGAGTGGACAATTTTTTTTAACTTTTTTTGGCCAATTTTGACGCCTTACTATACTATGACGTTTTTTGGCATATTTTGAGGTCAAAAAAAATTTTGACTTTTTTTGGCCAATTTTGATGCCTTTCTTTACTATGAAATTTTTTTAATGACATTTTGAGGTCTTACTAAAATATAGGTTTAGGCATATTTTGACGCCTTATGGCTAGTGATGGCTGATCGAGGCTTTGTTGAAGCTTCGACATCTGATTCAAACAAAGAGTTCATTACCCGAGGCTTCAATGAGACAGTGCTCGTGAAGGACATCTAGTGGTCAGCAAAATGAAGTGCAATCAAGATGTGTCATTTATTGGTTCATGGATTGTTTGGGATTTTATTCGCCATGCACATTCTTGTTGTATCCTAAAACAAATCTAAATAGTCCATAGC
Organism: Toxotes jaculatrix; assembly: GCF_017976425.1. Taxonomy (NCBI): domain Eukaryota; kingdom Metazoa; phylum Chordata; class Actinopteri; family Toxotidae; genus Toxotes; species Toxotes jaculatrix. Next base: position 7,312,336 of record NC_054410.1, on the reverse strand, counting down.
ATAAATGATGTTTAATACTGGGTCTTCAGTTTTCAGATGGCAAATCTGATCTCATTCCAAATGTCTAATTCATGAGTTAAATAACACGCAGCTCTGACGGGAATCAAACCCACGCTACATTGTTGCAAGACAACTAAACCAATGACAGGGTTTCGATACTGAATAAAGTAGTTAAATGGTTCATATGTCATAAATCACGTGATTTTTCCTAACCAAAACGCACACATCTGACCTCGAGTCAGATGTGTGGTTGAAGAACAGGGCAGTGGGTGTGCTTGTGTAACTGTTTGAGTTTTGATTGAGACTCAGTCGATTTCTTCTTTTACAAACTATTTCCCCAGCCTTGGAAAAAAAACATTCAATACATTAGTTATTTATTTTGTGTATATTTTTACTTTATTGCTGATAGTAAATTAATTTAATCAAACAAAACTATCTCAAGAGCCACTTGGGAGCCGAAAGAACCGGCTCTTTTTTTCGGCGGCAGCCAAGGAACTGCAGCTTTTTGAACGCGGAAGTGATCCTCACTGCTGAAACCTACAACTCCCCCCTTGGTTTGCAGACAATGTACGTGCGCCTCTCGTCTCGCTAGCATAGTAAGCTCACTCGCTGGCTCTGCTACAGGATGTTTTCTTATGACTGTTAGTCAACAGCTCCACCTTGCGTTTAAAGCCTGTATGACAGCCAGGACTGCAGAGTCAGTGCAACATATAATAAAAAAATAATAATCGATCTTTGGAAATTTAATAATCGTCCATAATATAATCGCGATTATTCAATAATAGAATTTTTTCCACCACCCCTAAGATATATACTTCGCATTTAGTGTAATTTCATGTTGCCTGTTTGCTGATATCCACCTGGCTCATATATCTGGCTTTCTCTAGCAGCTTGTGAGGATTATCCAGAATAACTGGACATGTTTGCTTGAAATGGCTGTTGGATTTTTCATTGACATGAGTAATTTAATTCACCTCCATTGTAATGGGTTGGCAGCTGAAATCTCAGAGGCGGAAGTCTACTATTTGCATGACTACCAGCACACACCAGAAGAGCTTTTTTTTCTGTCATCGAGAGGATCATATTTATGCCAGGAAAAAAGGGAAAAAAAATATATATATATATATTCACAGCACTCAGATCAGCCTTGTGTGAGAACTTTGAGCCATTTTTTGTAAACCACCTCTAATGTCGCCAAACAGCTCCATTCCTCTGGCACTGAGGAATCCCACAACTGTCAACAGCCGGTGCTGACATGAACCAGCATGTCAATGTGTTGCGAATTGTTTTCACCAACGTAGCAGAGAACAGCTCAATGAAAGCAAAAAGAAAAAACTAAACTATTCCCCTCACTCACAATCACCACAAATCACTCCTTTTGCGTTCACTGTAACATCATCATAGACTAGTGGTAAAGCATCCTTGAAAGGTACACTATTTATTAGAGTAATTATAAACAAAATAAACATGTTAGGACTATACATGGTAAGACAGTAAAAGCAGTCCATCATTACACATGCATACTTTCAGACGACACTAAAATATGGACTAAAATACAGATAAAAGTCTGAAGGACAGGCAGATATAATCTAACTCCAGTGTAGGTAAACAGCAACAGTCTTATCTGGCTGTAACAAAGTAGAAAACATTTAGCCTCCAAGGTTTTGTCACTCCAAGGACAGGAACGTCTTTGGTAGGCGTTTTTTAAATTTTGCAGATCTCTGTTGCAGCCTTTGCTCACTTTTCAGTCACGCTCACAGCATAAATTCTCCACCCCACAAATCTGAAACTTTCTTTGCATAAGCTTGGCATGGAATAAAAAAAAAAAAAACAGGGAAAAAAATTATATATATATATATATATATATATATATATATATATATATATATATATATATATATATATATATATATATAAAAAATCATTGCACGCTTTCAAACACACTTCACATGTACACAAGAACACACCACAAATAAATCGTGATTGAACACACACCGAAACTGAGAGACACACACAGACGATGGAGCTTCTGTTTCAAAAGGTTTTAGAAATCTCTGAATTTTTCAAAGCTGTAAAATTGTTGAAGTCCCCAAGTCCCAGAGTGGAGCAGGTCTAGTCTGAATTTCCAGCTAGTGGTTACTGCAGTGTGTTAATTTATCCTTTTTGTTCTCTGCCAGTCACATGTTGTAACGGACTGTGGTAACGGAGCTGCTGTTAGAGAGTGTAGGCCCAGGTTAGTAAGAGTAGCAGTGGCAAGTTCAGTAATGCGCTCATACAGATCCAGAGTAGTTGTAGTGGTTTCCAAGCTGCGAGTCTGGAGGCTGCGGGCTCGGTTTACGTTCCAGGTGTTCGTTCTCTGGTGCGTCTTGCTGCGTGCACGGCGGGGGTCGCTGCTTAAAGAAGTCTGACACATACCGAACCTGAAAGGGATAGAGATAAAAGCATTTCTAAACGATGTAACCACAAAAATACACACTGCTTCAAACTAATTCTAATACTTCAGTAGTGTAATAAAAACTACATTTGTGAAGTTAATCTTTTAGATTATTAAAAAGTTCTTCATCACAAATGGTAAATCGCACCACAGAATGAAGTTTCACACACAAATAATTACAGTAGTAGTAGTTTAAAAAAAACAGTGTTTTAATTGAGGTCATATTTCATACCTGGCTATTGTGCTGCAGTGCTATACATCCCAGACATGTTTGTGTTTGTATATAAACTGTCAAGGCCTGTGCAGTTTTTAAAGCCTTTATTTTGCAGGATGAACCTGCGCATCATTTGCAGCACATTTCTGCAGGTATTTGTGTTAAGATAAGTTCTCTGGAAAAAAGAAAAATTTAGAAACTCAAATCATATAATCACATCAATATCACCTGACCACATCATATAAATTATTTGCATTTCGATAGTCATAAGTCACTGGTATGAATTAGATCAGTGACAAAGTAGCTGCAGTGTGTGAATGATGGAATTAGGCATTAGGCATTAGGAGTCCATCATGTGTTTAACTCATACTAAATCGTATCACGGAAATTCCCACAGGTATTTACCGCTTCGTCAGCTGTGTGGGGAAACGTCCTGTAACAAAAATCACCTAAATGCACCATAATAAATAAATTTTTGGTCTTTGTGAGGTTGGATGTTTCATTTTGAGGGAGGAGGAGAAGGAGGAAGAAGAGGAAGAGCAGGCCTTCAGGCTCTGAACTGGGACGCATGAAATAACTATCAAAATAAAAACTAATGCCCTCATTCAAACTTTTGGGTATAAATGACGAAGAAACACACTCACAGTGAGCACAGCGATGAGAGCTCCCTGCAGCAGCCCCACCAGGACGTCACTCCAGTGATGTTTGTAGTCAGAAACACGTGTATATCCCACATACACGGCAAACGCCACCAGGAAGAACTGGATGGTTGGTCGAACCAGCCGTGTCCACTTCCCCTGCATCCGGGCCTGGACGTAGAGCTGTACACACACACACACACACACACACACACACACACACACACACACAAAATAAAATATAAATCTACTGGTAACCAAAGCTAAACCTGCGTATTTGTAAATTTCATGTACATATATGGATAAGCCATTTGTTTGGAGAAGAGTCAGCCACAGAATTTTTCAAATTAATCCTAAAAGTTCTGTTTTTGGCTTAATCCTAAAATTTCCCTAAACCTAACAAAAAAATTTTAAACAAATAATTGTTTTATTTTGATCACCATTATTTTTTGTTGGTTTTGAGAAGAAAATGTGTGCTTTTTGTGGCCAGTTTTGCAAAGTGCCACAAGAATATGTGGTCTTGTTTTAACCTATAATATTTTAAAAATTCCCAAAGGAGGTGCTAAATTATTAGTCTGAGCAGCTTTGAGTATTTCACTCCTTAATACTCCAAAAGGGATTAAACCGTTGAGTCTGTCATCTTCCGTCTATTGTACATAGTAGAGCATTACAACAATGATGTTTTTAAACTTGAGCTGTGCGTCCATGTTGACCACCTTCTCCTGTTTTGAGTCACTTGTGGGTGTTTGGTAAACAGACACTTTGCAGCTACAGAAAGTCACACGCAATGAGAGCACACTCACCGACAGAAAGAGCATGCAGTACATCCCAAAGGACGAGTGGCCAGAGTAGAAGGACAACCTAAGGAGCGGGGAATGGCAACAGGACACTGTTAACGTACACAATTTTTATTTATATAATATAATAATGAAGGATCAGTCTGCCCTATTTAATCTGCCACTGGACATTTTAATGTGCTTGAACTATTAAAGGATGAGTAGGAGCACGTAGGACAACCTATGGTGGCCTTCAGGTAAACTAAAAATCCAAAGGGCCCTCTCTAAGATCCAGTGCTTGGTTTGCCCTTTCTGGGTCACAGTAGAAACATGAACACGCTCCCTATGTAGATATGAATGGCTCATTCTGAGCCAACGAAAATACGATTCTTAGATTCAGGTGTATATACACTAGTGAAAATATAATTATGAATATTATATTCAATTTCTGCCAGTACAACTCCCCAAATCATATGCACTGGTCCGTAAACTGTGCCGATAAGATTATTACTGTCCTGGGTTGCAATAGGATTTTAGCAACTTGAATCTAGAAGAACAGGAGTCAGTCTTCACTGTATGAAACCTTGCTACATAATAAAGGCAGTGAGGGAGGTGTAGTGCTGAGTAAATCCACCTGGATTCAGTCACGTTGCGGTGGCTGCCGGTACAGTTGATGTGCAGCATGTATCCGTTACAGGTGACCGGGGCGCACACGGCCAAGAAGTTTGGACGGGGGCGACCTATGGTGAACTTTGCTAGGTCGGTCAGCGACTGGCTAACGGCTGCTCCAAACAGGAAGGTGCCCACCACCTTGTAGAGAGCGGACAGGTACTTGTTGAACTGGGAGTTGGAGTGGAGACGATTAGTGTGCACGAGATATGCCTCTCCTGTGGTGATCTGTGGCCGAAAGGGAAACAATGAAGGGTTTTTAGTTTATGTGGAAAGAAATATCTTTGCTTATGTTGTTTTTTGGGTGTAACCACATTTTTTTATGGGATCAAGATTTGGGGACTTACGATGACGATGGAGCAGGTGATGGTGACAGCAGCCATGGTCCCATGGGAGATGGTGTCCCTCCTGTATGGATAGCTGATGCTCTTGTCATCGCAGTAGATTCCTCTCTGGTAAGGGCTGAACATCAGTGTCAGGATGGCCGAGGGCAGAGCCGCTGGAGAAAGAAGAGATGACAGTCTGAGCTCTGCATTATCAGCACACACACTCGCACACAAATGAGACTAAAAACATGACCACCTGGGTGAGGCTAATTATGGTATTAAGTATGAAAAGAAAACAGTTTATAGCTTTGTGTCCTGCACTGAAACCACAAATATGAGCAAAAACAAAAGTGCAGCAGAACAAACAAATTTGCCCCCCTCAAAAAATAAAGATGCACTAAACAAATATTACATATAAATGGATCATCTATCGTCACAGAGTTATCACGCCGCAGTTCCTCTCGGTTCACCAGAACGACTCTAGCATCTTTCGGCTCATTGTTTTGGTTCCCTGGCCTGCAGCTTTCATCACAACTTTTGGAGGTCCCTCCTGAGAGCAGCTAAGACCCATGAACCATAACACAATGAAGTCCAGCTCAGGAAACAGCTAAGAACACACTGATGGACTACTCTTATGGCTTTGGGCAGAAGGCCCAACTCTGCCAAGTAAATTAATTTGTCATCAGCGAAGCTCAGTGGCAACAGCTTCACCTCTGCAGGTCGCATTTACTCTCTACAGAGGAACTGCCTGTCACCATGGAGACACACGGGACAGGACAACCGTGACCTTTGACATCGGGGCACGGTTTACACAGTGAAGGGCCTGGGAGCTGAGGACTGAACCAGGACACAGACTCATATAGGTACAAAGGCATGTGCACCACCGCGTGCAAGAGTGCACATATACACAATCTAGCCTAATAAAACGCAGCCTACCTAAAGAAATTAGTAAAAATAAAAAAAATGCATGTATTTATAGGTCTATATAGTCTGTGTGTAGTTTAACAGTTTCTTAGGGCACACAAAGGACTTAAGAGTGGCACAACAGCAGCAGAAGCACATAAAGCTGTCTCTTAAATCTGAGCAGGACAATAGTCCAATCTATAAGAAGGATGTCAGGAACTTTCTACACTACAGCCTTTAAATAGTTTTCCTGTTTTCAAGAACTCTGTGCTGAACTGCTGAAGCTAATAAGAGCGAGGGATGGACGGAGTTTGTTTTCATAAGTGGGGAGCTGTATATTTATTGGGTAATGCCACAAGAGTGGCTCTCCACTAACACAGATTGCTTCCTTCCTCCGGAGCGTGTGACCGTCGCTCTGACAGGCAGGACTAAATGAAACCACTCGAGGACACACAAACACAGAAAGGAAAACACGTCTCAAACAGGTAATTTGGCGACGATAGTTCCAGCATTATGTCATGCGTGCATATGTGGTGAAGGATGTGAATTAAGTCTGAGGTCATACACGCTGTGGCAGTCAGGTGTTAATATTTATATTCTAGTGTTTCCTCGTCTCTACTTCCTTTTACATACAAGCATATAAAACACATTAAGCATATCAAGCATGACTGTTTCTGAGCAAGAAGTTTAAAAACGGGTTCAAAATTGGTAAAATACATTTAAAAAAATACTTGCAAACCCCAAAGTCTTGATTTTGAGGCTTGTTAACACAATCTGATTTTTAATGGTGTGCTCTGGGTTCAGGAGAGTTAAAAGAATAAGGCTGATGACAATGTAAGACAAAAACCAACACTGTATTAACTAAACTAAACTTTCTTATTGACCTACCCTGTCTGTGGCTTCTGGTGTGTCAGAGAAAAGAGTTTAAAGAACTGCTGCTAATTAAGAAATCTCTTAATGTCTTAAGACCAAGTAACACCAGTGACTGTCTTTTACTGTATGAAAGTTCTCAGCCTGTCAGGCTATAACACAGGAAGCTGCAGACTGCAAAGTAAAGCATGGAGAAGCAGCATTTAGTTAATGACCACTGCAGAGCTGGAATACACTTCTGTATTAATCTTAACTGCCCAATTTCTTTTAAAAACAATTCTATTCATTTGCATTTTCATGTTTTTTCTTTTCTAATGTTTCAGTGCACTATGTGAATCCCTTTGAATCACCTTTGTGTATGAAATGTGCTACGAAAATAAACATGCCTTGACTCTTTGTGCCAAGCCCGCTGCTTCCTGCTGAAGGAATAAATAGTGAATTTGTGAGGGACGATTTCCGGCCACAGATTTGGTCCACTTGTGAGTATTTATAACAGCTGGACAGTGTGTGTGAGATCAACTCAAACACTAACTACAGCGCCCATGTTCATGGTGATGAAGGAACATGTCAGTTATGGGTTTTTAATAGCTTTTGGACAACAATGGAGCTCATTGGCACAGGCAAAAGAGCTGTATCATGCCGACAATACTTTTTAGTGTGAATTCATTGTTGCTGTTCGTCTTTTCAAGAGATCTGTTGACAATAAGAAAAATATAGAATAAAAAACACAGAACTTATCCTTTAACAAGTTTTGGAGCTGTGGTGCCTCAAAGGAGGAGCAGAGATCATACACGTGAGGAAAAGCTAAACAAAATGCAACACATATTTCAACTCATCAAATCCTGAGGCATAGTTAAACCTGCACACTACACGGCTCATATAATGGAGACAAAATTCAGTGGATATAGGTTGAAAGACATCCCCAATCTACGACATAATTCACGATAGTAAGACAAGCACATAATGACATGAACTAGGCAGCAGGAAGTCTACACACTTAACTCAAGCAAAGCTCTGTGCATATTTACAAAGCAGCAGGTACAAGAAAACACACCCAGAAATACGCAAATGATTAAGAACTCCTTCACAGCAAACCTGAGGAAAAACAAGGCATTTTTAAAAGAAAACAATTTTAGATGTTTATTAAAGTGAAATATGAGAAACTATATTCACCTTGTTTAACCTTTCAGTCTCATGATTGTTGCTACGTGTATTTCCTGCTATTCTGCTCCATGTGTGTTAAAAAGTGCTCTCTCAACAAACAATAAAAGAAAAACCCTCACAATCTTCTGTATTTTATAAAAAAAAAACTCACAGCAGATACTATTGAGTTTTGGTACTTTTTTTAAGATAGTGTTCAGTGGCATTGTTGTACTGGATTGCATTATAAAACTTGGCATGTCATTGCGTACATTCCCTTCTATGTGCATGTTTATATCAAGCACCTATTGGTCTGCCCTGCCCATAGGTTACGTTACTCTATAATAAAATAAGCATGCTGCACGCTGCCTTTTTAACACTGACTGAGGAAGACCTAAATGGGCTTTAATGCCGGATGTGATATTTGTCACCATCTCTGAACTACGAGTGTCACTAATGATCTTTGATGACAGGTAGTTTCCTCATTAAAGTGAATTTATTTTCATTGAAGGGAGATCCTCCCTCTGCTTTTCACATCTCAGAGTTCATTATTCCTGCAGGTCAAGCGTGCTCTCAGCTTTGATGTGAGGCCCAACCAGTGTTTATTCTGCAGGGTGCAAGGATAACATTTAGATAAGAGGCTGCCTGTTCGACAAGTCTCTGGTGGCTACACACTGCCAGGGTGGAGATTTGAGTAGACAGAGTTGGGCAATGGCCTTCAAAACACACAAAATACACACACACACACACACACACACACACACACGGTAACCACTGCTAAGCTTGTTTAACAACAGACTCAGCCGATTCCCCTTCATATCAAACATGCTCCAATGGACTCTGGGAGCCGACCCCATAGGGTGTTCCTATTATCTGAGCAGGACTGGCTGTTTTTATCTGCTCTATTATTCCAGAAGGCCTGGTATGTTTTTGTAGGCCTCTTCTGGCTGGGTCAAACTGGGGCAAACCAGGTTCATTCTCTAAATGTATCAAAAAAACAAAAACAAACAAACCCAAAACAAAACAAAACTATCCCATTCATTTATATTTCTCCTTTGTTTTTGTTTACTGTAGCTCACCATTATCTGAGATCCAGTCATAATTACGACTTGGAAAATGAAGTAAATTATATTTACAACTAGGAAACTGTATTTATCCTCACTAATGCTCTGAAAGAAAGTGAATGAGTGTTTTTCCTAAAATGTTTAACTATTCCTTTAGGTACAATTTTGAAGTAAATGTGTTTTTTTTAACAGCCTTGTTTCAGCTTAGTGATATGTTGTACTTTAAAAATGATCTAGAAGAATTTTATAGAATATTCTCACTTAATTTTTGTCATATTTTTATTCTTTATTTCTTCCTCAGTAACTTGTTTCCTTCCTTTTTCCCTATCCCTCCTCAAATCCTTCCTTTCTGTCTTTAACTGATCTGATAATTCCCAAAACTAGAGGTTTTTTACCAGAAACTAACACTAAACTCTAGTCTTATTCACCAACGTCACTTTCACTTTTTTGAGAATATTTTACTCCTAATACTTGTTCTACTTCTACTAACATTGACTGGAGGACATTTGCCTGTAATGGGGTGTTTTGATTATGTGGTAATACTCTGGCATTTCGCAAACTGCTGTTGAGGTTTTGTTTAGTTTACACTTTCTCCATGAACTTTTACAGCTGCAAACAATGTAGAAGCTGCTTCCAGGCCGCCTTTCTAAAGATGCACTCACACGCAGAGTTTCTGCTGAGTTTTTGTCTTCAGTCCACAGGAGAGATAAAAAAAGGAAGAAGGGAAAGTATTGTTTTACGCTTTCACAATCTCTTCTGGAAAGAGCGCACCCCCAATTCCTCTTTGAGAAAATAAACATGATGGAATCTGGGATCAGACACAAGTACAACTTCCCCTTGACCTCTGACCCATGGGGGAAGCGGTAAGCGTTCCTGTTATTCAGCTCTTAAGATGAGCGGCCGGGGCCCACTGTGACTTGTCTTGAGAGCTGAATAATTGAGACATTTACTGGAAAAACAGCCAGAGACAGGGAACAGTGTTGTGTGGGGACACTTGTTTGAGGTCTGCATGTCAAATCTCGACAAGCGACTGTGACATTTGTGGATTCTGCTGGGCAACCTCGCAGTCTGTTAGTTTACGGGGGATTCACGACTGGCGTACCGCATGACATTGAGGTGCTCAAAAAATTTTTTATTTAACTTGAAGATCCGCCTTTTGTTTATTTTAGCAACTTTTTCAGTCCTAAGCACTCGGTGCTGTGTTTATTCTCTACTGCATTCCAAAGAAATCCCTTGGCAAACTGTGTTTAGTGCTGTGATTTCTCTCATGGATTTTTTCGATGCAGTTTTCGTTTTTTGTCTACAGCAGCCATTATTGTTCATCGGTTTACTGGGGGGTCTAATGTACTGATTCTAAGCAAGCTGTTGTTCCAAATAAAGTGCATCACTTCCTGTGAGGCTGGGGATTTTTCCTGGGAAAGTCCTACATGACACTGGGTGATAAAAAGCTTTTTCTTGGTACATCCGCTGCTTTGGAGTCACAAAAGTTTTTGGGTCATTCCATGTCAAAGTGGCTGCTCAGATTTTGTTCTGAGTTTGTTGTGTTTCTGAGTTTTGGGTCCCAATCCTATGGCCTGTAAAATATTTTTATTAAATGCAAATGTTGTATATTTTTGGATATTTTTTTATTTTTACATTTTCAAAGACACCTTATCTGAGTAGCCATGTTTGGACATTAATATAACCAGATGCTGTAGGATGGGGGTGACGGACATGTTCTCAGTATGACTGAATCACTAAAAGTTTGTATTGCATGCCGACTGATATTCTATAGGGGCCAGATTTGGAAAAAAAAAAAAAAGCACAAAATTTCTAAACAAGGGAGATAGTGAGAGGATTATAAACCCATTTTTTGTACCCATGATATCAATCACTATTTTTTCTTCAAATAGAAGTTTTGCGCAAATATTTGAGGTCTCTACCGCTAATGCACATGAAGATATTAAGAATAAAACAAGGTGTGGTAGCATTTTTCAGTCATATTCATAGGACCAAAATGGTATGTGGGGCAACTAGAAAGAGTGGAGTGTGGAAATAGCTTGTTTGGTCATTTATTGTAGAGAAGTACCTACATTTGGTACGTGGCTCGATTCTGTTCAGAGTCAACACTTAATGAAGCACTGTATTTAATAATGGCAGTTAACAGGATGGAAGTATTTGGGGTGGATGGTGGGCGTAGCGCACAACTGTCACACCAGAGACTGGAGTTTGTATCTATGGTTAGGGTTAGGCAACAAAAGCACTTTAAGTCTAGGGAAAAATCATGGTTTTGGTAAAATGTAAACAAACGTCGTGTCTGAAGTCCCTGTGAAGATTTTCCACCAGACCATGATCTTTCCCAACCTTAACCAAGTGAGTGCCTAAATATAACCATAAAAAAAGCTCAATCATTCTGTAGCCACTACAAGTGGATGCTGTACTGCAAGATCAGATATTGTTGCAGAAAAAATATGTTGTCTATGAACATTTTAACCATCATGTTCAGCTTTAACATGCTAACAACACAACAACATACCATTAAGGATATAATAGAAAACATAATCCAGCTACAATTACTCAAAACATACTTGCTGTTGCAGTTTAGTTGTATAGAAACATATACAACAGAAAGGATGGACCACTTTATGGGAAGAAAAAGTCAAAAAAATTCCTCCCAGTAGCTTCATTTAAAAGAGTATGAAGTATGAATTAAAGTACTCTCAGCAGAATTACATGCATCACATTACTTTTTGAAGTATAACCTGTGGAACACCTCAAGCGGAATTAAGCCTTGCCCAGCAGGTGTGAAGCGCATATTTGTACTATCTTTGTCGTCCCGGTAATATTTTCTATTTTTAAATCAAATTTTGTGGCCTGACAATATCTGCTCTAGTTTATGTTACATTCAAGCCATCGATAATTAAATTTTCTGAACAATTGATCCTGCAGGGCTCTGGGGCTCACGTCTAACAGATTTTGATCTTTAATCAAAGACACAGAAAACAAGAATAATTCTTCCTCTAACAGTGAAACACTACCGCACTGAAAAGACCTTCTGAAACCACCAGGGACACTGAATTTAACCACGCACAAACACACACATACATGCACACACACACGCACACACACAAAGTCATACTTCTCACAGCGCTGTGTTTTACAAGCACACACACGTTTCTCTTTAACATCTCTCATTTTCACACAGGAATGTCAGGGAGCAGAAGTCAACACTTTACACTTGACTCTGACACGTATTTGGCAGAAGCAAATACTGTGTCTGTGTGTGGGGGTGGGGTGGGGGGCATGTCTGCCATTAAAACAGCTGAACGAGCATCTCAAACAAGTCGGGAAAATGTTAAAATGGCACATTAATAACCTTCCGCAGCGGCAAACAACAACAGCTGTTGTCAGTCACACGCTGTGTCGCCTCTCAACTGCAATGTCTCTGTAACCTTTCAGTCAAATCATAAGCTTGTAATGACTTGTAAGAGTGGAACTGTATTAATACACCTACACAAGCAAGACACACTTTCATTTCCTCATTGTTGATTCTCAGCTTAACAGAACTTTGACTTTGTGTCACTAGTTCCATGTTATCTTAAACATCAGTAAGAGCTGACATGACCATTCAATCCCATCAGCAGCCATAGCAGCTGTAGAGTACTGGCAAACTCTGCTGGTTCCAGTCAGAGCAAGATCGGTAGATTAAACTGAGTCAGCCCCTATACTACTTTAATGATTATGCACCACTTTCCATGCAAGGCTTGCCTACCATTCAACAGAATGTTTACATAAAAAGTCACACTTCAACACAACTGGAATTTGAAATAACTCATCATTCCCTTTCATTCCACTTATGAAAGAAAAAAGAATGGAAAAAAAGGAAAATTCATGTCCACATTTTGTGACTATTTTATAAACTGCCATGAGCCTGGGTTGTGAACTGTCTGAGATCATCGGACTGATACAAGAATTTTCAGAATGACTGGTATTCGCTTTCATGTTTTAGGGGTGGCTGACCTGCACCTCCCATATTAGCAAACAGGAGTTTGGCCCCTGACACCAAAGCTGGCATGAAATGTATTTGTGGATCCATTTAATGGCTCTTTTTAACCCACTCGATGGGCACAGCACAAACACAGAGTGCTACAAATGAAGTGAAATCAAGTCAGACACTTCAACTGTATAATTTGCTAATTCAGGCCAATTCATTTTTGGAATTACTGTGAAAGGCTCTTTTGACTCTGGAATCCGACCAAAGTACCTGGACAGAAATGAAAAAGGAGTTGCAAGAGTTATAAAAGTAATTAAACAGTGATGGTGAAACTATGATCCCAGTGACCTCGGCATAGTTGAAAAGTGCAGCGACAGCTGGGCTTGGTCTTGCTGAGAGGCAGCCAGAAAGACTACAGCTTCCTCAGTGTCTCTTTATGTACAAACACTGTTACTAAGAACATTGAACCATTGTCAGAGATGAAACTGATGAGTTCAGACAGTTATCTCGGGCGTATCTTCTCAGCTTTGTGGCCTAAACAATTAGAAATTATACAAGGTTTTTTCTAAACAAAATGCTGACATCTCTAAGAATAGTTTTGGGCATTTGGGAAAAATGCTTATTCACTTTCTTGCCAACACCACTCTCATCTCCATAAGCAAAACATGACCAGAGACGGCTAGTTTAGCCTACCTTAACTTCGCACAAAGGCCAGCAAAAGGGGGAAACAGCTTGCCTTACTCTGTCCAAATGCAGAAAAATCTTATCATCACCTCCAAACCCCATTATTTAACAACAACATTGTAGTTTTTCAGGGGGTCACGTGCTGGACTATTTCTTGGCCCTACAATTTCTTCATCTAAGTCTCAGCAAGAGAACTAATAAGTGTACTTCCCAAAAAATAAAAACTATTGTTTCAAAAAAGGAAACATGACAAGTTATTACCGGTATTACAAGGCAAGGCAAGGCAAGGCAAGGTTTATTTATATAGCACCATTCGTACACAAGGTAATTCATAGTGCTTTACAGATTACATTAAAATCATAGAATAAAAGCAAATCATATTACATTAAAATCATAAATAATAGATTAATAGAATAAAAGTAATATATTAAAACATTGGAGCAGAAAAAAAATAGAAAACAGTAAAATAATTAAGTAAGAAGAGTGCAGTTAAGACAATTTAAGAGAATGCGTCAGTAAAAAGGTGTGTTTTCAGGCCTGACTTAAATAAGCTGAGTGTTTGGGCTGACCTCAGGTATTCCGGAAGTTTATTCCACAAGTGAGGGGCAGAATAACTAAATCCTGCTTCACTTTGTTTAGTCCTGACCCTAGGAACACACAGTAGGCCTGTCCCTGATGATCAAACGTATCTGGTTTTCATCACTTGTACGGTTTTTGCCCTTTGAAAGTGTCATAAAATTACACGATCTAGACAGAGTCCAGATACACTACATGTAGGACACACAAAAAGACAGAGACCAGGGGAAAAGTGAAACAAAAAGATGAACAGACCAGCCTGTCTTATTTTAATGATCTTGATCATTTTACTGTCATGCAAAATGAAACTGGAGCCTAAATTTTATGGCTAAAAACACACTTTCTGTTGCGGTGGCATCTGTCTTTGTCAAAGTCAGATCTGGGTGTGCAGCAGTGTGCATGTACATTTCTGTCTGTGCTTGCGTGACCAAATATTGGTTTGAAACCACTGTTCCTCACAACTTTATGGGCTGTTTCAGGGTTAAGACTTGGTTTTAGGGTTCAGGTCAGATTTAGGCTTAGGTGTAAGGTTAGGGTTAGGCGTTTAGTTGTGATGGTGAAGGTTAGCGTAAGGGGCTAGGGAATGCACTGTGTCAACGAGTGTCCTCACAAAGACAGAAGTACACGTTTGTGTGCGTGTGTGTCATGTACACTCGGACGTTGTGCTGTATCTACTGTGTGCAGCGGTAACAAATAATGGCAGGATGGAGGTTTGACTGCAGAGGGGAAGAGGGAGAAATAAAACACTGAGCAGATTCAGACAGTTACAATCTGAACATTCAGCACATTCCTGTCACACACACACACACACACACACACACACACACACACACACACACACACACACACACACACACACACACATACACCCTTTCTAAATGAGGGGGATCAAACCTGATGATAGTTTACCCTC
Source organism: Toxotes jaculatrix (assembly GCF_017976425.1). Lineage (NCBI taxonomy): Eukaryota > Metazoa > Chordata > Actinopteri > Toxotidae > Toxotes > Toxotes jaculatrix. The sequence continues at coordinate 7,297,156 of NC_054410.1, read as the reverse complement.
CAAACACAGATCAGCAGATTACTGCTCTTGTGAGAGCAACAAGAGTGGGAATGAAGCTGCGATGATTTAAAGACTGTAAATAGAAATAAAAAAGTAAATGAATGAAACACGCAGGAGTGTTAGTTTGTTCAGAAACACAAGCTTGTTATTGTAATTGTTTTTTTGAAAATAAATCCAGGAACATTATAAAATTATTATTATATGATTCCTTATAGGAAACTGAATGTCTTGGGTTTTAGGACAGTTGATTCAACAAAATTTAATATCTGATAACTTCCCTGTTTGCTGGCATTATGATGTTTATTGCAGTTCTAGCTCAATAAAACATTGAATCATTCTACTTGATTGATCTGGGACTACAACTAACTAATTGTTTTTGTTTGACTAAAACTCTAAAAGATATTCTATTTACTATAATGTTAGACATGGAAAAGCATCACACTAACATTTGAGAAGATGAAACCATCAAATTTTTGAGTTTTTCGATTAATGCTTTATAAGAAGTAATTACAGTGATTTTCTTTTGCTCGATTAATCGTTGTAACTGTAGTTTGATCATCACATTACAATTATAAATTCATCTTTAAAGCGGATCCTTAAGCGCAGATTGTGATCTCTATACTAATATTTGTTTTAAAACATCACCAACACCAACACACACCAGATGATTCAGAGCACAAAACTTTTAAAAAATGTTTTTGCTTTTAGAAAGAGAAAAAAAAAAAGAAAGGTGTATGACTGATTTTCACCTGCCGAAAACCCCACAGGTCACACTTTCACACCCCTGATTGCAAGATGAGAAGTACATGAACTTCAAGCTTAGTCAGCCGAAGACTTTGTAAGCTGAGAAATCTTCAGTGGACGAGTCATTAATCATCATTTGGAAACTATACCACATCTCTGATTTCACAACAGTGTGATTCAATGTTGAACAAGCACTTAATTTTTTTTTCCTATTTTCTTTTCACAAGATTGTATTCACCCAGAAAAGAAAGGACTCTCTCTCTCTCTGGCAGACTAACAATCAACTTTACTCATTAAAAAAAAAAAGATTAAAATTAAATCAGCTAATCAACGATTCAATCAATCAATGTTTAATAAATCCTTAACGTTCCTTATCTTCCTGTCATCCTCAAAAAAAACCATTAGACACTTTTTTTTCCCACAAAAATGGACATATAAGGCGCTGACAGAGGACTCCTCATCATGAGTGTACCTCTTTGAGTCAGAGGGGGTTGAACAGAAGAACGGTCATTATCATTCCCCCCTGTCAGTCACCAGATGGGTCCACAACTGGATATGTACACACACACACACACACACACACACACACACACACACGCGCTGTAATCTTTGGTGTTTCTTGCTGCAGGCATGTTCTCTAGTTTTGACCCCATATTTCACACTGAAAAACAGAAAATAAACTTAATAAAGCAAAATCATCATTGCTGTCAACCTCCCCTTTTCATCATCTCAACAACCTCTGTCAGCTTCACGGTGTCAAAAATTTAAGCAGATGTGACACAGAAATAGGGAAGATGTCAGTTCTGTTAATGGCCTTTTGTCGTCTTCAGAGAGCAGCAGCAGGTCGCAACAAGCTATTTTGTTCCCTGCACAGTAATCACACATACGCCACCAAACAGCCCACCCCCAACTGACGCACACGCACGCACAAACCTGGTCTACAGTTTCAAAAACAGGATTTTTACTGTCAGGGAGACAGAGAGAGAGATTCATTGTCAATGATCTTTGCTCTTCCTCCTAACCCTAAGTTTAAAAAAAAGAAAGGGGCAGGAGGAAAAACATGCAAAAAGCTTGAATGTATTCACAGAGACTGGAAATAATTCGTCAGAGAAAATAAAAAAAGGGGGACAGGTAGAGATGCATGCACACTAAATTAAACTGCACTTTGCGGTTACTTCCAACAACAACAAACTCCATAAACTCTATAGTGAATGTTTTGAAAGCCTGATATTGACATAAAATAATGTGACCTATCTTAACCTGAAGGAGACAGTCACAGATCAGCAAAAGCCCCCCCCCAGCAGCAGTCTTACACAGTGTTGGGAAAGACTCTGGCCTGTTTGAACAAGATAGAGACAAATGATGTCTTACAATGTTTAATTGCACAGCTGAATATACAATCACTGCCAATTAATGTGTCTACTCAGCTTCTTTTTTTCAACTGAGGTACATGTGTAAGGTACATGTTTTGATTTTTTCTGATTTTGCAGAAAGATCCATGAAGCAACATATGGATGAGCTGTGATAGATCTATAAATCATGTGTTGGGCAATCCCACGCGTCACCGTGCAAACGTCTCAGCTTATTCTTTTTTTTTTTCTATGAATATAATTTAGTAGTTGTATTTCTGATTCAGCAGCACAAAATCACAAGTTAACGCACGTTAGATGAGCCGTAGAGCCTGAAACTAATCATATTTTCAGCCATATTGTCAGGAGGAGGGAGGAACAAGAGCAGTAACTCACCAACAAAGACACAGAGAACATCCACCACGACCAGAATCTTCTTTCCTTGCTCGGTCATGTTTCCTCCGATGCCGCTTCCACTGTCATAAAAAAATCGCTTTTTCAAAAAAAAGTTGTGATCTAAAAAAAAAAAACACCTGGAGGAGTAACTATGGAAAAACGACTCAGAACAAGTCGACCTGCTAGTTCTTCCGGCTCCTCTGTCTACCTGCCCGCGTGTGTGTCTGTCTGTCTGTCTGTCTGTACTGCACTGTTTCAGGTGAGCCCCAGACAGGGAGAGCTGCGTCCAGGGTGTGGGCCGGTCTTTCTTACGCACGGCTGGGTGGGGGCGTGTCCCCCCGCAAAAACAGCGCTGATATAGAGGGCGTCTTCCCGAGATCCTTGCCCCCGACTTACTGCGACATATAAACACACGTTATCTACGCTATTTCTTTGTCTGCTTTGCCCACTGGATTTGGTTGATCTATTGCAAACTGTAAAATGAAAAACTTCCGGCTCCACCGCGTGGTTAGGTGTATGTAGTAAAGACATGGCACTTCCCATCTGACTTCAAACACAACAATAGCTTGTTATACTGGGCGACTTTTAACAGCCGAGATATCAGATTAGTAGTGGAAACTGCCACCGCCAGATTAAAGATTTTGATTTCCATGGTCGACAAAAAGTATTTGAAGGCTACTCCCACTGTATTGATGTATTTAGATTAAATTATGCCCCAGATGATGAACAGTGCGCTGAAGAAAGAAAGAAAGACAGAAAGAAAAAGAAAAAGAAAGAAATTTAGGAATGATAAAATGTAAATACTCATTATAAGTCATAATTACCAGATATTAAGTCAGACACATTAAGTCAGACGTGACTCCCTGACCCATAATATTGATCTGAAATGTAAAAAAAAAAAAAGAGAGATAATATTATGATTCTGACTTAGAGTCTCACCCAGAAAGTCCAAAATTTGACAAAAAGTCACAACGTTGACTTGACATGTTGTAACTTACCATGAGTTTTCTCTACCACAGTGAGTGAGTGTGAGACCTCTGATATTTAAAGTCAGCATTTACTATATATTTGCTATGGAGATTGTTGCTTCGTGCCTTTAGCAATACAAGTTTGACTCAGTACCAAATCATTTTGACTTCTGTATTTTAATTTTTATAATATCTAACATTTCATTTTATCTGTACCTCTTTTTCACATTTTGACTCATCACTGTGGGAAAAAACACAGGTGTAAGTATTAAACATGACGGCTGAATTCCATGTAGCTGCCACAGTTTGAGGCACATGGTATTGTATAGTAATCTGCTTGGCTGAAAGTGGCTCATTGTAAGACTGAATACTAGTTAGTAGCTTTTTAATGATAAAAGAAGTCTGAATCTGAGGTATGTGGATTGTCAAAGGAACATGAGCCAACTAACAGAACTCTAAAGGCCAGAAAGTCCCTGTCAGAACTACAAATACACAACAGAAACAAAAGTAATATCTCAAGGGCAAGATAATAAACTGCAACAACAAAGAGAAGCATCTGCCGCTGACCACAAGGTAAATAACAGATATAAAGTACACAGGAGGATGGGAAATACTGGGAAATGGTGCTAACTGGCACACAATCTAATAAGTCTTTGTTTGCAGTGTTGTTTTAGTTACATCAAAGTCCTCTTTTTTTTCTGACCCTTTGAAAATTCACAGATACGTTACAACCCCAGACATCCCAACACTAAAGCTGTCAGCTTCTTTTATCTATACAATAGCACATTCATAAATATAAATATTCTCCGAATAAAGAGAAATTAAACATGCATCTCAAATATCAGTGTAAACAGAATATACAGAAGAAAATGTTGAAGCCAGTGCTTTGTTATTTACATTCCTCAGTATTCAAGTGATGGCTCAACCATACATCAACCATGTATAGTAGCACAATGTGAAAAACACATGAAGACACCTTCATAGTGGCTCAAACACATACAAAAATATAATAACTCAACTAGGGGAGATGTAAGGGTCACACTCCACAGGACAGTAGGAGAAATCCACAAAAACAGGTGGAAGAAGAGATGAAGAATTGGCAGAAGGAGAATTGGGGTTAGTGAAGATGCTCGGCTGGAACGACGGGACCAAGTTGATGCCCCATTGAGACAAAAGGTGTTTGGGTGAACTGACCTCAGGTGGGTGAGAAAGTGAGAAAGAGGATGGAGACACAATGCTGACATCTGAGAAGGAAACGGGACTTTGATGGTTTTTTGGTAAAATATGGGAGGTCTTCAGTTCATCTGTTGGAGAACGAGGTGAATCTAAGCTTGTGGTGCTGTGGCCCTTTTGCTGTCCTCCTGCCCTCCTGCCCTCAGGCGGCTCACTGGCTCCAGCCAGCTGCAGCTTAACATCACTAACGCTGACAGCGCTGCGTTGCCACTCATTGAGCTGGTGATTAGAAGGGGACCAGATGGGTGCTGGAGGATTTTTGAGTGTCTGTGAGAAGACAACGCTGGAGTAGATGGAGGGGCAGGAGGAGAGATCAGTGTTGGAGGTTGTCTTGGCTCTGACTGGACTCCTGTTGAACTTCCTCTCTGATGTCCTGGTATTTTGAGGTGTCTGAGATCCTGAAACTGGGGGTGGAGAGTACCTGTGAGAGTAATATGTTTCTAGATTACAGATGCTCTGGTAGCTGGTGGCCTGATCTGGGCCGTTGTTCTGCAGCTTGCTTTCACCAAGCAAAATAACTTCAGAATTTTTAATTTCAGGCTTCTCTAGCACTGGAAGCGGCTTCATACTCTGAGGAGAAAAAAACAAACAAAAAACAAATCATTCAGTTTAATGTTTGAAGATGTTAGATTGGAATATATTAAGCATTAAATAGAGGAATGTAAACGCAGTGTAATTAGGTCCAAAACTGTTGCTGCAGAAAGGAGTTCATAATGGTAGAAAATGCTGCTTTTGCTGTCATCTAGTGGTTGAAATGTGAACTTTAATGAACATGAATTACCTGGTACCTGTGTTTTAAAATTCCACTCAGACATCTGAGGTCGACTGTTGACCAAAATGTGTTTTCAAGAGTTTAACTGGTTTACAGTCTAGAAATCAAACAATCAAACAATCCGGTGTACCGACCTGAGGTTGTGTGGTACTTTATGTGACAGGTAGCAAGAGAAAATAAAGTAGAAAAAGATCATATGATAATGAATCTTTTTGTAGACATAGTTACAGAGTACTCTGTCGGTACTTTAATTTTTTGATTCAAATTAAAATACAGTGCCCATCATGATGAAGTAACATGTCACCCAGTCAATGCTGTGGGTCACTGATGTGTATGGCACTGAAGCCTTTGGATAGACAAACAATACTTAGTACAATCCTTTCACGGTTGGTTTTCTTGGATTTGTGGATAAAAGAAAAATTCTGAATATTCCCACATTTTAAGACCAGATTCCTTTCAAAGATTTAGAGTACAGATGGGAAAGGACTCAGAGTTACCTCCAAGGTGGTTTTTGGTTTCCAGTGGGCCAGACTGCTGTTGGAAGGATCGGGAACAAATTGACACAGCTTCTGTTTCACCCTCCAAAGTTACATGTAAAGATAAAAAATTAAAATTTATTTCACTAAATGACCAACTCTTTCCAAACAAAGGCACGTGAAACAGTAAAGGTAAAAGGACACTGAGCTTTGAGGAGAAAAGGTATGTGTTTGTATTTGTGTTGTTTAGTGTGGTGGTGTCATTTGTGTGAGACAGAGATCTTACATGTTATTCTGCGCCAGGCAGGCCATCAGTGCCAGCACCATTAAAGTCAGTATGAGAGGAAGGACAACACACATCACTATGGAGATCTCTTCAGAGCCTTCACACACACACATACACACACACAAAGTTAAGTCATAGCAATATATGTTTTTTTCTTTGAGGGGTACAGCGATTGTGTGTGTGTGTGAATGTGTGTGCCCCCTCTTCACCTATGTGCACATTAACCATTCTCCCAGCTGCTCCAGTGCCAGCGTCGGTGTTGGCCTGCATGAAGATGTAATAGTTACCAGGTGACAGGTTCTCCAGGGAGTAACGGTGAACATGACCAGGCACAAACACACCTGAATAAACAAGAAAGGTACATTATCAGTATTAGTATAAGATGGACAGGAACAATTAATCTAGTTCTTGTCCATCCTGTGTCAATTAATCTTAATAAACTTATATTAAGCTACATTTTAGGATTAACTTAATATACTGAACGTGTCACAACTATACCAAAACACAGTAGACGTGTGTGTGAAATGTAGATATATCTTTAAAGCCATCGGCAGAGACAGGAAGCACACTTACGGACATGACTACAGATTACAAAAGCAGTTCAGCATTTGTGTGTGTGTGTGTGTGAGAGTGTGTGTGCGCATCACTCACTCCTGGCTGGTTGGTTTGCGGCGGTGTAGAACAGTGTGTAGTTGCGGATGAAACCACGAAGCAGCTCCACAGGCACAGGCCTCCAGCTGAGCTCCACTGTGCCTCTGGAGATCTGCTGCACCTCCACATTAGGACCAGCTGAGGGTGCTGTGCAGGCAGGGAGATAAGAGCAGGAAGGGTGGTGGTGACGATGATGATGATGAGAATGATCTCTATCTCTGTTTCACAACAATCTGATCTGATGAAGCAGTGTTTGTTTCAAAACGCTGAGGGGGTGATGTCTTGTCAGATGAACAAAGACAGAGGCAATTTTTGGCCTGTGAAGTTATTTATCACAGGGATTTCTCTTTTACAGTTAAACTAAATTAACACTGTCTTCTCACAAACAACATTCACATGTTCACAGTGAATGTGCTTTTCGCTCAGGGTTTTGCGGCCTGTGCACTCTGCATCTCTACCATTCACGCCCCCGGCCGAGGCCTGTGCTGTTTTTGCAGATTTTTTTATTCAGATCAGCACATTTCGGTCAGACCTTTACTGTCACAACTTCTTAGTTGGTCTGTGTGCAAAGACAAAAGATGCCAGTTAGCAAGTCAGGGCTACAATGTAATCCCAAAGGAGAAAACATGTTTTTTTTAATGTAACAAAATTAATTAAAACTATTCAGTCTAACTAACCGAGGTAGTTAAACATGGTGCCAAATCCAAGAATTTAAACTTAGCAGAACGCCCAAGAATGTCTGAATACTCAAATAACCTCTCATCGATGTACTGTTGGAAGTAGTCAGAGAGCTTCCAATTCTGATGAATTCTGAAACTTAAGTGATAAAGAAAGGAGACATATAAATTAAATCCATTTTTAGCAGGTATATGTAAATCAACAGGGTAAGTAGTTTGCCAAATCAGGCTTTTAAATGATTGTGTACTGTGCCTCTGTGTGTGTGTGTGTGTGTGTGTGAGTGTGTTTGATCAACAGCGTGAACAGTGAACTAAAACTGCTTTCATTTCCCTTTCTACACAATCTCCCTCCACAATTCTTAGCAAAATCCTCTCTGCCTCACTTAGCCCTCTGTTCCCTAATGTATTAAAAATTGGGGTTAGTAAGTCCTGATGTCCACTACAAAGGACACTGAATCAAAAATGTGTTTTGAACGGTTTGAAATTATTGTGCCTTTAAAAAAAAATCTTACTAAATTGAAGTTGAGACTTCAAGACTAAAGAAAAAAAAAGTTTTTTAGAAACAGAAACATGATATCTGCAAAAAATCAATGACTTATCTCTCTTGTTGCCATAAAATGTGGAAGTTGGAATTCCCGCCACTTTGAAAAGACAGTGCAATAACAATGCCAGGGTTATCCTCTAAGGTAAACAGGCACACGTGCCACACAACAAACACACTCCCAAACATTTGGCTGTTCTGGAGCTTCTTTTAGAGCTTGGCACGAGGCGACTAGATCACATACCTCCTTGGCGTGTATAAATGTGAAGCGTCCTGTTCTTCCCTGGTCCTCGCTCACCATACAGCACTTTGACAGAAACAGCATAACGCTCCATCGGCTTTACTCCCTCTAAACAACACAAAGATAAAAAGCACTTATCAGTGACTATTCACATATGTTGATTAATTGTACTTGATAAATGACAAATCAAAAAAATACATTCTCTGTAACTAACTGATTTCAGCTCTAAAAAGGCAAAAAAAAAAAACACCATAGTTTACACTTTAAGCTGCCGTATGTGTCGTATTACCTGTGATGACAAGTGACGTACAGGAACTATTCAACTTTTCCCAGTGTCGGATGCTGCTGTTTTTCTCTCGGACAACAAACCACTCCACGACAAAGCCGCTCACTGACTGATCAACTGGAGCCGTCCAGCTAACATCAAAGCTGTTATCATCCAGCGGACTTGCAGTGATTTGGCTGGGGGAGGGTGGCTCTGAACAGAAACAACGGAGAAGTTGACAAAAACAAGTACGTTTGTAAGCAAATGTCAGATTCTGAACAGTAAAAATCAATGGCTGATTTGATTTGAATTTTAATATTTTTAAATTTCAGTATTTCTTCAAATTATCATCAGAGTCATATATGGTTTTCACTTTTCTGGTATGTGTTGTTTGAAACTGCACCCAGCCCACCATTCAGTGATGAAGAACCAAAAGTAAAAAAAACCATTGTATTATGCTTCCAAAATGCTTTTGTATTATCCACAATGGGTGCATGGGAGTGTACAGACACGTGACAAATTAAACAAAGCAGAAACAAACCAGTTTCTACTTTGCAAGTGCCATCCAACTGTATTTAAAAGCGAAAGTTGTGTTTATACCTGTTCGGCACGGTCGGACTTCAAGATGGGCCAAAAAAGATCAGTTAAAAACACTGCACACTTTTCTGTCTGATGTTGTCATAAAGCTTTTGGATGGCTGTGCGCTTAAATGTAGCTGTGCTGTTGTAATAATTAGCTGTCATTTGTCTGTGCTTGTTTGGCACACCTATTGCCCTATTTTAAACTACAGCTTGCTCTGTTGTGCTGTATGATGAGACGAGACTGGGTGGATAGCAGCAGGCTGCTGTTTACAGGCTGGCAGAATTGTAAGTAGATTGAAAACATAGAACAACAATCACCAATTCACTTGTGAGTTTTTCCTTGAAGCCATTCACATTGTTGCAGTCCATTGTATTGCATGCAAATAAGATAGGTAGGTGTTTAAAGAACGACAAAAGAGACCTTGAAAGAATCTGCCTGCGCACACCTGGCCGGTAACTGCATAAAGCAGCTGTAATTGGTGGATTGTCTGTTTTGGAAAGTTACAAAAATTGCGGTAGGGTGCGGCCTCCGCCTATTCTAACATCAGAAAAGTGTATGTAGGGGGGATGATTTCAGAAGCCATGAGGCAAACAAAGTGTCACAGTAGAGACCTGGAGAATCTGAGGTGCACTACCCTGAGGCTGTTCCGGAGGCTCGAGGTTGAACAACAGCTTACTAAGACACTTTATGATGGATTTTTGTCATCCATTTGTGGTAAAAAGCTGTTTAATATGAACAAAGTAACACGCATTTTGAGTACCTTGAGTTGAGTTGAATTCATAATCAATTAAGACTTGATAAGAGTCTTAGGTGATGATCCAACATGACTGCACATGAGTGAGGTCCCACCTGTCTCAGAGGCTCCAAGGAGCCATATTTGGGCTTCAGGAGAGGTCCCTGCGGAGTTGGAGGCCGTTAGAGCACAGGAGCAGCGTTCAGTGGGAAGGAGCAACGTGCAGGATGTTCTTGTATGGTGCAAATCTCTGCAGCTCCCATGATCGTTCAAAATTTGAGCGCTTTCTGTCTGACAAGTCACATTATAGAAAAGACTTCTGCCATTGGCCAGAAAGTGAGGCAAGGGCTGAGTAGTGCAAACACAAACCATGAGAGAAAAGAGAAAACAAGAAGTAAAGGTGAGCTGCTGTGAGATGATGGAGGTTCAATTAGACTATCCTGTGATATAAACAGATGGTGTGACATTTTGTTCTCTCTTTCTCTAGCTATCTGATTGTAGCGCAATAAATGAATAATAATTTCAGGGGGGCATAAAAAAAAACAAATTAGGACAAGTTCATGACTGGATGGTGATTAAAAACTAATCAGATCCAAAAGTTATTAAACTCTAAATCTGTAAAGCTCAAAGAGATAGTTAGAAAATATTATGCGAGCACTCATGTCTCAAATTCAGACACAAACCCACAAACCTTCCAAAGCAGTGAGACGAGTCTCAACCCATTCTTGTCAGCTTGTTCCACTCGCCTCCAGAATGCCGGTGCTGCTGATGGAGCTGCCGGACAGAAAGGAGGGGAAACACAGTAAGACACACTTGGAGGTGATACAGCAGAACATGTGGGGGCTTCACTCCAGGTCATCACACACTGGACAACCATGTGAAGACAGTTTTTTATATCACCTTCTTCTTATTATTATCACTGCTATGAATCAGTGCTGGTTTCATTATTAATAAGGACTAAAGTGATCGAGCTCTTCAATAAACACAATGTACATGTTTGTCCACTCTGTGTCCTCTCACCGTCCTCTGCTGTCCTTCCCTGGCGTGCGTTGCTCCACGGGCTCCAGGGGCTCTCTGGACCCAGGTAACGGTGACGGAGCCTGACGGTGTATGAAGTGTCGGGTCTGAAGAGACAAACCAGGAAGCTGTAGTCTTCCACTGTCACATTTTTGACCTTAAGATCGAGCTGCGTGGGCAAGAGGAATAGGAAGAAGTAACGTAAGGACTGGCTGGTGAAGAAACAACACATTTTCTTTACTCAGTTTAGTTAAGTCTTTGTTCTAGAAAGGTGCTGTGGGAATGTTTTAATATTTGGGAGAGGCAGACCTGCCCCAGTGTTGTGACCTCAATTTGGGAATTCAGTTTTCCGGCTTTGATTTCCGAGTCAGACACAGGGAATACAGACAAGGTGCGGCTCCAGATTACATTCAGACACCGAGGAGTCCCTTTGACTGACTTCACGCTGTTCAAAATGGCTGGAGGCAACATCACTGAGAAAGACAGGGGAGGGCGGAGTGAGAGGTGAAGTAAGGAGGAGGGAAAATGAGGGCACTAGAAGGGGAAGCACAACAGCCTCACCTTCGATCCTACCAGGCTGACACCGAGGACTGGACGATATGTCCCGGCTGCGACTGTGTGCTGTGACGGTGATGCAAAACGTAAACCTCACGGAAGAGCTGCCGATTCCCGCCGTGCAGCTGGTGTTAGACGTGGTGCAGGTGAACGTCTTCAGAGAGCTGTTTGCTGCTAAGAGCACAGCTCTGCACATTCCCACATACATGTGAACACAGAAACACATACCCATAAACACACACACACACACCGATATAAAAACAATGTTTATCTGACTCCTACTCTTCTCTGTCCTCTTGGCACAACAGTCAACAAGCAGACAAAACACGCAAACAGATACCAAACCACAAGCCCAAACAGATGCATGCTCTGTTATGCAAAGAGACATACATGAGCCTGATCTGACCTTGCCCAAACACACATATGACAAGACTGCCTTTAATTATATTTGTGCAGAAATGCCTGCCACCGTATCACCATCTAAAATACCATGATGCAACTAATTTTGGGGGAAAAAAGGCACAAAATATTACCCAACAAACAGATTGGGAGGTGGAAACAATGCAACTCTTAATATCAAACACATTATCAAACCCTCACACGCATGAGAGATCGAGAGGTGATAATAAAACCAAGCATTTGCCTACAGCATAAAGAATTATTGTCAAACAATAGTACTGGCACCAACTTGCAAACATGCCTACATGCAAAAAAATATGGTTTGCTGCTGTTGAACCCAGACTTGGCTAGTTCAATTTGATTGGTCATTTTTGATCTGCCATAAACACCAATAATCACACTGCAGACTGCAAAATACTGCAGACGCTGGGTTGATGAGCAGCATGTTGGAATGACAATTTGAATGACACTGTTGGGGTAAAAGAAGTAAGACTAAGCATAAAAAAACAAACTATATTAGATATCAAAGGAACATCTAAGACAGTTTCCTGTTTGCATGCCACACAGTAGAAAATGGTTGTTTCAGCACTGTAGAAAGTCTGAACTTAGAGCATACAGATTTTTTTACACATGCTGCACACAAGTAAAATGGAAGCAGTTTTTTGTGTGTGCTGAATTTTACAGCCACATAAAGACTAAATTAAAACGATTTGTCTTCCTCTCTCTAGTAACTATATCTAATTACCAATATTAAAAGATGTGGCACTTTTGACACAAACTAAAAATGATTGGTAGCACAAATTTTGAACAAATTAAACCTTGAGTGACTGATTTTTGGCACTCGGGACAGAGGAAAGAGTTTCTTATTTACACGTCTAGAACTTACAGAACTACATTACGCTTCATTAGGGGTTATGTTTGGTAGTCTCATGTTTGTTGGTCTCTACCGACCCTTGAGTTAAAGAGTAGTAGAGACGGGGGGAGTTAACCAAAACAGTAAAGTTGTGGGCCAGACAGATAAACAATAAGCTGAAACTATAAAGCTCTATAAATTCGCTGTAGTTTCTTTACTATGAGCAACCACTTTCACGATGCCATTTGACATATCGTTACTTTAAAATGCTATAATGCTCTCTTAAAGCTTGTTTCTCTGTGATATAGAGCTCTATTGTTGTCCATTATTAAAAACACATCAATACACCACACCCCTGCACCGGGGGAAAGCTCCTTTATTATTAACAAATATCAGCATTGAATTCAATTCTGTGTCAGTCCCACACACTCCCTCCTGCTGTGGTAAATACTTACTAGCTCCCAAAACTAATAGGTGGTTGACAAGAGTCCCCAACAAATGCACATTTTACTTCTCTCTGAGTAACATTTGATAAAACCAGCAGAGCCTGTTACGAAAATGAACTTATATATTTATGAGATGGTTGTAAAGAACTACATCTTCAGCAGGAAAACACAGGCCTGAGGCTGACAGTAAGAAAACTGTAGAATAACACCATCTTTGCTCTTTGAAGAAAAAACCTGAGTGAGTGTGTGGAGAGACAACAAATGCAAATGTTTCCATTCACAGAATAAGGGCCAACTGAACGGGTAATGAGAATGAAAATTATGTTAATCTTATGCAATGACTTTCACAGTCACCAGCACCTAGCCCTGTTGAAAGATATTTGACTGAAGTGTGTGACAGCGTCTCCTCCACCAACAAAACGCCTTCTGTTCATCCCTCCAGCAGAGTTTCAGACAGTGTATGTTGATTTTTCCCTTAAATTTATCACCCATCTGTAAATCCACCTACAAACTGAATATCCTCAAAGTTGAAGAGCAAGTTCTTGAATTACTAAATCAAACCACTATTTAAATGTGCATTTTTAAGTCGCCTATTGTGAAAGCAAATCCTTGAATCGCCTCAACAATATTACAAAACAAGTATACATTATGATAACATAATGTAATATATAATATAAAGTACTCTACAAAATATGGATGAACTGAAGCTGAGGAATTTTCACATACTTGAATGTGTTCTACTGTGATCCTCTAACACATTACAGGAATGATTCGTCTCACCCAGGCATCCTCTGAATCCGAAGAGTGTAGTGAGTCGCTGGGGTGTCTCCAGGTTCCCAATGGCAGGTGATGTTGGCGCGATTCAGGAACACACACCTAATTAGCTGCAGAGGTCGGGGGAAGGCCTTGGAGGTTGTAATGGACAAAGCTGGAGGGAGGACTGAAGATGGAGAGAGGCTGGAGTTAACGGCACGAAGAGGCAGATGCTGCTCAACAAGTCTGGAGCTTTTGGCTTGTTATATAGATTTCTTCAGGCTAAAGAAAAGGCATGTGGTTTTGAATTCAATTTGTGAATTTATCAAAAGCAATGGTCCTGGAAGAAATATCATGGGTTAGGGTTATGATTTTAACCAGCATGAATAGATTTTAGAAAAAAGAGGAAGGTGTCACAGATTAGCAGGAAGGAAATAAGTAATAAGTTCCTCAGGCAAAATGAAATGTCTTATTGAAACCACTGGATTTATCTTGTCAAATATTTATATATAGAGGGCTGTAATTGCTATTTGGCCTCAGGTTTAAACAGAAGCTCAGTCAAGACTGTACAAGATGTTTGCCTACATCTGGCACCACCTTGTTGGCTCAGCTTCCCACTGGGTATGTGTGCAATTAATCAACATGATTATACTAGGGGTGACATAGTTTGAATACCTCCTTCTTAATAAATCTGTTACAGCCTTTTTTCAGTTGGATGCACCTTTTAAGGAAAAAAAATCTAAGGAGTTTGGGAACTACTACTTTCTATTGTTAAAGTTTGAAATAAAGTGTTAATAGTTCCTCACTGTGTAACTGTCTCTTTAAAGCAGCACTAATTAGATTTTTGGACACCACAGGGACAGAACTCCACAATAAGAGCATCACACACACTTTACACACATCACACACGATTTACGGCCTTTTGATACGGCAAACGCGTTAGCAAACTGTTGCCTCTTTACATATCTAGCAAGCACAAACATTAGCATTCATTTCGAGCCATGATCCTCAAACAGGGTTGAGAGATTCAAAGATTCAAGATTAAAAAAAAACTTGTGTGTGCCCCTAAGGGGCAATTTGCTTTACAGATAGTAGACCAACACATATATATATAATACAACACAGAACAAGATCCATATCCAAAGACATGACACTCAGGGTTATAGTTCTTTTAAAAAACTAATAGCAGGTGGCAGAAAGGATCATCTGTTTCTATTAGTTCTGCCTGTGGAGGAGACTAAACCTTCACACTGATGGAAGCATCTGGAACTCAACATGTTAAGGATTTTGAGAGGAGGAAAGACACCAGTAAACAAATTCATCAAAGACCGGGCCATGATGTTAGTGCACACGGTGCGAATGACTAGCAATCACAAAGTCATACTCGTAAATCTTGACGCTCTGACACTCATTTGCACATTAAACAAATAAAAGTGGTGATAGCACACAGCCCTGAATGGATCCAGTGGAAGATGAAAATTAACCCGGACCCTCTGAGATCTGTTTGTTAGGGAGTCTGTGAGCCAACATACTGTACTAAAATCCATGTTAAAGATAGGAGCCTGTGTGCAACAGCATGTGGCTGAACAGAAGAAAAAGTCAATAAGAGCAAAACATGAATGGTTCTTACATTCTTCCAGGTGCCCAGGTCCCCTCCTTGCCCTGTAGGCAAATTGTACGGGATCCAACACACACAGATTCCACACTATGTTTAAATATTTTCATAATAAGGGATGTGAGGGCCTCAGGGCGATATACATTCAGTGCGTTAGGAGACTTAAGCTTTGCCACTGGCACCACAATAGAGTCCTTGCACGTGGGAACTTTCTGTTGTTCCACGGAGGACTGGAAAACGTGAAAAAAAACAAAACGCTGCACATTTACCAGGTACAACACTTTAATAATTTCCCCCCTATGTCATCACCTCTCTGCAATACAAACAAAACATTTACACACAATCACCTCATCAATTTCAATTACTTACAGCCTACATTTCTAAAATTACAAAGCTCATTAAAATCATGGATATTAAACCTTGAGCAGAATTTGTTTCACTCTTCTGCCAATTCATCATCAGGTCTCCCAGCATAAAATACTCTTCTGTTCTTGTTTTGCATCCCAACCATGGACTTGATTCAGCTAATTCAGAACACGAGCCTTTGAATAAATCCCAATCACTAGAGTCAAAGCTTTCCTGCAGTTCCAGTGTACAGTCTTCCACAGGTTTGCACCATCAGGTGTTTACACTGAGGCACCCAGTGATTTTACTCAGAGTTATTATCTGTGCAACTGATTGGCTTCTTTGTCCATGCCACAGAGCTTATAAGAAAAACCTAATAAAAAGACATCAGTGAGCCACACTGTTTGCTTGCAAACAGTTCCACTAACAGCGGTAATCACTTTCACAGTGTCTGGACAGGAGGTTCTGTGATAAAAGCAGCCAAACCACAGTCTGCCTAGATGTGGTGTTAACATTCCTCTGCTTTGTGAAATGATCTAACATAAACACTGAATCATAATCCTGTTCCAGTTATTTCCTCCAACCCCGGCACCTACACTGGGTCTCACTCTGGTCTGGATTAAGAGAAGAAAAAGACACTGAACATTACCCAGTGCGAGTCCGGCCCCCAGCAGGAAGGTCCACACCACAGCCGGGTGCCGCTCCATGAGCACCTGGCACTGCAGTCTTTCTCACTCACTTTCCCCCATCACACTACCGGCAAATCAGCTTTTTCAGTCTCTGCACACTGAAAAGTTGAAAAAAAAGGATACTGTCAAAGTCAGAGCATAAGTGCGAGGTGAATCAGTTTAGTGGTTACATTCACTGGAAAGCCTTCTACTATAACGAAACAAGTTTCACTACAATATTTTCATTGCGGTGAGCCCCATTGGTTGACATTGCAACATAGAAAATGAATCAACCGACACAAAACATAGCCAGTTTGTCTTAGTATGGACATTTTGACTTCCCCAATTGGGTGTGGTGGGTTTGAGCGTGTGAATGGGTTGATTATCACTGGTTCTTTTCTCAAAATGAAGACAGAATCTCAGGTCTAACCTGAGTATAAACCTCATCATGCTGGTGCTGGTAACGTCTCATGCAGGCACCCATGGAGGCTGGTGTGTAAAGAGATTAATGACAATATAGTAAAACACAGCCTCATATCTGTGCACAAATAGCCTACATTATAAAGCATTTATTAATCAATTACTCACCTTGTATGCAGCTGTGAATGAATTAACAAAAGGCACCAGTGAGAACTACTACAGAGCTCAATCAACAACTTTTTTTTTTTTTTTACAGTGTCAGTAAATCTGAACAGTTCAAGCTAATTATTATCACTGATGCATGTTGGCTGATGTAATGTTCATTTAAACTATTGTGTGAATTGTCACCGAAATGCTGATTATCAAAGTAACTACAGCCATTACATAAATACAGTACTTCAATGTACTTGAATAACTTTCCACCTGTTAAATTGCTTTACACTGTAAACGTGTCCCTAATAAACTGTGATGTCAAGTGTCATATCTCACACAGACTTTTTTTTTTTTTGTCAGTTATCCAAAGTCTTCAAATCTTGTTTTTTTGTGTACACATTTGGCAGGTTTTCTTCCAATAAATAAATACATAAAAAATAAAATAAAGTATAAATAAAAAAATAACAATGATGTTGCTGAGTAATAAAACTCTGACAAAATATAAAACATAAGCACACAAAATTCCAACAAATAACATACCTATATATCTCTTACATATCTTTTTTTTTTTTTTTTTTTTTTTTTTTTTAGCGTTTAGTTTTCTCTTGTCTCCAGTGTTATATTAGGCTGTATCCCAGACCGTAGACACGATACGGTAGTTTTGTTGCTGTCAACAACAGTGCAAGAGCTTCAGTCAAAGTCACACGGTGCAGCTGACAGATGCCGGCACTACATGAAACACAAAATCCACTTACCGGGGCGAACTTGTGCAACATGTGCGTTTCACCTAGTCCATCGACTGCGATTACGCGAGAGTAGCAACCCCTCAGCTTTAGTAAACACATCTGTACCGCCCAGCTGTCGGCCAATGTGTGTCTGCGGTTCCCAAACTGGGGTTCGAGGTCCCCCTGGAGGGTCAACGAAAGCTTTCCAAATTTGATTTCACTTTCATTTAGCCCGGGTGACATTTACACAATAAAAATTAAACCTATTAAAAAGGCAGTAGGTGTAACTTTGTCCACAAAGTGAAAGACAAAGTGTCAAACATTGGCCCGTGTTTTAATCTGGATTTAAGGATCACATAAAAAAAAACAAAAAAAAAACATCTCTTTAAAACACCTCCCTGTCTTTACCCACCTTGTTTTATTTAGCCTTTGGAAAAAGTATTATTCATACTTCAACATGCCACTGTAGAGCTGACTCATTGGCTGTCTGCCTCATGTTAACAATAACTTAGAAAAAAAACAATTAAAAAGTGTGGCTACACGATGTGTGCTGCAGGATGTCTCAAAGCAATTTCAGCTGTAGTTAATAAGGATGTCTCCCATGCTGTTTGTTTTGTATCATGATCTAACTATGACGTTCCCCACAATTTAGGCAGGTTGTCTCATTCATTATTACCAGTGGCGCACATTATACACAAACTGATACAGAGGTGTGTGTCATGCACTTATGAGAGCATTCGACAGCTTTTGACTGATGTCTTAAAACCAGCATGACTATAACCAGCTTTATACCTTCATGTAATAACGGCTTTATTCTAAAACTATCCTGGTAGGTCGTTGTTTCAAAAGGGTTTGCTCGGTACCACAGAGGGGCATAGTTTTCAGTAGGTCTGGTGAATCCAGAAAGGCAGGTAAACAAGATCATACACAGTAGGGTGCTGCTGTACTGTTCCTAATCATGTGTACATTCATATAACAGCAAATAATAGGCCTCTGTCATGATTTTACATGGAAAAAAACTTATTCACAGTAACACTCTTGGCTGGGGAAAAGGGGAACAATCAACACTTCCGTGGGGACCAGACATTTGGCGTCCCTCCTACTTTGAGCTACATTTACGAGGTAGAGGCAAACAAAGTTGCTGTATCCGGGGCGAGGGGCTGGCTGAGCGTGCTGCCCGACTAACAATGTATGGGTCATATCCTTCAAACAGAGCCTTCCTCTCCTTAGGACTGGACAGCTCAAGAAGTCTCTGGCTGGCTACGTGATGTCTCGCCCCTCTGGAGACTGGCCAGTACACTGAGCGCTCTCCTTCAAACTTGGGGTGGTCGTGCTTAGGGGCTGAAAAGAAAAAGTAGTCAAACTGAGGTCAAACAGCAAATAGATGCCAAGAAGGAGTTAGATGAGAAGATAAAACAAATAAGTTTATTTCCCAAAATGTTAAGCCATTGCTTTAAAAATTTCACAATATAGCAAAAAAAAAAAAGGAAATGGAAAAGACTAACTTACTGGAAAGTAGCTCAATGTGTGCCGATGCTTTGCATGGCAGGTGGGTCATGGGTACAGGTTTTGATTTGGTGCCAGAACCCTCCAGGACCTGCCTTCTCTTTGGCTGGGCGAGCTGGCAAATCCTTGCGGAGGCGACTGCGGTCTGCGTCGCTCTGCTCAGCTAAAATCATGTTGTAGGTCATGAATGAGATTGTATTAAATACGAAAAAAGGACAATATCAGACCTGAGCTCTTAGGAATCAATCAAAAAAAATGAAACTCAGATTAATTCCACTCAGTCTTGACCCAACCCACAGTGCATAACATGCCAGGTACTTTCAATAGCGACTGAACAAGTAAGAGGGGTGATGACAATGAAATATTTTTAGCTATGCTAGCAAGAGGGCTCTGGGAATGGCTGTCATTGAATATTTTCTTATACATACCATGTGTTAATCCTAAGCTTACTTATTGCTACAGGAATAAAGACAAAACCAATGTCTTCCAAAAACAATCCTCAAGATTACAAAACAGCTGTTATTACTTGTGCTATCATAAAAATCAGAAAACAGTGATACCACAGTTGGAAAAGCAACAAAAAAATCTACTGTAGCAAGAAAAACCGGATAAGAAAGACTCAAAGAAAACCTTTAAAGGCTTTAAGTTTGGCTTTCATACTTTATAAGTATGTGACACGCTGGCTTTACTAACACAGCTGGCTGTGTTAGTAAAGCAGAGTAACCCCCTTGTGATCCACCACATACGCAGCAGTTTCTCAAGAAAGGATGTGCGTGTTACTCACAGGGGCCAACAGCGAACGGTCTGGCTCCCAGTCAGCTGCAGGAGCCCGAGGCTGAGCTAGGCTACACAGTCGCTTGGAGGGAACGGCCCTGAGAGCCCATTCACTCACCTCCCATATGGGAGAAAGTCTGGGGGAGGAAAGAGAGAGAGAGAGAGAGAGAGAGAGAGAGAGAGGTAGAGCAGGAAGTGGAAGAGAAGAAAGGATGAGGAGAAATGAGAGCAGAACAAGAGAGGACACATAAAGAGATAAAGTGGAGCGTTAGATAAGAGGTGGGTGTGGGATGGCAAGGTAACCACAATGAAAGAGGAAGATGAAGAAAGAGGAAAGAGAAAGGAAGGAGGCAGGATGGTAGGTGCTGTGTTACTCATCAAAACACATTGAGCATGTTTGTCTCGACTAGTTGTTATTTCCGTGACATCTAACAAACATGGTATGAATGTATTTCCTTCCTCATTAAACATCTGCAAAGCTGATTTTAAAAAATATATTTTAAATGCTGCATCGTGTAGATGCACGTTTGCCTGCCTGACTTATCCCACTCATTAAAAACACTGCTCCAGAGTTGTCCTTGTGGTCAAAAGCTCCACAGGGCACCTTTAATGAGATGAGTATTTTATCTATCTCTGTGATAAAAGACAGATGTCTTTTAATTTGGTTTAACTTTGATTGATTCTGATACATCTATCAAATACAATATATCAGAGTTTGTCTGCGATAAACCCATCAAGTCCTGGAAATGTCTGATAATCAGCCTCTGATGATTGAACGCAAAAGCTGATATTCGGATAATAGTCAGGGTATGGCCAGCACAAACAAATCAAATGTGAAAAATCTGGAGGACGTGTTGAGGTAGACCCGACACGACTCTTTCTGTACCAACAGAATGTTATACTGAATAGACAAGAATATAATAAACAGGTAAACACAGGATGAGGACGAAACCGTGAATCGTGTGCGCGTGTTTTGGAAACAGTTTTTCAGAAAGAAGACAAAAAAGAAATCACATGCACTAGTAGTCAGTCATTAGCAGTTTTCTCCATTAGTTCTAGTAAAACTTAATATATTTACATGACTTGAGTGTAGAGCTTTTTACTTCTACAGAGCTCCGACCAGCGAGGGGTTAACTCTGTGAAGGAAAACAAGTGAGCGCAGTGTCAGAAAAAAAAATGGTGGGTGGGTTGTAAATAAAGGGAGGAAAAAAAAGTGAGAGTGGTACCAATTTTGGTGGTGGATCCAGTTTTCTCAGGTGGCAGCTTATCCAGCCAGTAAACAGAGCGACTGGAAAACAGAGCAGAGGCCTCGTCAGAGAAGGAGGACAACAGAGGGACAGAGAGACAGAGGAGGGGGTCAGTCAGGCCTACCGGTCCGAATATCTCAGTCTGTTTGGTTTGGGTTCAGCAAGCTTCTGCGTCTGAGTTGCCATGGAAACAGCTGGCAATGATGGGGAAACAGAGCAAACTGCAGGTGAAACTTTCCCATTATACAACTGTTTAACGCTTAATACAGAGTCATGAACCTTCACAGGCACGATGGACTAAATGTTTTGTTAACATGCAGTATGAGAACAACAATAACGTAATGCAGCGGGCTTACTTTTAGGATTTGTGATGATACAACTAGTCAGGAGGCCAATCGTGGTCCAATATGCTTTCAGCGCACATACACAGAGACCCTTCTGTGTTTTAAGACATGTCTTTAGTTGTTTACAGTCATTTATCAAGCTGGTTTCAGGCTATGAAAATGTGAGCACCCACTATGGGCATCTTTTCTACTATTGATTTATAAACAATTAAAAAAAAAAAAAAAGGAGTCATTATGAAAACAATCATTAGTTGCAGCCTTGATTTACTACACTGACTAAAATGGTTCCTTGTAGTGCACTCGATTTGTAATACGCTTCAAAGTGCTTTTAACACATTAAAAACTTTGGCTTATCCTCTAATTCTTTTTTAAAGTAGGTCACATCCTCCCATTAGCAACCGTAAATAACCACACAGCCAATTTAATCTTTAGCTGATTACATTGCATTACTCAAACTCGCTGAATAGACAAATACTATTGATTTTTTTTTTTTTTTTTTTACTTCAACTTAAAACGGTACTTTTTTTTTTTTAGGTTCCCTTAAAGCCACAATGTTTACCTGTCCTGCACCTGCAGCCGCTCGCGATGACACTCGTTGCTATGGTGTCAGGTGTCGTTTGCGGGGTACAGTCAGTTTACCAAAGATCGTCTATATACAGGGCGAGTCGGGATAGCCAACTCTTCCCCCACGTTTCCTGCAGGGAAGCATTTGTCAGTTAGTATGGAAATAAGACCGTGTATGAATGTGTACGACATACGGTTTCCAGAAAAGGGGCCACAGTGAACTCCTCCTCTCAGTTCACAATGACAGTTAATTAGGGAGATGCCGGTTGAGATGTTCATTCAGCTTTTATCGAGCCTGTACACTGTGGTCCAACGTACGAACAATAAAAGAAAAGAGAAGAAAAAAAAAATTATATTGAAGCTTATGAAATTGCCATTGAAAGACTAGGACACATGTTAAAAGGATAAAGAAGGGCATCAAGCCAGCCACAACCCACTGAACATGGGATGTGAGGCTTTCACACAGTGTATGTCTGTAAACTGGAAAACATTTATAGTACATTAATAGATTTTTAAAATGAATTATTTTCAGTGATTTCCTGGCACAACCTTGAAGTGTTCCTCAATAATCTTAATATTTCAAGAGATTATCACTAAAAATTTGCAAATCTTTATTGACACTTGTTATATTTCTTGTAGTTTAGGTTCCAGGCAGCTTTATGCTTTGTTAAATTGTTAAAAGTGAGAAGTCAGACTTACAGTGCAGTTTATGCTGAAAAAAGGACACTATGCATGTGAAGTGAGAACAGGTTTAAAAAAAAAAAAAAAAGACAAAAAGGATTGCAGAGGAAACCAGTGTGATCCTAGAGAGTTAAGCCAAAAAAAAAAAAAAAAAAAAGTAAATGTTGGACACACATTTTTAAAATCGGGAGATCCAACTACAATTCCTCCTGCAGTTGACTCTATCTTTGTGTTAAAATATACTAATAATTGCAATTATGAAACAAAAACAAAATTTTATTTTCATCAATCGCAATTTACAACAGGAGGAAATGATGAACGGGACCACAAATGCAATAGGAGCCATCTAATCTACAATGGGAAATAACCTTCCGTGGCTGTGAGGCATGCAATGTTAAATTTTCAGCTGCTGTTATTTGTTACATAATGTTTTCACCGGGGCCACTTTAGAGGGCTGGATGATGCAGACATGTTCAAGCTCGCAGTCTGTAATTAACCCCAAACCACAGCAAACATGCAACAACAGCACCTTTACCTTATGTCTAATTAAACTCCATGCCTTTATTTACCTTTACCGACTTCTCCTTTAACATTGAAGGCAGAGTGAACATGACATAGTTTAGATTTCTGTGACAAGCCATCAGCTTCATTACTAATGAAGAAAAAAAACTCAGCAACCTGGTGCCAAGCTTTAAAGGTGTTATGCAACACTTATTATGAAGGAGGTGCAGTAAAAAAACTGGTTTCAAAACCGTTAAATTTGAAATTCACAAATTAACACAGAATACAAAATGAAACCAGGCACAGGCAATTTAAAAACAGGCAACACCTTTATTTTCAACTGACATTTAAAATCTTATAAAACAGCACAGTAAATAATCTACCAAAGCTTCTTTAATAACCATGATCACAAAGCCACAAGCTTTCAATATAATACTGTAGTTATTATTCTCTAAACTACTATTGCAGGAGTCTGTTATTGTGTGACGTCAACAAGGCATATCAGTCGTGACACTATACTGTCACTATCCGTTTTTCACACATTAACATGATGAACTGAGGAGAACACTGCAGGGCTCGCAGTTACAGCATCGTATAACATTCACAGGCCTCTGAAACACACATGAAGCCCAGAGTCAACAGACAGCCAGGGTTAAATATGTAGTGTTTGTGTGGTATTTACTAACATTTAAAGGATAATAATCAGTGTTGCTTAGAGTAACAGCACGTTTTTACTGCATTTTTCTACTGCCTATGTCTAGTTTAATGGTCCACGCACCACCACTGTTATTTTGTGTGATTTTTGTGTCACTTTAAAAGATAAAATTCCCATAAAAATAACCGTTGCCTTGGCTGAAAAAAAGAAAAAAATCAACCTGGATCATTGGCACAAGCTTAAGCCAAAAGGAAATACCACAATTATCCTTTAAGTCACCTGGCAGTACAGTCTATCTCTGCACTACTGTAACAGAGACAAATCTCCATGCAGTTTTCTGTAAATTCTACTGTCTTGAGACCACCTCGAGTCTTTTCCTCTTCTTACCTAAAAGTACTCAGCTACCAAACTTAATAGCACTGATCGCTGATTTTCAGGAGTCCGTGGAATTAAAATGCAGGAATTTCAGTGATAATACCAGTTCACAGGTATAGGTTCATGAGGCACTGAGCTCTGTTGTTAGGCTGCCAGTGTAGTTACTGGGGTTATGGAGAAAAGGAAAAGGAAAAGATGGCACCAAACTGTCGAATCTCTTGTGACTAGTGCAGGTAGAATGGCAGTGAAAAGGCATGTAGGAGAAGGGGGCAGAAACTGGGTAAATACTGAGTATATACTGTTTTCAGTAGCACCAGGAAAAAAAAGAGTTTGTGTTTGTCAGCGTCAGAGGGTCTGCACTATGACAGGATACAGTAGGGACATGTGTTCAGCGCCTCTGATTGGCAGCTTGTGTGTAGTGTAGTAGTGGATGACCTCCGGGATGGTGGAGAAGGGAGGGCTGTTCTCCCCGAGCACATAACGCCCGTCTGCGGACTGAGTGAACTTCATGTGCATGAAGCCTTTGCAGCTCCTGAGAAAGGGAGGGACAGGAGAGGTGTGTCTTCGCTTTACTGGATCATTAATTGCGACATTTACACAGCAAGACTGAAAGTGCACCTGTGGGAATCGCAGATACGAATGTTTTGGAAGGAACATGCAAAATCGTTTGTCTGAAAACAATTAGGGCCACATGCACTATTATGGGAGTAGACAAGGAAATAACAAAAGTTGATACCTACTGCTGCTAGTTCCCACAAATTTGTATGAACTCTATATTTCTTGTTGTAACACCCTCGCTGCGCTCTAAAACTCCAGTCTCCAGTCAATTTTCTTATGTCAATAATCTGCTAAATGACAACGTTCATAAAATATAATGAAAAAGAAACAAACACTAAAAAGAAAGTGCTATAATGGGAACTAGGAAGCAGAGAGCTGTCATTTGAACAGTAGTTAGTATCTGTGCTTGTCACTTGATGTGATGAAGGACTTGATCCTGCCTGCACTTGTTAATTTGATATTTGTGTTGTCTTCTTATGTTGCTTGTTTGTTTTTATAAAAACCTCCTCTACCAGCAGGAGATGTTCATTCCTCCTCCAGTTTTAAATTTTTCACTTCAGCTAATTTTGTGCAATTTCATCAATATTTTTATGGCTGGTGGCTACAGGAGATATTAAAGATTTGATTAGCAATGTGGTTAATCACATGTATGCTCAGATTGATAAATGTGTCTTAGTTTTCTTTTTCAGCGCAAAACTTTTTCACTCCTATGTGCTATTCTCAGAACTCTGATAAATGTGGATGAATAAATGTAAATACACTGAGATTTTAATTCCATCTTTCATTGGTGATATACTGTTGTCTTCTTTGTGACATTAAAAACTTGACAGACCCATTGTAGGATTATTTATTTGATTCTGATTGGCTACACGCAAGGGGTACAATGATCAAATTACACTGCTCCTCCGCTCACTGCTTTAAAGGAGTGCACAAGTGAGGTTAGGAACAATACGCAGCATGCAGATGACCTCTCAAGAAACAGCTGCTTTCAAGCTGATTTTATTCATACAAGCTCAAAACACAGTTGCAGAAAGATAATATGGGGTATGGGGAGGGAAAGAGCAACACGGGTGGTTTGGATGTTTTGATGGGAAGAGAGAGAATACAAAAATGGTGAACAATTAAAACTTGCCTCAAGGCTCAAATCTGAGAATATCTTCTAACCACCCACAGACTGCAACAATACCCAAATGAGGCAAAAACTGGATCAGATAATTTTGGAAACAAGCGCAGCGCAGTGAAGTACGCTCTGTTAGATTTCCCCTTTAAGAGATTGCAGTGATATTTCAAATTAAGCATGTGTTTTTGATCCACTACAGCTTACTGTTAAAGCTTAGTGAAGTGCCACAGTTGGTACAGAGGCAAGCCCAGGTTTGAATGGTCCAGAATTTGTTTTAAGTGACTCTTAATGTAAACAAGAGTGTGAGTAGGAGTGTCTACCTGAGTGAGAGCGAGTAGTCGTTGCGGCAGGTCTGGCTGTTCCTCACCAGGTAGGAGCTCTCTTTGCACAGAGTCAGTAGGGTTTCTGCCTCCGAGCGACTAAGGGCTCCATGGTACCATCTGCAGGTGACCAGGAGGAAACATAACAGAGGACACACCATTGCAATGATTAGTTCAGTTTTCAATTAGTCGACTGCCAGAAGGCAGCTGGACTCTGCAAGGCAAAGCGGCACATGGTCTGAATCTCTGATTTGTTCAGTATTTCAAAGAATTCTGGAGTTCAGTCAATTCAAGGATGTTTTTCGACTGGATAGAGAAAAAAAATGGCAGATCCTGACTTTTGCATGTCGCTATTAGGGAGAGTGAACTTGGTGATAAAAGTATAAAATTAAATCATGCCTCATCATCTCTGTGATACAAGTGTTTCATCTGAGATTGCTGTTGTTGCAAAAAAACATCAGCTTCCTTTAATTTCACTAATACATGAACTCAAGTTCTATAATGAAGGAAACAGCTCCGTAACCAACACTGTAAGTAAAAAGTAAATGAGGATGAAAGCAGCCTAAATGTTAACTGCTTACAGTTAGTCTCAGATTTGTTTTAAACAAAATCAAGAAGAAATAATGTAATAAAACAGACTAGAGCCAGGAGACACACACACAGAGAGATTCAGAAGAAATACAGGGGAAGAAAATCAAGCCTGAGCATTTGGAACACAGATGTCCACTTACACTTGTCTCTCCAGTGGCATAGATGGATCCACCCTCTCTCCCAGCAGAGGAGGAGTGTCGCCAACCAAACGCAGTGTAGTTGAGTCCGCTGTGGTAGATGTTGTGCCTGTCTTGGTGAGCCTGGTCTGTTCTGTCTGAGCTCGCGAGCGCTCCCTTTCTGCCCCTTCAAACTGAACTATGGCCAGACAGAGAGACGCAGCAGGTTAGTTTTTTTTAAAAATGAGTCTGAGACACATCTGGTACAGAAACATATACAACAAGAAAACCAATTTACCTGCTAGAGCTTTCGAGATGTTGTCCTTCTTCCACTCCCAGGGTTGGTCATATTCATCAGCCGGCCTCTCATCATCCTGTGGGAGTCTGCTCTCCCTGCTGTCTACCAGGCCGAGTCCACCCTCAACCTTCTGAGTTTGCTGTTGAGCTGATGGAGCAGCTCGGTGGTGGTGACGAGTCCTCTCCTCGTATGGGTTGTCATATAACTGGCCGGGATCTCCGCTCCCAGACCTGTTAGTCATCATGTTGTGCTGCAGCTCTTCAATGAAAACACACAGAGTAAATTACTTTCTGCTTAAATTTCACAAACATGAAAACAATGCAAGTATGTTGATAAAAAATGTGTACACTACAGTTACCTTTTTGCATTTACATTACCAAGTTACTCTTTATTCAGTCAAAATTTAATTCCCCACCCTAAATTCCCACGACTAGAAACAGTGTTTTCAACTGACTGTTGACCACATGATGCTGACTCACATCCTTTCAGTCTGTAGTCAACATAAAAAGTGAGGGCTGTTGGTGCAATATACTCCGCTGCAACAATTTAACAAAAAGTATATATGATAAATTTTTTTTTACCACTATTCAAGTGCACGGGAAAAAAAATGCTGTTGAGAAGTGGCAAACAGCCAGCAACTGATAGTAACTGTTCCGAGAACAATATGTTATTGATTGACTCTCTACATAAATAATTCCTTTTAATACAGAGCCCAAGTGTCTAGTGAAAGATATGGATCTTTTAATAAACCTGAGATGATCCGCTGGGCCTCAAATGGCTCCATGTAACTGCAGCAGTCTGTCGGTGCAGGCTTGGCCTCCCAGTTTGGTCTAGCTCGCGGGTCTGGACGGGCATCAAATGGGTCAGAATAGTCTGTGTCAGTGTCTGATGCCGCTGGGGCAGAGGGAACCACCTTGGGAAGGAGACAAACAAAGGGCATTTAACAATTAAATGAGAAAACACGTGGGACTTATTTGTGTTGTGGGAAAGGGCTGGAAGTATAACAGCGTGCTTGTGTGTATGTGTGAGAAACTGAGATACGTGGCAGAGAATGAAAGGATAAAATGGAATTAAACATCAAATAAAACAAAGCTGAAGACAAAAACAATGCTTACTGGTTCTTCTTGAACAGTCACAGGACTCAAGGGGATTTTACAGCGGCCAAACTCCTGTGAGTCCACTTTAATTAATCTGTGCTTGGGAGATACCACTTTCACCTGTAACATAACCAATGGAAACACAACATTTTTGATTATAATTCAAACATCACCTCAATACTAATCTTCTGGACCATGTGAGCTTTGATAGGGATCAGTCTGAGCTCAGTATTCATAATCCTAGAATACATTTATGTAGTTACACAACACACTGAATCCATGCACATGACTGTGAACGCAGGTCATACCTCCACACCATTAGGCAGCACTGAGCCAAACGCAGGGAAAGAGGGAAGGCTCACTGTGGCACTACAGGAGCTGAAACCGCCATTCTGGTGCTCCTTATCAGAGTGTTGATATGGGTCCTCGAAATCTAGCTCTTTCTGAGCTCTATAAGCCCTCAAAATCTCACTCTCACTGTAATCTGGCCTCGGGGGCTGCGGAGGGTCACGCCTGCTGCCAAAGTTTAGGTAGTCCTTCAGCCACTTTGCCATGGATCTGGGGATAAAATGTTAAAACAGACTGCACTGAATGACATACTCTAGAAATTAGCATTCAAAAAAGCTGACTTGATTTAATGCTTTATTCAGTCATCAATTATGATTATTTCAAACGGTTGTAGCCTAAAAATACCAAATATTTTCCGTTTCATCTTCAGACACTAAGTAACCTAGCTGCTTAAATAATACAATATTAGCCTAATGGCACAACTGTACCAGGGAGTTGTAGTCAGTTTGAGGTTTTAGTTTGCAGCAGTTAGCCCACATGAACTTGGCTGGAGTTATTAAATCCCCCTGAAAAACTGACCCCTGAAGAAAAAAATACCTTTGTCGTTGAAAAAATGAAATAAAAATCAACAGGTCAAGTGAAAATACCTTTGTATAATTAACTCCGATAACTTTTCCTCTGAGGTAAAGCAGAGATTAGGCTTTGATTAACGCTAGACGGCTAAGCTAACTATGTAAGAAAAATCACAGTAACCACTGACAATTGCTAGTTAGCATCAGGGGTAAATCAAAGGTTTCAATCAGATACTTATTCATACTAGTAAACTAAAGGTAGCGTTGACTTTCAGATTGTCTGTGTACCAGGCTAAACGGGTTAATAATCTCGTTCTTGTGTTATTTATTTATTTTTTTTAAATGGCGTGTAAAGTCATACAAGTCGAAAAATTGATGATCGACGAGCTGTAAATATGCCAAAGCTAAGTTAGCTAAGTCCGGCTAACGTCGAATCGTCTAAAGCGTTACCTGCTAACGTTACTTCTTTAAAGCTCACCCTCTCTCTTTGACGGTTGACGGTTCCCAGTTGCAGTTATGTTCTTCTGGTTACCATCCGGCGTTTCGTTTTAGCGTTATCGGGCCTAAAAGCAAAACATTGTCCTCCGTGAAATCTGCCCTGCTTTCGAGCCAAGCAGGTCAGTCAGCTAATGTTAGCTGGACCAGACCAGACCGTGGGGTAGACCGTCTCCGACACAACACTCACTGGCACGGCGGTCTGGCTTAAAGGGGAGTGGGGAGGTATTTTTGGTGGGTCGACATTAAAGCTTCAGAGATGTCCACAGATGCAAGCCTTTTGTCTCACACACGCAGTGATGTGCTCGGTGCCACCATTTGTGCAATATCAAAACCATGCCTCCTACTGTATACTGTTTCTCCCCACCAGATCTTGTCAACCTTTAAGACTGTAGTGTCTTCTTGTGGTCAAATCTGGGAAATACTGTACATCCAGCATCAAAATACCACGATTTGACTCAAAATCTTATGATCATTTAAGCAATATTTAGGATATATGAAAAAGGAACTTGGAGAAAAAAAAAACTACTAATATATACAGTGATATGCATTGTCTTTTCAGTGCAAATCTTGGTTAATTATGTTACTGTTCATTAAGATTATGCCAAAATTACTGATGCAAAATTTGAACATCTACATGACATTATCACATGAAAATCACATTGTCCCCTGGGCTTACAAATCACATTAATATGTCATGTCATCATCTGCTGCTTATCTCGGTCCAGGCCCAGGTCGCAGGGGCGACTCCCACCCAGTCCACAATGCACCAAAGTCCTACAGCACCTTCCAAAGGTGGTGAGCCCATGGGAGGTGGTGCTGTCCAGAGTGGGGCTCAAACCCACAACCCTGAGAGATTGAGTCTCGTGCTATACCAACCGAGCTAACCGGGCAGCACATTAATACTGTCCAAATAAATACTGAATTACATAAGTCAGCAACATTAACTCTAAAATACCACACTCAATGTGCTTTTACATGAGGTTATTTCACCCCTTAAAGCACTCAGTTTGTGTATCACCACTAGCTCATATTCTTGCCTTTCTGATCTATATAAATTCTTATTTGTGTGGGCAGCTAGACACTGTGCAGAACTGAACCTTAAGAACTCAATAATATGATTTCTCATTAACATTCAGGAAAGAAAGAATGTTGAAGTGTTGCAAGATGTCAAAGATTTTTCAAAAACAAAGAGTTAAACAGACTTTAATAAACACTAAAATAGCACAAATTTGTTTCACAAAAATTACCCTTTTTCTCTGGGTTAAATTCTCTGTAACAACAGATCCATGAACCAGTGGATCTGCTAAGGAAGATGGATTTGGACAGCAGACAGTACAGTTCCTGCTAACGACTGTCCACCAACACAATGGCTTCTCATCAGTCATTTCTTTACAGAAAGGTTTTCATAGAGAGAACCCACGAAGTGGTTTACACATGATTTTTGATTTCTGTAGAGAATTACAAAAAAGTCCACATCATTACATTCTTTTCTGCATCATTCATACAACTGTGTGTCAGTCACTAAAGTCTTCTGCCTCTCATTCGCTGTCATTGCTGTCACTGTCTGAGTACGCCCCCAGCAGGCTGAGAGATGATGACCCACTTGGTGCGGTAACGGGCTTCGAAGCATTTGTGGAGTCTGCCGCCTGTGATGCCTTTGAATCTGTAAAACAAGATACACAATGAGTGTTCCTCTTGAAATCATGTGCAAACCTTTAATTAAGGATGTGAACAAGCAGCAAAAGATGACTGATGTGTTACCTGTCTGTGAAGTGGCTGCCACTGGACTGGGTGTGCTGACAGCTGCTGTTGGTTTCTTTCGCACCACCAGAGACCCTAGTGCTCTTCCACCACCCAGCGTCCCCACACTCCTCTCCCAGCTCTCCGTCTTGGCCCTCTTCACTCCTCCAGCTGTGGCTCCCTGTAGAAACACAGCATGAGACAATCGCATACTCCCAGGTCACACCATCTTTCTTTGCCTCTTCATACCAGTACAGGGTATGTGCAAGGTTCAGTCTGTCAGCTTTCAAGACTTTTTACACCTTTTACACCCTGCATTACAATTAAGAATTGATGCTTGATGTGAGTGGTCATACATACCTGTGTCTCTGTGGGTTTGTCAGTTGTGAGGATGTCTGTTGGTTTGTCTGTGCTGGACCTGTCTGAGTGTGAGCTGCTGCTCTCCTCCTCTTTCTCTGAATCAGAGTCAGAGTCCCTTAGTCTTTTTATGAGGGCGCGCTCCAACATCTCGCTGTGAAACAATTTTGGAAATTCAGTTCAGCTGGGATTTTAATGACTATTGCTCAGAGTCTAAGCTGATTATAAGAACATATATGACAAATTTTAATACACACACGTAGAAATTGGGTCAGGTCAGTGAGAACATATGTAGTAAATATATAGTCTTTAGAAGGTTGATAAACAACCTATTATTACTTAATTGTGCAATACACATAAAATGTTAACGTTTTACTTTTGCTTCACTGCCCATTGTCTATCGAAACCTCACCCACTCACTTTGTCTCTCGCTCATCCTCCTCTTTCTCCCGTTCCTTCTCTCTTTTCTCCATTTCTCTGTACTGCTCAATCATCCCCTCGAAGTCTACCAGAGCCTGCCTCTGGTTAAGCTCCTTCAGCTCCTGGAGGTTCTCCAAAACCTCCATCTCCATCTTGGAATCCTTTGTGCGGTTTTCCAACACCTGGTAGAAGATTGGGAAACCATTTAACTCCTCATGCCCAGTGCCTGAATACAGTTCAAAGTCATAACAGAAGCTGACATTTATACACTGACCTTCATGGGGTTGTTCAGTTCCTCCTCTTCTCTCTCCTGCTGAATTCTCTTCTCCTCTTCCTCAATGAGTTTCTCAGCCTGAAAGTTTCGTGTGGCACCATGCTCCATTGCATAGTCTGTGTTCTCTGGGTCTGTCTAAAAATCACAAGATGAGATACGAATACGCAAGACAATTATTTTATGCATAATGCTGGATATGTCTCTTACAGAAAATACCTTTCTTTACCTTAAGAGTACTTGGTTTGTCTCATTTCAGTAAATATATTTGTGATCATTACAATATTAAATTCTCTCACCTTAAACGTAATCTCAGCAAGACATCGAGTACATTTGATGTAGAAACGGAAGATGGGCAGTCCCATGTACAGCTCATTCTGAACAGTTTCTTTACGTGCATTGAACTTCTTCCCTTTGTAGATGTATTCGCCACATGTTTTACATCTACAAAACAAAAGAGGTAATGCTGATGACACTACAGCCACATGACTCACTCAACCAAAAAGAAATAGTTTTTTGCCTTCAAATGAAACCAAGTCAACCAAAATGCCTGCTCTCTCCTCCTCTGCCACGCCAGCTGAGCGAGTTGTGTGGCATGGCGTTAAACTTGCTATTGATGTTATTCATGTCGTATATATGAGTAACATGCGTACTGAAACACACGCTGACACACACATAGATGAGAAAGACATACCTCATATTGAAAGGAGCCATCAATCTGACCACATACTGTCGATCTTTGGGGAGTTTCAGCTTTGGGATTTTGGACGGATCGAAATCCGGAGGATAGTATTTCTGTGGAAGACAAAACACAAATGTGAATCACGGAAAAAACTCCACTTAGGACAATATCACCTATATCACCAAAAAGATGGAAATGTGACCAATGCGGTTTCATTTGTAAGCTTTAAAGCAAACACATGGTGTACTTTCAATATGCAAATTTACCACTTCTATTAGCTACGACACACATTTCAAAGCTAACGTTAGCCTGCTTGGTTTCTTGTGCCGCTTATACATTACTATTTTAAACTTCGCAAAAAAGAGGCACGTCGTTGGCGGCCATGTACTTACATTTAACACTTTTCT
Organism: Toxotes jaculatrix; assembly: GCF_017976425.1. NCBI lineage: Eukaryota > Metazoa > Chordata > Actinopteri > Toxotidae > Toxotes > Toxotes jaculatrix. The sequence continues at coordinate 7,263,311 of NC_054410.1, read as the reverse complement.
TTCGGACATTGTTGCTTTTGCTGGAAACCCAACGAAAAGAAAACGATGGAAGAAATGGGTTGAGGGTTAATTCGGAACAGCTAGTAAACTGTACATTAACTTCCGCTTGTTCCTTCATTAGCTTCCGGTCTTCAACATGTTTCACGTGTGTGCTTTTGCGCCCCCCGCAGGAGGAAGGACAAATTACAACACGAACAGCAAACATTTAAATGGCCTAGTTCTACCCTTTTTATAGCATGTTTCTGATGGCATAAGGTAAAATTATATGAGGGAGGAGAACAAACACACAGCCAGGAAAAATGCAGGCTATAAAAAGACTATTAAATATAAATATTCTGTGAGGAAGAGCACAATTAAAAGATGTTATTAAACAGATGCATTATGATCAATATGTGCCTTTCTGCGGGAATCTCTGATTCAGCCACAAAAATATTCATTCATTCATTCAAAATATTCGTGCATCTATAAGTTTATGAAAATGCTGAAATATGTTGTTTTGTGTATATGCACACATTGGTTAAAATTGTGTTTTAACTTGTGATAAAAGCTGCCTGCTCCAGTGGAGGAGATCATGACCATCACGGTGGAGGAATTGCCCCCTGAGGATAACTTGAATTGTCAGTGACATGGGGTCTCTGACATGGTTGGTGTGTCAACATGAGCTTTCCAGCCACACACATATATTGCTTAGGGGGTGGTTAAGGTTATTCCAACAAAAGGAAATTGGATCCTGATTGCAGATTGGTGTCAGTGTGGGTCAGCCCGAGGTCTGATTTCAGCTTTATTGGACAGAGGTGACAGATGAGAAGATGGGCAGAATAGATTAGCAGCAAAACATGGGAGGGAAAAAGTCTGTGAATGTACTCTCCTCAAGATGTATGTAAGAGTAGCAGATTGTATTTAAGATTTGACAGTTTCAGATGAATAGTTTTGTTGGGTGGTGCTTTCATGCACTGTTTGTGTTGAGTTCTCAGACGTTTTCTGACACATCAAAATGACTCATCAATGAGTCAGATTGAGATTTTAAAAAAGACGATTTTGCTGCTTTGCCCTGTCAAACCAGGTTTTCATAGGGATCTGTGGCACAAGTTAAATAAATCAGAAGCTCACCATAAACGACGGGAAGGAAAAACTTACCTTCAGCTCCTCGATTACTTTGTCAAATATGTGTTTTTAAAATGTAAGTTCACCTTTAACCTTGATTTCATCCAGTCGCCCCTCAGTTAAAGATACAAAGGTGCCGAATAGCGTCACCCTTGCCAAAGTTTCCATGAATATTTCAGAGGCTGGCTGATGTCAACCGCAGCTGTAAAGCAGCTATAAAGAGGGGGCTCTCTGTACAGAAGACCCCCAGACCCTCCAGTCATCCGCCCGCTGAAGAGAAGGACTCCATCTGCTTGTCTTTCAGCACCATGATCAGCGCACGGGCTCTTCTCCTCGCGGCCACCTGCTGCTGCGCCTACCTGTGGCTCGTTCGTGCAGAGGACTCCTCACTGGAGACTCGCTCGTTGGATTTCCCGCTGAAAACCCAACAGGAGAAAGACCTGGTGAGAGATTTAATAAGGGTTATGGGTGTGGGTCTTATAAACAATTTTAGAAACATTTAAGATTTTAAAGAATAACATTCACAGTATACCTGAGATGTTGAACTGTTAATTCCATGTAGGCTAATGATTTCTCCATAATTTTCTCCACGCACAGGTCTTGTTTTAAAATCATGATTTCTTCGTATTGACATTTTTCCTGTCTAGATTGACGCTTTGCAAGAAGTTTTGGAGAAGCTCAGGAGCAAAGAGATGCCCTTAGAGAAAAAGCTTGGCTGGCTGCCCTCGGTAAGTAAACAAATTAGAAGTTACAGAACAGCTTAAAGAGTATTTTTATTTTCAGCACTGTGAATGGGTTACATTTCCTTATTATTATTCTTATTTTTCTTAACAGTATTATTATGATCTAGAAATATGCCAGATTAAAAAATATTGTCCTTGGATGGACTAAGTTATAACTTTGGAAACACAGTTCTTATTGTCAGGTCAGATTACGAAAATAAATCTAAAACCTATATCTGCAGTTTCATGAATTGATGTTGTTTTTATCTTTCCAGTGTGACGCGGGAGAACCGTGTGCCGTGCGTAAAGGCGCGCGAATTGGCACGCTGTGCAGCTGCCCCCGAGGGACTTCCTGTAACTTTTATGTCCTCAAATGTTTGTGAAAGAAAGAAAGAAAGAAAGGGGAAACCAAGGTGCAAGACATGATAGGAGAGAGTTCAGGGGTTTGGAGTGACAAGAATATTTCCCCTCCTGAATGTGTGATATGGCAGGGAGGGCTGCTACTGTTATTCTCTTTGTGATAAAAAAGCAACAACAACAATGTGATGTAATATGTGGCTAATAAAGGACTTTCTTTTATAAACGTGGACCGGAATGTGTTAGAATGTGTTTTGAATAGGTTCAGTGGTCTGTGTACGCGTCTCTTTGTGTATTTGTGATCCTGGCACAGGTGGAACTTATTCTTTATTATTTTAAATGTGGATTTTGTCATAAATCCTTGTTTTTTTTCATACTTTTGTTTTGGTTTATTATTGTTTCTGTTTATGGAAGAAGACATGGTTTCTGAAAAAAACATTTGTAAGATGAATGGGTCATTAAATTAACTTTTGAATTCAAGACTGCGTGTGTCTGTGGGCGTGTGTAAGAGAAAGAGAGACTCAAAAATAGCCGATTATATCCAGTATTGTATAAACTGTATATGGTCGCCTATTGGCACCTTTTTCATTTTGCCACAGTCGTCCCTGGATGGTTATTTGCATTTAATTAAAATGATAAGAAAAATTCTCCTCCTACGCATTCCAGCACATCAGCTGTCGTCTCCCTGTAATAAAAGGCGCTGTCAGGCTTTTTCAATGACATCACATCCAAGTGCAAGTTTCCAACATGGCGTCCAGCCGGGTGCTGGAGAGGGAGGTCCAGGAGCAGCCGAGGCGCGCTGCGACCGCAAACCTCGACTTCTGCCTCCACAAATACTCCCTGCTCATCATTATCGGACGGAGCGCTCACTTCAGACAGACGGGACACATCAGCAGGGAGATCGAACGAGGTACGTTTATTTCAACCCGCCCTCTTATAGCTAGTGTTTATGTCATTTTGCTTTTCTCTATATTCGGGTAGAAATTCAGATGCCTGCAAGTTCTCGTCACCTAAATCATCACCGAGGGTGTTACACTGACCTTATTGCAGTGTTTATGTAATTTCATCCACCCTGCTGACCGAGGATGCGTCACTTGGCGATGCTCCACCATCAGCATCACCTCATCCCTCTGGGCACGTTATAATTAAAAGAGGTCTGGAGCTGGTGGTTTGTCTTTCGCCTCAGTATAAATCGTTATGCAAGGATAAGCTTTAGGGGGAAATGATGCAGGGCGGATATACAGTCAACACATTGCCACTTGTAAACGATGTGCCGTTAACCTTTGTGATTCTGTGTACATCAGAAACTGTAGATACAGAAAGACTGAGTAGTAGGCAGTGCACGACATGCTATCATAACGCATTACAGTAGGTGTTTTACTGTGTGAGTACAGCCATAGATGTGTATGAGGAAGGGACATTTGATTGCATAATTTATGCAAAAAGGCTGTAAAAAGATAGGGAAACAGAAACGGAAACATAAGGCCAGATACTGCGAATGGGAAACAGAGACATAAAGATGTTTATCATTATCACAGGCCAACCAACATTTCACCACTGTCCTATTAAAACCATGTAATGCTGTTATCAACTTTTCATGAGCTAAGAAAAACTTGCAATTCTAGGCAATCCAGTGGTTTAAATGGTTAATTTAGCTTAAAGGAACACTGAACTTTTAAGTCCATTTGCAAAATTCACCAAATTTGGACTTTCACTATATTCTTGTTTATCATTGTCCTTTTTTCTTTCTTACATATACCAATTGTTGCACCATGTGACCAAATGCCTCTCTTGTCTACAGGTATTCGGTCATGGGACATTGACTTAAAATCCTGTAACCTGAACCTCTATCTGCAAGAATTCCTGTCCCATCACACGGCGTCATTCAAGGGTGCAGGTAAGAAACTGGTTGATTTGAGTGATCCTTTATGCTCAAACTCTTTGACCTCACAGAGAGCCCCGTCTCCATGGTAACCCACCAGCTCGGCGGGTCTGGGGTCAAAGAGGAAGGAAGGAAGGAAAGTGGAGGAGCAGTCAGATGATTGTTGAACATGGGTGGGACCTTTGGACAGAAAACAATAGAGAGCGGCATCCAAGCTGTGCCACCTCTCTCTCTCTCTCTCTCTCTCTCTCTCTCTCTCTCTCTCGCTCTCTCTCTCTCTCTCTCTCTCTCTCTCTGTATGGGTTACAGCCTTTTATTGTGAAGTGCTAAGGACAAGAGAAGCTGAGCTGTGAAGTAAGGTGACGAACACAGACGAGAACAGACACATCCCCTTCTAGAGAAGATGAAACTGCAGCCAAGAAGGTTGCCTGCACTGTACATGATGAACTGTAGAGCTTACATGTTATTTTTGGTGTCAGGGTGAAAGGAATAGTTTGGCATTTTGCTTAATTCGCTTATTTGCTTTCTTGTTAAAAGTTAGATGAGGAGATCAGTACTATTACAGTAAATTTGGTAAATGTGTGATTGGAGCAAGCAGCTTGTTAGCTCAGCTTTGCATAGAGAGTGCATAAAATCCATAGACCAGCACCACTAAGGGCTGTAAAAGTGTCATTTCTAAACTTCAGTTTTTGTACCGGCTAAACAAACAAGATATAACGTCTTAATTAATGAGCTGTAGAGATACTAGTAGGTGAATTTTGTTAATCAGGCTTGCTGTTTCCCCTTGTTTCCAGGCTTTGTGCTAAGTTAATCAGAGATGTAAAAAAAAATGTAATTCGGTGCAGTAGCCAGTGAGATTTGTCAGTTGTTTTTGCTTCTGTTTGTTTGTTTCTAACCTGAAATACAGAGAAAGAAACTTTTGTTCCTATTTGGGTCATTGTCTTCCAGTTGGCTGTGTTCGCCTCTGTATCCTCAGACGTTCATCCAGTTCCTCTCAGACTGGATATTCACTGCAGACTGAGCAAACTTGGCATCTCAGTTCCTCTGACTCAGCTGTTCCACTCTTCTTCCTTCCCATTTTTTGGCTCAGTGAATCAATCACCTTCCCGGTTCACTTTCACTTTGACGTCTTTGATTCCTCTCCTTCCCCCTATTGCTTCTGGCCTCTTGCTCACTGCTCGGATCCATGGGCTTGTTTTCTATCTTCCTCGGCTGTGACTCTCTTTCTTGCTTTCCCTTGGTTGTCTGCCTGTCCGTCCCTTTCTTTCTATCTTTTGTTTCTCTCTCTGCCTCCTCAGGGCAGAAGTGTCTGCGGCACAGCACCAGAGTGTTGGACACTCAAGTGCTGATCAGTCCACCTCAGGAACAGGTTCATTCGGAGGTGAGGGGATAAATCCTGGTTCTCTCAGAGATATGGTAGATCAAGTTCTTGGAAGACGGCTGGCCAAGTTAAACACATAATGATACAGTTTTACAATTATTCTGATTCTGACTCATTTTTATTACAATCCTTAAATGATAAAACGTCATTAAATTACAGACCTTTTCCAAATGAACTGATATGAGTCACAAGTAATATTTTGTTTTCATTATCATTAATTCTTTCAAATTTCTGCCTTATTAACAAAATATGTTTTGTCTAAAATAATTACTGAGCCAAAGCAAAGATAACATCTTTTTTCTTTGATTTTTCTCTCTCCCCTTTATTCTTTCATTTTTCTCCACTGCTGCTCTTTGAGTTTTGATTATAAAGAAGTGGCATTGAAAAACAACACATCTCACCATCTCTCTCGCCTGGTCAGGTGTTTGCTCTGCTGTCGCGGGAATCGGCTCATAAGCTGTTGATCTTGGCTGGCCAGAGCTTGGAGGAAAGCGGAGACCTACTGTTTCACAGAGGACTGTTTTCACCGCATCAACTGAAACAAATAATAACACAGCAGGTAACGGCCATATTCCTTCCTGACTCGTACCGTTTTACAAATAAACATAAACATGTGTTAGGTAATGTTACATCAGTTGCTTAAAATCTTGAACATTTACATATTTAGGCTTATTTTGAAGAAACAACTGTTTTCACTACTGGTTAATCTGTAGTTTACTTTTCCTTCATTTTGGTCTATGAAAATAGACAAAGAAATAGCTAAACCCATAGACAGTGCATTTACAGTGATCTAAAAGAGAAAATACAATAGAAACATTTTAAAGAAAGATCCTTTAAATTAGTTTTTTTAAATAATTATGACTAAGATAAGTACTGAGCGGGAGACAGTCTGTCTAAACTGCCTCAAACACATCTTTGCTGTGCTGGCTTTTTGCTGGCAGCGAATGTATTTTCCCAGGCAATATTAACTAAAAAAAAATACTGGATGTTGTCTCTGTCTTCAGTTCATAGGTCAAGAGAGCTCTGCCTCCTCCTCCAAGCTCAGTCTGACCCTAAGCTGTCCCAACATCGGTGAGTGGAGGAAGACTCTCTTGGGAAACCAGCCTCTACAGGGTCCTTTCACGCTTCACATCAATCCCCCAGAGGTGCTGCCTGCCATGGAGGCCCTGGGGGAATTCACCTCCCTCATCTCCAGTACCCTTTGCCCTCCATCCACCTTTGACCTCCTGCCTCCTCCCACCACCGTCGGTTTCCTCAAGCTGTCCCGTCCCTGCTGCTACGTGTTCCCTGCTGGCCGCGGTGACTGTGCCTTCTTTGCTGTTAATGGCTTCACGGTGCTGGTGGATGGCGGCTCGGACACGCTGGCCTGTTTCTGGAAGCTGGTCCGCCACCTCGACCGTGTTGATGCAGTTTTGCTGACGCACATCGGGACGGAAAACCTGCCAGGGGTCAACACCTTCCTGGAGAGGAAGGTGGCAGAGCTGGAGCTGAGCTCTGATGTCAAAGGTAATATAATAATGTTTCTTATGGTGCTGCAGTGAGGAAATGTTGCTTGGGTCCTCTTTATGGATCCTCTTCACCTGTTTCAAGTTAAAATTTCTCATTGTGTGTTTCTCTGCCTCTTTGTATATATATTTTTTTTGAACAGACGACTTGTCTAAAAGGCTGATCTCCCCAGAGCTTGGAGTCGTGTTCTTTAACGCCCCCAGCAGGTTACAGGTGGAGCAACAGCCCTGTGAGTTATACATTAAAACCCATTATAATACAGAGTAGAAGTGAATAAGACAGAACTAAAGAGTGCTATTGTATATGATTGATTTATAACATCAATCACAAACATACATATGTGCTTATATGTGCATCCTTGCTCACATTGCTTGAGATACAAAGAAAAGAGGGACCCTTTTGTTAAAATACCGTAAAATACGAGCTCCTCTGGTTATGAAAAACTCAACAGGATATCTTTAACTCATTAGTCCCTAATCATGTGGTAACCACCACCTATGCAAGGACCCCTGCTAGATTTCTAAATGCAAAAAACAGTGACTACAGAGTGACTACAATCAAGTACAGCTGTCATTATACTTTTCTCAGGTGTGGACAATGTACTGAAGAGTACACACCAGGCAGCCCTAACCCTGCAGTTATTAAAGAAGTTAGACATCAGACCACAACCAATGTTTCGACCCCAAGGAGTCCCCTTTGAGCCACTAACCCTGTTCCAGAAGATGGGAGTGGGACAGCTGGATTTATACATCCTCAATCCCAGCAAAAACAGCCAGGAGTACCAGACTCTCATGCAAAACTGGCCTGATGCAGTGTCATCAGCATCCAAATCCCAAACTCTCCCTCTCACTGCTCTGGCTTCAGTGTCTGCTCTGCTTGTGTGGCATCCAGCGTGCCCTCAAGAGAAGGTGGTCAGGGTGCTGTTCCCTGGTGTTACCCCACAGGCCAAGCTCCTGCAAGGGCTAGAGAAGCTGAAGGGCCTGGCCTTCCTCCAAAAACCCACTGTGACAACCGGTGACCTGGAGAGGCTCGGGGAAGACAGGAAGGCTAAGAGGACAGAGAGCCAGGATAGTAGTAGGTCACAAGGGAAGGAAACAACCTCCAAACATGGGAAAGAAAAAGGGGTTAGAGAAGAGGCTAAGGAGGTATCAGTGAAGGAAAAGGGTAAAGGAGTAAATGGAGTTGATAAAACCAAAATGAAAGACGTGGGTGTAAAGCAAAAGGCAGCTATGTCAGAGAAGAATACGTCAAAGAAAGGAGGAGGGAAGGATGGGAAAAAGGAAGAGAAGACTGGCAATAAAGAGGAGAACAGTGTTATGAAGAATGATCAGGTGAAAAAGGATGGTCTCTCTTCCAAACCAAAGAATGAAAATAAAACTAAGCTCAAAAAGGAAGCAAAAAATGACTCTAAAACAGGGACGAAGAAAACAAGAAAACCATCGGGAAAGGAAGCAGATGATGGAAAGAAGGCACATGTAAACAGTGAATTGCCAAATAACAACTCAACAAAACCTGATGCTGGGACTACGTTAGAAATCCCAAAGCCAGACTGCCCTGCTACAGAACAGCAGAATCAAAAACCAGAGAGAGAACCTGAAGAGAACCCCTGTGGCTCCAAAACATCTACCCCTGAGGATATGACTGCTGATTTTCTCAGGCTGCGGGAGGAAACTGAACGAGGAGGGGCGCAGGTGGAAATAGCAGATGAAGGAAAGCAGAAAAGCAGTGAGTCAGGAAATGAAAAGACCCTTGGAAGTCTGAGCAAAGAGACAAGTAATGAAACTGCTGATACACCAGGGAAAGAAGCAGCAGGTGGCACAGGGATAATGGAAGGACAGAGTGGTGATAATGAAGTGCAAAATAAAGCTGGGACTGGAGAGAATGCTGGTGTAGACGTGCAGAAAGGGTCTGGAGACCAGTCTAGAAGTGCAACCAAACCAGCAAAGGTTGTGGGATTTCCATCTCCCTTGAACAAGGAACCAAAGAATGAGCGCACCGTCCAGCTAGACTTAACCCCGACGGAGTACACCCTCCTGGATGGGGCTTTGAGACACAGCCCTCCCTCAAGATCCTCTCCAGAGAACCAGGCCCCTGCCAGCCCTGACGAGGAGACCGTAGAGCCGACCTCCCCTGACTCACGGCCCAACAGTGCAGGCCACACTCCCTACTGTCTTTCCCCAGATGATGTGTGGTGCAACAGGGCCACTCTTAGCAGGTTACAGGCCCAGATGGCTAACATAGAGTCCACTGATGTCAACCAGCCAAATGGATCAACCAGGCAAAGTGAGGGGCAGCTATGCCAGCCCAAGAACACCCCAGAGAGCCACACAAATCCCAGGGAGAAGCATCTAAGTTTTCTTTCTTTGGGTACATTTAAAGACGGATCCTCTGACCCTTCTCCTTCTGTGGCTACCACCACCACTACACACTCTATGCCAGCAGAGGTGAGCTCACCTCAGTCCACAGAAGTGGATGAATCACTGTCCATGTCCTTTGAGCAGGGACCAACCAATGTGAGCCAAAGAGAGGGGGATGACAGCGTTCATCACTCCCACTCCAATGGAGGCCATTTTGTGGGAATGTCCTTATCAATGAAGAAGCCTCCCAGATCTTTAGGTCAAGTTCCAGAGATGGGGCGACCTCCAGCTCCTAACACACTTCATTTTGAGGCATCACCTCATGATGTGGATCTTTGTCTGGTTTCTCCTTGTGAGTTCAAGCATTTCAAACCTCCTGACTCCGGCTCAGGTGCCAGTGAACCCTCTAGAGGAGCCTTTGCTCCACATCATCACGGGAACAACAATAACAACCCTAAGGACACATCTCCCAGTGAATCAAATGCCCCCGTTTGTACAGAGGACTGTCCATCCACCACAGCAGATGGAGCTCTGGACTCAGATGAGGATGAGTCGTGTAGTGAGCCGACTAACTCCCCTCACGACCTCTGCACCAGTCAGGCTCTGCCCCCAGACCCTCTTCCAGCGCCTCTCAGGGACAGTCCGCCTCTGCCCCCACATCCCGACGCCTCCATGCCTGTTCCTCAGTCTGACACTGATGCGCACGGGAAGAGAGCTAAAGCCGGCAGCATGCGAGGGAAAAAAATGCCAGGGGTGAGTTTGTCCTATTGGCATAGAAGAAAAGATGTATTTAGGCACTATTTGTTGGATGATAAAAGTGGCGTTACATTTGCAGGAGAATAATAGAATTTTTCAAATGTCATACCTTGTGTACAGTTTGGCTTTTTTTTCTGTTACTAGGTTACTGAGGGCTCCCAAAGATCAGGCTCAGGGAAAAGCAGGACAGGGAGCCAAAGTGTAGTTGCAAAAGGGAACGGCTCGTCCACTCGTACACCTTCCTCCAGCATTCGCTCAGCACCAGCAAAATCCTCAACCAATCCAGGTACAGATTTTTTTTTTCCTTCTCCCTTTCCTGTTCTCAAATAGCGACCTTCCAGACTTGTGTTTGTCCACGGACTCTTTTCGCTTGGTGTTGTTATTGTAATTCCGCAATTTCTCCTCTTCCTCCTTTAACAGGCTCTAAGTCTACCTCTGTTGGTGAGGTCAGTATGTACGTGGACCTGGCCTATATCCCCTCTGGAGCCTCCTCTCCAACAGTCAGTGTGGACTTCTTCAGGTGTGTGCGCTCCTCCTGCTACATCATCAGCGGCGACAGTCCAGAGAGGGAGGAACTTATGAGGCATACACTGGACGCTCTGTTGGATGGAAAGATATCCTGGCCTGACACCATGCAGGTAGAAAAACACATGCACAGTTAGATTCATGCACATTGAAACAAATATTACATGATACTGGTGGGTATCTTGCAGTGAGCAGTGAGGTTAAATGTGAGTGACTTCTTATTCATGTTTACACTTCTCTGTATCTTCAGGTGACAGTGATTCCCACCTTTGAGTCGGTGTCGATGCAGGAGTGGTACCAGCAGACCCTGGACAGACAGAGGGAGCTGGGAATCACCGTCCTGGGATCCAACAGCACTGTTGCCATGCAGGACGAGACCTTTCCTGCCTGCAAGATAGAGTTCTGAGGCACGCTGTGAGATGCAGAAGTGGAGGGTGAATATGAGCTAAAGGATGGAAATGTGTGTATGAGCGAGAAAGAAAAAGTGTGCAGTGAAGAGCAACAGAAATAGAGAGTTAGAAGCAGACATTATGGGGAAATAAAGGAAATATAAGGCTCCTTACTGCATGAAAACGACTGAATGGGTAATTAGATGGGGCATTCACCCCATCCTCTCCTGGTTTCCACTGCTTTGTGGGCTTCTTTTGCATCAAAAAGCCCTTATTTCTCTTCACCCGTGGAGAACACACATCCCTGTGGGGAGAACTGCATGATTTGTATTTTTATTTTATTTTTTACCAATGACCCTGTGCCTAACAGGAGAGGAGATCACATTGGCTGCAAGAGAAGCTTGTCTGCAAACATGTAGATTCACATGAAAGCTAACATTGTAGATTAGTCAAAATAGCATACATGGGGTTTTATGGCACTATGTGTAGGCTTGTTTTCTCAATATGTAAAGCACTGAAGTGTGACAGCAGCCTGTGCTATATTTCTGGGCCCATTTAGTTGCTTGTAATATAACATTTATCAATCCATGTGGAAGGAATTCAAGAAATAATCAGCTAGTCAGACAACATAAAAAAAATTCCCAGATGGCAACAGTATGCAAACTTTTGTTTATGAAAGCACTGTTTGCATTGTATTCCTTTTATTTACTAAAATTCACAGTGTATGGCCAGGTGTTTGTTGTGAGCACTGTGAGCAGATGTGAGGTGAGTTTTGCCGTGTGTTGTACCTGCTTTCAAAAGTATTGTGCCACTGTGGCTTTGATACCGAGCAAAACAGATGCAGACGAGTCCACTGCTGGAGAGCGATAATCTCCCACTGAGTCTGAGATTGCTGTACGCAAAGACAAATCTGTCAGCGGGGATTAGAGTATCAGATTAAATTTTATAGCATTACATCAATCATCCTATTAAAAATGGCACTGTAATTGTAATCCATTACAAGTGTTTAGAATCATGCTAATCAGGAATCTGGCAGCAAATGCATTTGTAGAATGTGTTGAATGTGATGGTTACGACCATAAAGTTTATTGCAGACTAATATTTTGCACAGCATAAACACAGTGGGTGTCAATGAGAGCTTTCCAAGTTGTAGTCTGTAAAGAAGAATAAATAAATAAACCTGATGTTATTTAAAACTGGAGGCAAAGTAATCCTGAAAGTTAAACTGAAAGTCATGAAAAATCTCACTGTTGAATTACAAACCACTTTATTTTACGTATATGTAATTGCCCAATAAATTCTAACAACTTTCCTGGAACAAACTATGTAATTTTGTATTAGATATAGGGAAAACGGAGGCACTGTTCAATTCATACATTTGCAATTAGTTGTTAAATGGAGCAGTACCTCAAAGGAAATTCCTGTTTCCTGTTCAAAGGAAATCCCTGTTGCTAGCTTGCCTTTAAAAGGATTAGTTCACACAAATGTGAATGTGGCACATAGAGTTTCATCAATACCAAAGCATGAGATCAAAAGGACACCACTGACCATTTTCCTCTCCATCTGAATGCTGCCTCCAAAAAAAAAAAAAAATGTAATGTTCATTTCATATCTCTAAATTATTTGAAAGATATTTTGTAATTATAGAATGCACTGTTAAACTTTTATCATTAACTTGTATTTTCCTTGAAAAAGAATGCAATTTTTTTTTTTTGTGCAATCAACTTTCTTTTTTTAAACCACTCTCTGAAGTGGTGTATATGGAAGTTAACATGTCACATATGTTGTCCAACCCAAATCCATTCCAGATCTAATGATTCCCCCAAAATATTACTTATTCTTCTCTGCAGAAGGCTGCCATAATTAGATAATTTACTAGGAGTGGAAGGTTGAACTAGATCTGAATTGTGACTTTATGTGTGTGTCCCGCATGTTTAAAATGCTGTTTGTGCTGTATGTTGTTTCATTCATGATATTCATGAAGACAGAGAGCAAAGCACTGTGGGAACGCAGCGGCAGGAAGGTGTGTTGGATGAAAAACTTCACTGCTTTGGTGAACATTGAGAAGCTTTCACTTTGTTATTGTAAGTTCATACAATATCAAACTGTGTGAGTTGTGGGGCCTGGAGTAATGTATGAATAAAGAATGTGCATCACCATTTGAACAGTCTAATTCTGGCACTACACTTATTCTGTCTAGTGTCTACAAAACTGATTACTGTGTCACTAAGTCCTCCAATCAGTTATAAGGTGATGCAACAATTTAAATTACAACCTGATTTAAGAAGGAACTTCTTAAATCAGGTTGTAACACTGGCAAGCAATACTTCTGATAAAATCTGATAAACAGACACACACACACACACACACACACACACACACACACACACACACACACACACACACACAGAATCAGTAACTATTAATCATTTATTCCTGATCTATGAATGACTTAGTAGCCACTAGGATAGAAAGCATGTTGATACAGCTTGTAATCAATGTTAAAAATAAAGCCCATATCAATCAACTGACACGTTTCACATGTAAATAATATACAGGAACTATTTTTTCTGGCATCACAGGAGTTGAATGCGAATTTCTAATATCTTTCATATGTGATGTGCAACACACTCATCACATATGAAAATAGTGTTGGGATATTTAAGAGTTTTTTCCTACTTATCAAGTATTTTGAGTTTTCCAGTATTGGGATTGTAATACAACTCTAATGTCTACCAATAACTAATCTTTGTGGTCAGTGGGCTTTCACTGATGGAGTGAAGGGTCCCAATGGGAAGGTTGCACAGAACTTTCTTTCCCTCAGTCAGCCACTAGATGTCAGACATACTTTTACTCAAAAAACTGTAATACAAAAATTTTGCTCTTACATTTTATTAACTTTTTTTAAGTCAGTCAAATTCGGAATGTGCTAAAGTCTACAGTCTCATTAAGGTTTGAACAAGTCTTATCTCCAGTTAACTAATTTAAGCACTGAAACGCTTGAAAACTCACTATCTCAGAGGACTCTTGTTTCACCTCAGCGTCCCACTGGTCTCGGTTTTATTTATGGGCTATATATAAAGAGTGGAAGCCCCACGGTGCTTGTCATGCAGTGTGACTGACAATCCACTTTCACTTCTGTTTGACCCTCGACGGGGAAACACACAACAACGGAACCACAGCGGCCTCACTTTTTTTTCCAACTGCAGGTAAGTTTGATCTGCAACCACTGTATTCAGATAAAACACGTCCGTGTGGCACGTCCAATTTGAATCCGCCCACGTTATCGATCAGCCTATTAATTTGTTGGGGGGGGTTTGTTCGATACTTTCGCTTTATTCGCTTGTGTGAGACTTTTTTTTTCCATCTGAGAGCACATTTGTGCATCATCATTTAAATGTAGTCGTGAGTTTGAACGATCTTTACTGCAGCGTTTACATTACGTGAAGTAGCTACAGTCTTATTTATATATAAAAAGGTAGTACAGGTATTCACCCAGGTGTTTCACCTGAAACTTGCTCCTTAGGGGACGTCGATGACTTACTTAAAACCATTTACTCTGTGCATTGTAAAAACTTGAACTTAATTTCTTTGGCATAAAGAGTAAATAGAGATTGATAGGCCCTAGGAACTTAAATTATCACAATTTAGAGTAAAGATTTAAATTGGCACCTGAGTCTTATTGCAGAACAATGTTCCTGAATTTATGACTGGCAGTACAGTTTGAGCTGTCATAAAGATAAGGCTTGACACAGTAAATGATTAAAAAAAGAATCCATGCTCATTTCTAAGCCAATTTTTCCAAGAGTGTTCAGCATGCGGTGAGAAACTTTAACTTGGTAAATTGACATTTTAGTTTAGGTAAAAATTCTGAGTTGTGATCATGGAAAATAACTTCTAACATGGAGTATTTTAATAAAAGCTAAAAAAACATAAAAAACAAACAAAAAACAAACAAACACTTAAGCTTTATACAATAGTTCTGGACCCAAAAGTGGGACCGAGACACTGAGACTGAATCAAAGTTCAAAAAGCAGGTAGTTTATTGTTGGAAGTGTTTAGGGCATTGAGTATGTACAAGAGCTGGTATCAGTATAGGCGAGAGCTGTTGTCAGCATTGGACCAGCCATATCAGGGATATGGCTATTTCCTGGAGGCGTTAAGTATGTCTGTAAACTTGATATGCTTGCAAAAATTTAAGTAGAAAACACTTGGTCGTTCATTTTGGCCCAGCATAATATGACAACAAGAATTTCACACCTAATGTCATATGGGACATCCCAAATGTCACATATTAAATTCATTTAAAATGTATATTTACATATGGCCACATGCTTATGATGAAAACTTACAGAACTTACGGACATATGGATGTGTGGTTTTCTTATATTTAACATGACATGATATTTCAAATGTCACATGACTACATGTTTTTTTTTTTTTTTTTTTTTTTAAGGGAAGGAAAGCTTTATAATACAACTCTACCTTAATATCTATTCATTGTGCTGCATCCTAAGGTGTGTTTAGACAGTCTACCATCATGTCTGTGGTCACATCCAGCCTGTCTAAAGATCAGCAAAAGAAGCTGCGCT
Organism: Toxotes jaculatrix; assembly: GCF_017976425.1. NCBI lineage: Eukaryota > Metazoa > Chordata > Actinopteri > Toxotidae > Toxotes > Toxotes jaculatrix. The sequence goes on along the minus strand of NC_054410.1, from coordinate 7,247,740 downwards.
CTCTCTTCGGTTACATCAAATTCCACCTGCTCTACAAAGCCAGCGTTCACGGCTTCACTGCTGCTGCTTTCCACAGCCGCTGTGACAAACAGGGGCCCACTGTCATTGTTGCCTACAATGCTGCTGGGTTTGTTTTTGGAGCTTACACCTCTAAGGACTACACCCAGAGCGAACAGGCCATCAGTGATGAGCAGGCTTTCCTCTACAGCATCAGTGCAGAGGGAAACAAGCTGCTGAGGGTGGCGGGTATCAGCGGACAGTGTGCTTTCACAGATGGAGGCACGGGTCCGAATTTTGGTGCTTTGATGTTCCTGCATGAGGACAGACCTGAGTTCCTGTCCAACCCAGGGACAAACTTCAACTTTCAAGCAGCAGCAATGCATGGAGAGGACTTAACACTGACTGAGTTTGAAGTGTATCGAGTTGAAGGTGTGTGACAATAAGCGCTTTGTCTTATCAAATATGGAAGGTGTCTTTAACACACAGGATTATACTTTCAAAAACAGACAATCGATGAAGATTAGAATCAAATAAGCCAACGTGACAAAAATATATTTCCTGCAGGTTTGGGAGATGTCCTGGCTAAACCCTGGAGGAACATCGAGTGGACTGCTGAGTATGTAGAAATACCAAAAGGTGTCCTGTGGAGTTTTTCTGTAGTTAAATGTTAAATTGTGCTTTTGTTTCTAACAAAAACACAGTGTGAATTCTACAAAGCTTTGACAAACATGTTGAATTTCCTTGCTCGTAAAACATTTGTAAAAAAAAAAAAAAAAAAAAAAGGCAAAACAAGAATGTAATTTCTGTTTGCTAGCAGCCTTCTTCTTCACTGCCTTTGTTGGCACACTGCTGCATTATCACAGGCCAATATGTGCAACTACAGTGTACTACTACAGTGCATGAAAGCAACTACAGTTTTAGCTTCTCACCTTGCTGCAGTGATGTAGAAGTGTACTATAGGGTGTGCCACCACACTGTGACATTACTGCTGCTCACAGGTAGGTGTGGTACAGACTTCAAATTTTCAGTCTCTCCACATTAAACATATCCATTAATCAAATCCTCTTCAGCTAACACATACTAGACCTGTTAATGTGATATATATTGTTTCTGTTACCTCTAGGAGAAAGCAGCAGTTGATGAAGGCCATCCAGACCTATAAGCCTGACATCAAAACAATTCATGAAGTCCGGGTGTTGTTGGTGGGTCCAGTTGGGGCTGGCAAGTCCAGCTTCTTCAACTCCATCAATTCAGCATTTCGAGGCAACATCACGTCCCAGGCCATCGCTGGAACAGCAGGGACGAGTGTGACCACTCAGGTACAGGACAAAGTTTTGCTCTGTAAAAGTCTGCAGAAATGTCAAAGGGGACATGTTTACATGTTGTAGGTCATATAAGAGGTTTCAATTCCTCAACTGCTTGTAATATAAATGCAAAACTGGCTCCACATGCTCTACATAACATAGAGTATACAGTACGTCTCATTAAATTACATTTCATGTCTCTTCTGTAGTTTCGCACCTACACCATCAAGGTTGGCAAAGGTGGTGGAGCTGTTCCTCTGATCCTGTGTGACACAATGGGGCTGGAGGAAAACACTGGTGCTGGTTTGGACATTGAGGACTTAGTCAGCATCTACAGGGGTCATGTCAAGGATCGCTACCAGGTCTCCCATCTAACCACCTACCTATTTTCCTATGTCTTTATGTAACTGATTTAATGGTAAACATGTAGGCTGATTGATTATTTATTGACCAATAACAAATGTTATTTCTCTTTCAGTTTAGTCCCTCTGCTCCTCTCCTGGAGAATGCTCCTGGCTACAAGAAGCATGTGACCCTGAATGACATGATTCACTGCGTGGCTTACGTGTTCGACACCTGCAAGGTGTCTCTCCTTACCCCGAAAATGTTGGACAAGTTTGCTGCCATCCGGAAAAAGACCAATCAACGGGGTTAGCAGCTGAATAATGCTATTGTCAGAGTATTTCTACCATATCAGTGTACACCTTGATAAATATTATATGTTAAGTACTGTTTTTACAAATCTACATTTATATATTACATTATATATACATTTTTAACATAACACAGTTGAGACCAGAAGTTTAATAAAGAATGTGCCCTTCAATTCTATTCACATTTACCTGTATATGTATGTAAGTATATGTAAGTATATTTCTTTTGCTGGTGTAATGACTCTGTTTGCTCTAAGAAGTCAGCAGGTTTTCATCTTCTCCTCATCATAATCTCCTCTTCTGTTCTGTTGTTCTGATTTCTTCCCTCGTCTGATCTTTTACAGGCATTCCTCAGATACTTCTGATGACCAAAGTAGATGAGGCCTGTCCACTAGTGGCAGAGGACTTGAAAAATGTTTATCGCAGCGCTTACATTCAGACGAAGGTAATGTTTTTACAGTCATTTTCTAAATTAAGTAGAAACTTGTTGTGCTGGTATCTGTAACTTAACATCTGTCTGTCCTCCAGGCTCGGGAGCTGAGTGAGTCTCTGGGCATTCCGTTGTCCTGTGTGCTGCCAGTGCAGAACTACAGTGAGGAGCTGAACCTGGACCAGGACACTGACATCTTGCTCTTTACTGCTGTGGAGCAGATGCTGAACTATGCAGACAGTTTCTTTGAGAACCAGGATGTTGAGGATCACGAGGTGCACGATCACCTGGATCTCTACAGATCCAACGATCACCAACATCCTGTTTTATCGGAACGTACTGAGCATAATGTAGTTTGAAAGACAGAATATTGTCATGCATCCACACCTTATTAATTCAAACGAATGAGTCAGTTGATCAGATATATTTGATGAAATGCAAGGTTTTGTGGAAAAGAATCACTTTTAGTTGTTTTTTTTATTTTCCAGGAGCATAACAACAACGAAAAGCAAAAGAATCAACTATGTTATATACTGGATTCACCTAAGGGGTCAGTTCACCCAAATATTGTCCGAGTGAGGTCCGATTATTTTGTCAGCTGCTTTGTCTGAAGTTAAGAATGAAGCTCAACTTTTGAGATGACATAGATAAAAAGTCTTCAAAGTTCTTAGACACCAGTTACCAAATGAACTTTGGGATGAGATTATATTGTCAGTTTCAGATGTCAGAGACATTAACAAACTGAGCATGTTCATACTTTTTGCTGTAGTGTGGTTTAACTGACCCTTCTAAGCCGCTTCGGTTGTGGCGTTTTCGGTTACTGCTTTTTGCTTCTTTTTTTTTCACACGTGAATGCTGGTTTCATTTTGATTAACTTTTATTGCACTTGCTCGGGTTCTATGCTCAAAGTGCATGTGACTTCACACTCCTGTGACTTTCAGTTTTGACAGGGGGAAGGTTACACAGAACTGTCTTTCCCTCTTTTAACCACTAGATGTCAGTCAGAATTTCATAATCACTGGGATTTAGTTACGGAATCATGGGATGTTAAGAAAAGATGAGGTTCATGTTGCACAACTGTTTTTCATCCAGCATAAAGACGTTTATTTTTTTCTAGGTTGATTCGTATTGATGAATTACTATCATGTGTTTTTGTGCACAGTTTTAGATCAGTAAGTTAGAATAACAAAGCCAGTGTACTTCTATGCAAATATACTTAAATGTTGTTATCACAGTTATCTGTGTAAGCAAACAAATAAACCCACGAGCACACATGACAAAGAGAGATGCTGTATTTTCTTTTCTTTTTTGTGCTAGTTGCAAAACTCGGGTAGTTGTCGCCGCCCTCTTTGCAGCCCTGGTATAAAGAGTGTGTCGCAACGTTGCCAACAACAAACGCTGCGAACGCTCCTCCTGCACGGGCAGGACAGACTGAGGGAATATTCAAATAACCGGATTACTGTCACGCTTTTCCTCACTGGGATTACGTTTCTGATTTTCAAACATGATTCCAGAGGAAAGCTTTGGATCCATCGAGAACAGGTGAGGTTTCTCGCTCGGGTTTCTGCACTCAATGCCAGATTTAGCGATAGTTTTCTGTGTGTCTGTGCCATGTGGATGGAAACCGTGTCTCGTCCTTTGACCCTTGTTTGGGAATTTGGATTTAAGACTGTGTGGCTGGAGTGCAGAGACTTTTCATGCACGAATCATTTTGGAGTTTAAAAGTCAGACCCTCTTTAGTCAAATGTTAAGATTTGTTGTTCTGTGCATGCATGTTGCACAGCCTGCAGTAAGGCTCTTGTCTGCAGCTCTTTATTTTATCCCTGTCATCAACATGCAAATTAAATGCTGCAACTCATGTGACTTTACATGAACCTTTCTCTAACAAGTTTTGGATAAAAACTGACCAAATGCAAAGGATGTTTGACAGGATCAGTGTTTTCTTTTTTGCAGAAAACAAAAGGCTAATATCTCTGTCTCCCCCCTCCTCAGGATGCAGTCAGTAGGTCTGGCTCTGGAGGAATTGCTGGTAACGGCTCAGAAGCAAGACTGCCTCACCATTGGTATCTATGAATCAGCTAAACTTCTTAATGCGTGAGTTGGAACTGTTTACTTTGGCTTCACAGTGCCTATAATGTTTCTAACACACAAGTATGTGCTTCTGTTTCTTTTCAAAGAACAACTCTGCCCAACCTAACCGTCCCAAGACATGTGAGTGCCTAAAACTCACCTTTCTCTCATTTTCTCTTTCCTCCTTTAGAGATCCAGACACTGTGGTACTGTGCGTCCTGGCAGCCGACGACGAAGACGATGTGGCTCTGCAGATCCACTTCACCCTGCTGCAGTCGTTCTGCTGTGACAGCGGAATCACCATCCTGCGAGTCTCCGGGATTCAGCGGCTCCAGCAGCTGCTGGGAGCAGTGGATGCCAACAGAAACCAGGAAGAGCACGGAGACCTTCACTGCATGCTGGTTACGGTGTGTTGACTCAGAACAACAGTTGGCTCTTATGTAACTGAAAGTGGAAATGTATAATTAGAGATCATGTTCATGCAGTAGCTAAAATGTTTCTTCATACTCTTGGGAGCTAAAGAATAAACTTTAGAAATAAACTTTTATTGCATTTTCTGGGAAGTCTCAACTAGTTATGTGTCATTTCCGTGTGATTTTATTTTACCTTATAAATTGCAAATGCTGTCTGCAGACCAAATTCTCCTTAAAGTATGACCATGAATTGAGTGTTGGTTATGTTTCCTGTGCAGAACCCCCAGGCTGACCACTGCAGGCTACAAGAGGTGGGGACCTACTGCCAGGAGAGCCGACGTCTTGATCAGTGGGTGCCTGAACTGGTCCTGCAGGAACGCTGAAGGGTCTGGCTGCCAAACACAGCAGCAAACACTTTCTGGGTTCAGACACTGATGAACTGAAATATCTACTGTAGGTTAAGCAGGGACAGTCTGGAGGGGGACTGAGACGGGCCTCCCTGACTGATGACAAGCAGGAACCACGGACTCACTTTCCGTGACAGTTGGAGTGGAGGCTGGTTTCTATGATCTGTTTTGTGCAAAAGATACAGACAGAAAAGCTGATTCCCATCCAGGCCACATTGTTTTTACATTACCAGTAAGACAAAATCTGAGCTTATATTTCGTGCCTCTGTTTGGCTACTTGCAATGTTTGCGGGGTGTAACATTAATCACCAGCGGAATAGTAGCTTTACAAACAAAACGTCCACACCCCAACTTGTTCCTGGGAGATCTATGCATTTCTATGGACTGGACAGGAATGCTGTAATGGTGAAACTATGCTCAACATTCCTTGTGTATGCTGACATGGGAGAGGTCCTTGGAGAGGAGTGTGTGTGTGTGTAGGTGTGTGTGTGTGTGTGTTTGTATGTGTTTGTATGAATGTGTGGTATGCATGTACAATACTTGAGTCTTTCTTTAGAAAAGACTGGGCGTGCAGCGTGTTCTTTCTCGAAATGAGCAGCCGAACCTGCAGAGGAATCGTCACCATGGAAACTGAAACAAAAATGATGTTGGAGTTAAAGTCACACAGGATTTACTGGCATTGCAGGACTTTAAAAGAAACTGCAAAAGGGGAATGAGAACATGTTGTAATTTGGTCAGAGAAGGATACAGATTGAACTGTGTTGTCTGATTTGATGAACAAGTCGGCTTTGAATTGTTATTGTGCAGAAAAAGAAACCAGTCAACATCTTTGTGCCTTCAAGAGTTCTGCCTTTTTGATAAAATTCTGCTAAATTAAGTGGCTACACTGTTAATTTATTGCTTGTATTAATTATTTGAGTAGTTATTTATTGTCTGATTTTTTTTTTTTTTTGCTCTGTTAACTAAGTCAATAAATTATTGTGTTCATAGCTGACTGCTTTATCAAAAGGTTTCTGCTCAGATTTCATAACAAAAGCCAAGTGTGTGTCATGGAACCAGCTGAGTGATGCAACTACAGTTTACATTTGAGCTAAAGTAATGGCAAAAACATGAGCACTTGGGGCAGAGTCTTTGTCATTAACAGAGCTCAGTAAATTTGCAGCTAAGCTATTCTATTGTAGTAAACATAGGTCAGTCATGGCGAAAAACTGGGGTGGAGACAGAAACTCAATTGTGTTAACAGGCAAAACAAGCTGATGCAGACTTACAATCCCTACAAGTCCTACAAGCCACAGAGCAGGGTGAAAATCTGCAGGAAATATGCAAGCTACCTGTTAAAACCTTAGATTTGATTTCTCAGAAGCCATTTGCAGTTTTCGTTTTCAGTGAACTTGCTTTACGTCAAATGATGCAGCTAAACCTGCAGATGCAGGCTCCAAAGGGCTGAATGCCAAAGCATGTGGAAGTTACTTCTGGTGTAACCCCACCCTTGCCACAGTATCTACTCATGATCAGGTATCAGGATGTTCCTGCAACTCAGTACAAGTGGTTTGTCCTCCCCTCTGCCCTCCTTTCACTCTGTTTTGCTTTTCACTCCACCCTCCGCTCTCACATGTCTCTTCACAACTCTGACCGCAGAGCAGAGGAGAGAGGGAACATTCAGGCACATGGGCCTCCCATTTGTTTACTATCAGTCGGACAGGGGAGTAACTGGTGAGTGGGACTGATTTCTCATTGGCTGTTGTTCATCCACCCTAAACCTGATTGGTTTTGACTTGCAGAGAGGTCTGGGGGAAGTATGGTTTGAAACTTGGAAGAGACTCGTGACTGTTGAAGCACAGCTTCAAAGGGCACACACTCACACACATGGCCTGAGACGGAGGACTTCTAACAATGGCATTCCTGTGAAATTATCCAAGTGGGAGGCTCTACCTTGTCATCCTCTTTGTTTACTGTGTTTTGTGCACTGCACACCATGTGGCCACTAGGCCAGTGACCATGTGTGTGCATGTGCATTTATGTATCTATACAATCAGTGTGTGAAAATGCGAGACCCCCTTACTTAGACGGAACGAAAAGGAAAAACAGAAATTCAATAAACTTCAGTTAATAATTAACAAGAGTCTACAGCCATTCTAGAGGCTCTGTGATGCTGTACTAACGCACGGAGGTGCTAAAAACCATTCTAACATGCTGATGTTCAGCAGGGATAATATTTGCAATGTTCTTGGTCTGAACTTTGCATGTTAGCATGCTAAAATTAGCTAAGTAGCACTAAAGGCCAAAGTACAGCTGAGGCTGATGGGAACATCATCAGTTTTGCAGGCATTTGGTCATATTCCAAAGCACAGGACAAACTGAAATTTTGATAAGATGCTGGCACCAAATGAAAAATATTCGTCCTGAGGGAACATGACTGAACTTGACATCACTTAAAAGCACAAATGTCAGCCTTATGGTAGAGACAAAGTGCCACTATCGAGTAGATAGTGAGATATAGGATAAGTGCACTCTGACCTGCTGGTGGTGCTAAAGAAAAAGGGGATTTCCCAAAGTCATTAAGATTTATCATCAGGGGACCATGAGTGTTTGTGCAAATTTTCACAGCAATCCATCCAGTGGTTGTTGAGATGTTTCAGTCTGGACCAAAGTGGTGGACCAACCAACCAACCGACGTTAGCACCCATGTAGCTATGCTGCTTGTGTGGGTAAAACTAAAACTTATGCAAAGCACATCTTATTATATCATCTTTTTATTAATGTTTCTACTTCTCAATATCGTCTTTTTTAACAGCAATATCCACAAAATATTAACAGTGTGCAAGAAAACATGAGTTATGGCACATCAGAGAACAGTTACAAAAAATAGATATATTTTCTTCATAATCAATCAAGGCAAAAAGATACATATACTGTATGCATACACAGGAGATCAGAACACAAAAGATGAGTCTCGGGAAGGGCTCAGAGCCGATTCAGTGATGTTTGATATGAAAGTCCACCAGTGAGGAGCTTCAACTCTCCCCACGTGACCAGATATGAATTTCACCGGGCTCGCTTTGTGTCACAACACCTGTGGATTTCCATCTCGAGCCATGTGTTCTACTTTAAGACTGTTCATTCTGTTGATCTGATAACCAGAAACACCAGCATTAACACAATATACGCCACTATAAGGCAAACTAACAACCAACCAATCAGACAAACCGTCATCCAAACCAGTAATTTAGGCCGGCTGTCTCTGATTGTAAGCCCAACCAGCTATGGAATGATTGAAAAACAATGATGATTAAACAAACAAACAAAAAAGAAAAAACAGCATCTGTCAGACACCATCAGGACAACATTGGTGTGTGCATGTGTGTATGTTTGTATGATATGCATGCTTATTTTGATAAGTTCTCTGCAGTTGTAATACTGAGTTTAGCAGGGGGATTACAAGGAACTACATTTCCTTTCCTAAACACTTAACAATGATCACAACAATAGATCAGTGTCTGGTGAAAAGTAAACTCCTTCCAGGTTAGTAATTCCAAGTAACTTCCTACCCGCCATTGTGATTTGCACACAGGTTTCTGTTTTCTCCAATTGGTTCCTTGTTTTTTTTTTCTTCTTCAAATATCTGCACAAACAAAAGCAGTTATTAAATTGAAGGGAATAGTTTGGCATTTTGAGATATGAGCTTTTTTGTTTTCTGGCTGAGAGTTAGATCAAAAGAACAGACACTTCCATGTCTGTTTGTTAAATATAAAGCTACAGCCAGCAGTCGGTTAGCTTAGCTTAGCATAAAGACTGGAAACTGGGGTAAATAGCTTGCCTGGCTTTGTATTAGGATAACAAAATCAGCCTGCCATTACCTCTGAAACTCACTAAATAATACTTTTACAGGGATTTTATTTACTGGACTGTTTCTTGACGGGTTGCAGCAATGTTGTGAGTCTTTGCAGCTTAATCCACAAAAATGACAAGACTGCAATGAGATAAGTCAATTAGCAAGCTTTAGAGGTTTACCTTTGGATGGAGCCAGGCCAGCGGTCTCCCCTGTTTCCAGTCTTTAAACTAATCTAAGATAATAGACTACTGATTGTAGCATTATATTTAGCAAAGAGACATAAAAATGGCATTGATCTTCTAATCTAACTCTTGGCAAGAAATCGAACAAGCAAATTTCCCAAAATGTCAAACTATTCCTTAAGGTCAGTAAGGCTTCAATGAAACAACCTGCAGATAATATTATATAGCGGAGACAGGCACAGATATAGATAAACTGACACAGAAGGTCTTTAAATAAATGAATTTGTCAGCTTTGTTATTGGTCATCACATCAAAAATAACTTCTTACACTTCAGAGTGTTACAGCATCCAGTTTCACGCCTCTCCAAAATGTGTGCATTGGCCTTTGACCAATAAAAAGAGCGGAGTGGAGGCCATACATGCTGTTCTGACTCACACAGTGTCATATGACCTCTCCTCTGGTCAGTATCGCTCTGACCTAGAATTGCAGAGCTGCAGTACTGTAACTTTACTATGTGGCACTCTGCACAGCACTAGAGGCCCTGTGTGTTTTTGTACACTGTGTCTCTCTTGCAAATACACAAATGTACACACACACACACACACACACACACACACACACACACACACACACATCTATTTTTCTCTTCTCTGCCTACTCCTCTGCCGAATCATCCTTTCAGCTACCAAACACTAGCATCTGACACACACCCACACACACGCACATGCACACAAAAACACACACAAACCCTCAGCCCTCACTATGGCCTTTCTCCAGCTCCTGCTCTCTCACTTTAGAAACGGCCTGCTCTCTCTGTAAGGAACAAAGGCAAATGAGAGCTGGAGCAGGGCTTTGTATCAGGAGCCATTGCCTACAGTGAAGAAAACAGTGATGTTAATTAGTTTGACATTTGGGGATATATATATATATATATATATATATATATATATATATATATATATATATATATATATATATATATATATATATATATATATATATATATATATATATATATATATTTCTTGCTGAGGGTTAGATGAGATAACTGATACCACTTTTATGCCTGTACATTAAAAATAAAGGTACAGCCAGCAGCTTGTTAGCTTAGCTTAGCATAAAGACTGGAAACAGGGGGAAACAGCTAGCCTGGTTGTGTTTAAAGGTGACAAAATCAGCCTGTTAGCACCTCTAAAGTTCAAAAAGGCAAACTGTCATTTTTACTATTTCAATAAATTAAACATTACATATAGATAAGCGAACTATAGAGGTGTTGGACGGTGGATTTTGTTACCTGTAGACATAGCCTGGTAATCTATTTCCCCATGTTTCAGGTCTTTATGCTGAGCTAAGCTTACTGACTATTGGTGATATCTTCATATTTGCCCTGCAGACATAAGAGTGGTATCAATCTTCTCTCACTCTCAGCAAGAGAGAGAATAAGTGTATTTACCAAAACATTGAACTATTCCTCTAAAGACAAGCTCAGAAATCTGTCAAAGAGATGCCTTATTACGATTAAGATATTTTCATTCTGTCAAAAAGATTCTGAAAATATGGAGAACAGTAACACATTAGGACTGAATATGACACAGAATAATTTTTTAAGGTGGTACATTTTTTGCAGGGTGTCCCCCGTGGCCTTTAGCACACCCACTCAAAGATGAGTAGGTGTGGAACCATCAACACACAAACAACCTCTCACCACCTCCAAAAAAACGCCTGACTCCCAAAAGTCAGTGTGTAACAGGTGGGTCATATTGACCTAGTGATTAGGGAACAGAAAAGCAGTGCGCTCAACCCCCATGACAGTCCATCAGCAGCGGTAAGTCCTGTTCAAGAGACCCCACCCTGCTCTGTCACTGTATGTAACTCCTGACAAAAGCCTCGGCTAAATGCTAAAATGTAAATATGATGGCACAAAGCTCTCTTCTTTCAGCAATTAACCGTCAAAACCAGCTCTCAATGCCAAGCCCTGATGGCTCCTTCGACTTTTGACCTCTCAGAGTCATCCCTCAAGCCTCAAAAGCAACTGCAAGAGAGAGTGTAGGTGTGTGTTGTGTGCATGTGTGTGTTGTCCATGTTGTCTGTTGCCCACCAAAACCAACACTTGAGAAAAACTTAAAATGTGAGGACTGCTCTGGTGTTAAAGGATAGATCAGGAGGTTGGTTTTCGCCACTGGAATGAGGTCCGATGTTGATTCATCCTCTAGCAGGATATAATCCTAAACCTAACAGGGCTTGCGTTTCTACCTTACATTATTTTATTCCTCATCAGGTGGTTGTATTTGTATCTGTGGTTAAAACCAACCTCCGCTATCGCAAGCCTCAAAAACCTGAATGACAAAAAAAAAAAAAAAAAGGGAGACAGACATGATCCTGACTGACAAAACAGAATAAGTAGTACTAAAAAAATCCAACATCCACAGAGGGGGATTCTGTGTTTAGATTTTGTATCTTACAAACACTGTACAGGGTAATACTCAACTGACCAGGTTCCATGGACTCCATAGAAAGAATAAAACTGAAAAATAAACCCAAAACAGCTACTCTTCAACTTATCACTTCTGCACGTCTGAAAGAAAGTTTATACACTTAGTTTGTTTCTCTTAACTTCATTTTTTTTCACTTTATCTTCAGTTTTTACAATCAAGTTTGGTTTTTCAGAGAGAAGGACCGCTGTGGAGGAGAGAAGGAAAGAAGAAGCTGAGAGGGGACCACCGGCTCTTCCAGATCCAGTCCCTGACCAATTTGAACTCACATTAAAAGAAGCAGTCACACTAGGGAGACTGGAAACTTTAAAGACTGGTACAGCCAGGCAATATCTGATTTATAGCCATAATTATTATGCATTAAAACAAGATCTCCTTCTCTACTGCAGAGGCAAATAAAACCCCTAAAACACCTCCATCTCTGCACCATCAAATGCAAACTATCTCTTCTTTTCCTTCCTTTAACCTTATAAAAAAACATAAGCGAAGAAGGCAGGGAATAGAAAGCTTCTTTTTCTTTTACTTTTTGGGACGGTTTCATTTTTTAGTTTTTAAGTTTGGACTTTCTCCTCCAGCCCTACAGTCCTTGCAGACTGATTCTCGGGTGTGGTCAGTCTGCGACCTCGCCCTCTCTCAGGATAAAGCACAGGGAGGCTTGATGTACAGTAGAAACCTTTGTTTAAGATTCTAGCAGGTATCTGGTTAGGTGTCACCCTTGGCTTACAATCAGATCTCCTGTCAGCCAGGGGCAACACCTATGTCAAAGCAAAACAATCAAAAAAATTGTACAGTATTATCTTATCTGTTAAGTAATGCTTCAACAAAATATCAAAACGTACATTGAGTTCACAAACAAGTATTTCTTAAGAAAAATGCAGTAAACGTCCGGGGTTAATAGCTTGAGTTCTGTGTAGAGCGGTGTTCCCCTCATAGGTGCAGATCTGAGGTCAGGTTAGACATCGATTACCGGCCAACAGCAGCCACAGTAAACTGCTGTGGAATCAGTGACAGCAGATCAGCATCTAGAGACGACTTTCTGTACAGGTTGGCACAGCTGGAGGTTTGGCCAAAGGCTGCAGACGGCCATAGAGAGGCCACAGGCAGAGAAGGTCTGCTGATACGGGTTTGGGTGGGAACATGCTATAGCCCGATAAAGGCAAAGGCTTTAGCCACTTGCTCCAACAGGCCCTGCCATGATTTAGCACAGGCAGGTTTAAGGACAAAGCTCTCAGACCTTTTTAACTCCCTCAAAAAAAAGAAGCATTTTTTGAGCTTTTAATGGGACACCAGGTCGTGTTTGGCACGGCTGGCAGAACCACCTACTGCCTATTTCTGTTGTCCACATGCATCCTCCCACTCCCTGCCTATGGCACAGCTGTCCACCCTTTACCCAGCCCCTCATTTCATGACAAAAGAAGGAAAAAAAATCCCAGTTTCCTACTGATTATTAACATCCAAATCCCTTTTCAAGTTAAGCTGACACTTGTAGTTAATTAACCAGCATATATGAATATTACCAAAGCACCTTGGATCATACTCAGTGATATACTGATCTCGGCCACTGTGAGAACATGATACCTGCCCCCTAGCTGTGGCTCTGGGGTATGGCGCTTTTCCAGAGTGGCTATTTTGGGAGTGTGTGTTTCTATGTGTGTATTTTTATGTGTGTTTATGTGTGTTTCTGTGTGTGTGTGTGTGTGTGTGTGTGTGTGTGTGTGTGTGTATGTGTGTACTAGATATAGCCCTGTAAGACTGGACAGGGTTGCTTGAAGTTGTGTGTTTGCATGTGTGTGTCTGGGGAAATCTGGGGATCAATATAAGTACTGAATGTGTACATTTATGTGTGAGTGTCTGTCTGTATGTGCATGAGTGTATGTGAATGTGCGTTCATATGTATGTGTGCGTGAGGGCAGGAGCAGTGGAGCACAGCTATAGGATGATGCAGGGTTTCTTGTCCTTAAAAGGGTTTTCGGAGGTGGGAACCCCAACCAGCAGAGGGTCGCTACGAGCGTGCTGCTCACAGTAACTCATTAGGTCTGCTGCTGCTTTAGACACCTGAGGGGACCAAGAGAGAGGAGGAGGTGAGGGAAGGCCAGAGGGGAAGAGAGATAAGGGTGAGGGATTTTAATGGGAGGATGTGTAGATAGACGTATGGCAAAAGAAAAAGATGATGGAAGAAGATTTAGGACAGGAGAAAAAGACGTTGAGAGCAGCATGAGGGAAGAGGAACAAACATAAGAAACAGAAGGAGCAAGAGGAAAAATGGGGGAAAGGGGGGAAAGAGAAAGGAAAGGGGAAGGGAGGTAAAGAGAGTATGGTCAGATGTTGAGGAATAAGTACACACAAACACACTCACATGTGGCAGTAAACTGTCATCCTACCTTAATGCGTTCAATCCCTGCCTCAATCCTCAGCTGTTCCACCAGTTTCCTGGCCTGGGCGATATTATTAGTGGTAGACATACTGATCCATCAGAATACACCAACACAGGAGAAAACTGAATGAAAGAGAGAAAGAGTGAGACAGAAAAATGTTCACTATGCAGACTTTGATGGATGATTTCATCAGATAAGCTGGCACGCATTAGGTGGATGTGCAGGAATGGCTAGGCCGAAAACATACTGGAAGCACACACTCTACTAAAACTGGACTTTGGAACATAGTTTTGCATGTACAGACTGACATGCTTTTGCAATGTTTTGATTTGTGTCTTGTGTGTAACCAGGACAAGACTGCATGGACTGTCCCACTGACATAAAGGTGAAATGTCAGTTCTGGTTTGGAAATTTATATTTAAACTGCAAATGCATGGTAACACTTTGCTTTAAGTTGATACCTCTTCCACCACTGTTTGTTGCAGATTAGAAAAAAAAAACTTGCTCTTTCTTGCTTTTTCTTTATGAAGCAATTTTTTAACATCTCACTATTAATCTTGTAAAACTTACATAAAGTAATGGTGGTATTATTGTGTTCTGTTTTTTTTTTTAAAGTCAACAGCTAAATTATGATTTACTATAGCCTCAATACTAGCATACTGAACATTGCATTGATATTGTACTGATTTATAAATCAAATCACCATTTAAGTCATCAATCGCTCCATTCAGGGACTATGTGGCTTTAGCTGTAGATTTATAGCACCACTGTGAGGTGAATATGTGGTGGTACAACACTAATAGTCGAGTAACTATAGAAATGTGGCAGCTTCTTCATTAAATACAGTTTATGGAGGCGATGTGCACAGCACAGCTAAGAACAGAGCTGAATATATAAAAAGCAGTTAAGCATGATTAGATCAATGTTCGTCATTTGTTCTGAATATTCCCCAAGCTTTTAGCATGTACCACACATTCTGTAAATATAGGGGAAAACACACACACAGATCAGTAACGTGCAAACAAGGATAATACATCAGGTCGGTAACAGATCAGGCTGAGATGTAAGTTTTGGATGAAAACAACTGCCACGATGTTGTGATCAAAACCTTCAAATCATCAGTGTTTTCCCTTGTCTCCAGGACTCGTGAGTACACTGTGTTAATTCACAAGAAAGCTGGATTTAGTTTAGTGGAACACAAATCAAAAACTTTGCAGGCTAAATGGTCTGGAAACAAACAGAGCATTACCTGACTGATGGTGTGCAGACAGGACTCTCTCTGAACACTAACGTGACTGGATGGAGAGGTCGATCTGAGCGGTGCAGGGACAGCCGTATAACAGTTGCCAAGTCAAAACGACAGAACTGGACGATGGCTGAGCTCACATTGGCTTGACTCTGAGTAGAAGGAGAACAGGTGACATGAACAGGTGACATTAGTTTCCATGTGCAGTTGTGTATACCCAGGGATCTCAACATTTTTTATGTCAGGACTGCAAACAGAGATAAATTAGACACTTACTGGATTTAATGTTTTGTCCCATGCATTTCTATGGGTAGATTTTTGTTGTTTTAGTAATGAGCTGTAGAGGTTTGCATGGGGAGATCAAATTTAAATTTGAAAGTGAAATTGAGAGTTAAACAGTTATTCTTTTAGTCTAATTTTCAATTTCAACTGAAAAACAATTGTCTTCATTTAGAAAAATCCCAAACTACGCCACGTTTTATGTTGGATATTGTGGAACTACATTACACAAGCCAGGGGTGAATGAATGAAACTGCAGTTCAAGTTTTCACATTTCAATAACAAGCCACACATTTTGAGATCCAGAGGATGGTTGATTTGCTTCTTTGCCAAACTGTCATCATCAGCCTTATCATCCGTTCTACAACAACGTCTGTCATCACAACTTAATTTGTCTTCCCAAAGCACCAGTAACACCACTTAATTCCTGCATCTCAGCTCCAAAACAAGGACCTTTCAAGTTTCTTCATACCTTTGCTGACCAAATCTTGTTTAAAAACTCCCCAAAACCTACATTTTCTTTCTTTTATACACAGTGTGGAAGTTTTCTCACCAGCACATATGATCAAAACACACCTCGCTCCTCACGTACATCACCATGAGCGTGTTACGACTGTGTCTCTCACTCTGTCTCTCTGTCTGTCGCCCTCTCTCCCGGGGAGAGAATCCTGCTTTAATTACTCCTACTGTGGAGTAGCTCAGAGATTCATGTCTGTAATTAGGGCCTTTGTGTGTGTGTGTGTGTGTGTGTGTGTGTGCGCATGTGAGAGAGAGAAAAAGAAAGGAGGGAGTGAATTTACTTATATTACTACACCTGATAAAATTCTCTCTCTATCTCTTCACACTCATTTGTCAACAGCCCTAAGCAAACCTCGACATAAACAATAAGCAAGTAATGCAAGTTTTAAACACACACACACACACACACACACAATGCTTGCCAGAGTTTAAGGAGTGTCCCTAAATCACCCCTTGTGCCGCATCACTGACAGTCAACAGATGAATATACAGTAGATATGCATATAAATATCAGCAATGACTTACTCTAAAACACAACATCACACACTGCAGCTTCAACATTGACCACAGAGCTGAATCACAAAAGCTGAACACCACAAGCTTATTGCAGGACTAGTTTTTGAGTGAAATATGCTCAACTCCTCCTCCAAAAAGATAAAAGTGACAGCGTCTCTGACAACATAAGGAGGATGATGCTGAAACGAGATGACAGAAACGGCATCCTCTTTGTTTACAAACTGTTGTAACTTTCAAATGCAGAACTTTTGTGTCTTTGAATGTGAACATTCAAATGCAAATTATTTTATTTATTTATTTATTTTTGCTCAGAAACGATTTTCTCATGTGGATAAACAGCAAATGTGGCAACAAACGTGACACACCTTTAAGGAATACAGTAAATGAGCTGTATCAGCAATTTATTTTTACACTTTCCAGGCGTTAGAAGCCTTATGCTTTGATTTCTTCAGCCTGTTGATTTTTCAAACTTTCTGCTATGGCGCATTCCGAGCCGAGAGAATGAAGCTGTACCCGTAAAAACCAGCACAAACATGAATTTCTGTCCCTCCATAGTCACATCTCTCCTCTCCTACGCCCCCAAATTGAAAATATTTTCTTGGAAAGCCGATGCACAGACGCAAAACCTATACAGTAAGCTGGTCATTTGTCTTGGCCTGGACCAAAAACATCACCAAAGCTGGTCAGGCCCCGGCCAGTCAGCCAGCCAGCCAGCCAACCAGCCAGCCAGCGAGCCCACGGCCGCTCTCAAGACGCGCAAAAATGCATCAATCCGTATTGATCCTAGCAGCTCCTGAGCGCCGATCGGGCCTACAGTACGAAGCCATGTCCTCCACTATAGGCCCTGCTTGCTGCTCTACCGTGTGAAAACACAATGCGGGCATTTTGATGGATAGAACAGCGTGTCCTCTCTCTCCCATGGCTATCCACACACCACACACACACACACACACGCATACGCACAGGCGCGCAGTCACAGGCAGACCTTGTGCACATATCAAAGCCAGAGATATTTTCCCAAGTGAAGACCAGACTAGACCGCTTCAGGTCTGCAAAAAGGCCCTGATTGTTAGCCGTGGGAGCAGGGTGGTGACATGTTTTGAGGGAGGCAGGCTCCAGCAACCAATGTAAACCCATCCAGCGACAATGGGCACAAGACTGGAGCGCATGCCTTTATGTTCCGCTATTATGCAAATTGATCGGCATTCGGCCTACTTCAGCGTATAAGATCCAGAGGTTTTTGGATACAGTGGCTTGTGCGTCCTCAGAGTCCAGCCGAGCTGTAGGAAATCTTCCACTGACCCTGTCCCCGGTCCTCCCCACCCTCTCTGCCGGCAAAGGGCTGGGGAAATCCGGATTCGTGACACTGATGAAGCCCTCCGCTGCAGCCGCCTTCGGTGACGAGATACCGGGGTTGCAGAGACGCGCAGACGAGTTACAATTATTATACACAGGGAGAAAAATAGCCGAATATCTCCAAACTCACCTCCGAATGCGCTGTATTGGTGATTTAAAGGGCCAGATCCGCTGGTTTCTCACCCTCTCTGCTCGTTCACTCCCCGTCTTCACCGAGCCAAACGCCTCCCCCTCCGATACCAGTGTCTGTCCACTCCTCTACCCCCCCCCCCCCCCCCCCCCCCCCCCCTCCCCCCTCCCTTCCTCCTCTCTCCTTCTCCCTCCCTCCATCCGATCCGGTGACAGCAGCTACAACCCATGGGCTCCCAAACAAACATTTCCAGACATTCACACAGATTTACATCGCCCGAATGCATCCTCCAGACAAGAGGATTTTGAATAGGTACATGTTCCATTCACATTTTCATAAGGAAAGAAACAACAGAAAGCCAAAACGTAAATCATCTATTTTGTTGAGGACTTCTGGCGTTTTACTCAGAACTCCTAAAGACTTGGAACATCCAAGTTTGGAAAATTTGGTGGATACCCCCTCATTCAACACCTGCATCAATGAAATCTCCATTCAAAATTAATTTGGCAAATGTCTTCCTCTACATCCTCCCACTGAGTAAACCTTATTTAAGGAAGAAGATAAAAAGTAAAAAAATCTCTCTTGCTGGATCTCCTCAAACCTTGATCTGTAAGACACTAGTTTAGTGGCTGAGTGGCATTTTCCTCCCAACAACAGATCTGATCTCTGTTTTTGTACCTATTGTAAATTGTAGCTGTTCTCAGATCCCAGGCCTGACTTCCCAGAATATGTTAATTGCATATGAAAAAAAAAAGTCAGTTATCTTTAGGTGCCTCTCATTTAAAATGCTATATAATTTATTTAGGATGGCCAAATATTTTATCATTTTTATCATATTTTATATTTTGATTATATTTGTCTCTGACATTGCTTTGCATATCCTTTTAGAGATCACATAACTGTACATTCAAAACTTCATTCTAAATGTGAAAGCTTAAAAAAAAAAAATCTTTTTTTTGATCCTCTGTTTGCGCAGGATTTGCTAAGGGAAATCAAAAATGAATACCTTGATTTCCCTTGAAGATTGTAGTGCAATCTTAGAATATCTCTACATTAAGTGTACTTTTAGAGCAGGGTTAGTTAGGGTTAGTTAACTGGCCTGTCCATTTTCTTTTTCCATGCAAGTTTAATATAAATTAATCCACATCACCTCTCTACTATGACCTTTGCTCCCTATTTATCCAACATGCAAGATGTAATTCTTTCCCTCTGACATGCACATCTGGATCTTTGTGCCACACAGTAAAAAGGACTCTTTGCGACAAGAGTCCTTTGCCATGGCGCCACGCGGTGGCGCCATTGGCTCAACCGTATTTCCGCCTTCTCCTGGGAGGTGTGGGCCGCTCCTTCTATTCCTGGCAGGCCCGAGAGCGAACACGCATACTCCGTTTCCACCGAGCTGTTGTCCGCTCCTCCACACAGAGCTAAAAGAGCTGCACCTGCTGCATGATTATAGGCCGAATTTGGACCGTTTCTCTATACCGGAGGGAGACAGAGGTCTGATGTCTGATGTCAAATGTCTATCTTGGGGCTTTAAAGCCTGCTAATGCTGACAGAGGTGTAGATGTAGGTACAATTAGGCTTTCATGCACACACACTGTAGAGGACTACAGCCACGTCTTCTTCGTGGATGTGTGGAAACCATTTCAAGCTGCTTATTATAACCACAGGAGAGCTATTTATAACTCACACAGATTTACCGCATTGGCCTCATTTCCACTGATGTGTGAAATTATGCTGATGCCTATACATTTTACTTACATTTCCTCACCTTTTTTCTCTACCCTTCTCCTTCTCCCTCCACTATTCTTCCCCTCCCTCCTTCATCTGTCTCACTTCCTCCCTCCATTTCTCCCTCTGTATTTGCCCTCCCTCTCCTTGCTTCCTGTGTGTGTGCTGTTGAGGAGGCAGTAGGTTACAGTGGATTACAGCAGGGCTCTTCATTTTCTAAGAAATAAGTGGTGGAAGCCCATGAGTCACGACTTAAAGATGCTCTTGGGCTGACAGAGGTGGCGCCTGAATCCACACACATTTGTTGTTTCCTGCTCTCAAGGCTGGATTACCACCCAAGCAAAGCAGGGAACTACCCAGGGTACCCACACCTGCAGGAACCCCAAAAGCCTGAGGTTTACTCTGTATCTGTCAACATAATCTGATTAATCACAAATTTGTTAGAATTTTTCACCCCTTTAGTGGAAAATCAACTATATTGGGTTCTCCATCTTCCATCTTGTGGCCCTGGTTCCTTTGTTGTAAAGTTTGTTTTATCAAATTGTGTTAATTTTTCTTTCTGTGTCAAGTGATTAACACACAGAAAGCCCAGGGCAAGGTTGTATTATTCCATCACAGAAGGACTGTAAGGCTGCAACCAACAAGAATTTCCATTATCAATACGTCTGACAATTATTTTCTTAAATAATTGACTGATTGTTCAGGGTAAAAAAACATTAAAATACAAACATTAGCATATTATTTTTGCATTGTTTTGTCTGACCAACAGACAAAAACCTCTAAACTTTCAGTTTAATATAATAGAAAAACAAAATCAGTTATCAAAATTATTGCCACTCATATTCTGTCAAACGACTGATTTCGAGTACTGGTGGGATTTTGGGTGTCTGGAGGTCAGTAGGGACCCACCAACAAATTTCTGCCCTGGCTTCCCCCCAACTGCCAAGAGCTTAATCTGTGGTGTGTGTACCGCAAGTTTATGACTTCATACACAGTTTTTCCTGGATGTCTATAAGCACATGTGTGTGTGTGTGTATGTGGACAAGGGGAGGGTTTGCCTCACTGGCCTGGGGTGGGTGTGGGGTAAGAGTTTTCTTTTCCCTGCTTTGTTATGCACCCTAGCACCAGCAGCAGCAGCAGCCTGGGAGACCTCTGCCTGTCGTAACGCATCTCAGTCCCCACCAGGGTCACACCACACTCTGATGCGACAACCGTTGTCAACGTCACTATGTCGCCATGGCAACCGCGCTGGGCACAGCATCCCCAAGCAGATGTTAAAGGGTTAAGGGAGAGTGAAAGGAGGAGTGGGAGACTGTGAACTCAGCATCTCTCTCTCTCTGTCTGTGAGTGTTGTGCGTGTTATGTTTGCAGTGTGAATTCAGCGAGGAGAAAACAGGAGCCTGCGGCCATACTGGCAGCTCTGTCAGGCTGTGCTCACAGGTACAGCAGTGCTTGGAGCTAAATGCTGACGTCAGCTTGCTCACATGCTAACATGTTAAGCAGCTGTTATATTTAATATATTCACCGTCCTGGTTTTGCTTTGTTGGCATGCAGTGGTGGAATGCACTCCACTACGCTTATTTGATAACTTCTTTGCAGATTAAGATTAACAATAAAAAACATAATCCACAGGTAAATTACGATGTATGTTTACAGGGTAAAAGAAGAAGGATAAATTAGCCCCGTCTTTATCAACTGCAACATTAAAATGATTTTATGCATTGTGATTATAATCCATTCACACACACTTGTCTAAACTGGGCCATTCTGCACAATAAGTACTTTTACTTTTGGCAGTGTATTTTCATACTAGTACTTGTGTACTTTTACTTAAGTAAAATTTTCAATGCATGACTTTTACATGTAACAATGTATTTTTACACTGCTGTTTCTACTTTTACTCAAGTCAAGGATACTTCTGCCACTACTGCATAAACTTATGATGAACTGAACCTGTTTCAATGAGCTCTATTTCAACCAGATACAACAGTAAAATGCTACTTACATACATACTTACATATCAGTGCATCAGTACATCCATCAGAGAATTTATTCACCTGCTGGTTGGCGCCAGAGGAAAAGTGGATGGATGGACTCACAGGCAAACATTGTCATCTCCAGAACTGCACTGCTGACATGCAAAGGACAATCAAACCTATGTTAGCAACGTTAGCAAAGATTGAGACAACATACACACAACAGACATCAACATCCATCAAAAAGGCGAGAAACACTCCTCAGTTCACATTTTTATTAGGAAAATCATTTTGCAGATTTGATTATTATTATTATCATTATATATATATATATATATATATATATATATATATATATATATATATATATATATATATATATATATATATATATAGTTATTTTCAGTTATTCAGAGGATGCATCAGCACAGTATATCTTAATAGGAAGACTATTGCTAGAATAAATATCTATACATCATAATTAGTTAAATAAAAAAGTTCCAACAGAAGAAAAAAAATCAGTTGAATAATTTACAAAAAACAATAAATGCGTAAAAGAAATAAACCATTTGCAAAACCGAAGCTGTAAATGCTGCTGAGGAATTTATTTAAAAAATACAAAGATGATTCACAGTTTGTGTCCTTGTTCTCATGCTGGCTGGAACACCAATAGGGACCATGCAGGAATGAAGCGCCAGAGCGACAGGATAGTACCAAACTACATTACCCACGAAGTCTATATGCCCCAGTTAACGCACCTCTCCCATTCCCCGTCCGCAAAAAACAGCTTGAGAGGATCTGAGGCAATCAGACGAGAAGTAAAGGGGTGAATCGGAGAGGTTAACGGGGTCAGTGGGAGCATTTTTTCTATTTCCATCCTCCAGAACTGATTTCCTTTCATTCTCTGACAGCCCTGTAACCTGCCCTCGTTGGTAGAAATGAGACTGATGGACTAGAAAAGCACAGCTTTTCCCCTGTATTCAGGTTCTACTGACTGCCCTTTGTTTCAGCGTCGCTGGGTCATGTTTCCCATCCTGCTATGGAAGAACACATGTGAACCAAGCTTCCTCTGCTGTACGAGACTCTTCAGCAACATGACCACTGAGTACCCTGTTACCTCACTGATGGCAAACAACTGAGGTGAACTCTGACTGGTACTAATCCAAAACTGGGATAAGTGTTTCCCATGTAGATTCTATGGAGACCCAAAGTTCTCAACATTCACAAGAAATATGATGTTATGAAATAAATACTCATACGAATTACATTAAGACAAACCATATAATTTAACCATGAAACTGCTGACTAATCATAAATGTTTTTAAAGCTCAGCTCAATATGATGAGAGGTTATTTCATCATTCTTTCCTCAAAGACAGACTTTGTTTTAATCTCATTTCAGCCATTCTGATATTCCAGTGTAATTTTTCACAATGCTTTTTTCTGTTTATGTAATGATTCAACTTTTGACCAAAGCAACCCGGGAAGATCCTGTCACGTGATTGCAGCCAATCCCATAACTGGCTCTGTCTTGTTTGTTTTGATTGACAGACAAAATGACAAATGTGGCATTATAACACAAATTCATTTGGGAAAATAGCAATGTGAAAAAAAAATGAAATTAAAACCTGTAATTATGAGAGGAAAGAAGATGAATGAACGTTTTGGATTATTTCAGATTTACATCTTATTTTTTCTTGTAATATTGGTCACTTTGGGTCTCCATGTATCTCCTGTTTTACAGAGAACTAGCTGTTCTTGCAGAGAAAATTCTAGCATACTTTGGAAACAGCCCAAAGTTTTAATGACTTCATGGCAGCTGGTGAAGTTGACATAAAGTCATCAAGTAGCTCTCTTCTGAAGTAAAGTAAGGTTTGATTTGCTTCCTAATGGATGCTTTGACTACAAGAAAGAAACGCAGGCACCTTCCCACCACAGCTTCCTTTCCTCTGCACACTATCCTCTTTCATCTCTGAAATATTAAGTCCTTTGGACACTATTTACAACTATCTACAATCGGATGTGAGCAGTGTCGGCCTTCAGTCTGTTTCAAGTGCAACCGACTCACAAACATAAAAAAAAACAAAAAGCGTCAAGGATGAATGTGAAATAAAGTTAGAGGAGAGATGATTTATGGAGAAGCAGTGCTGACAATAGCACCTGTACAACAACGCACAGCAGAAAAACAGCCAGTGATGAGGCCTGTGTGAATGTAATATATGTGTATAAGTGTGTGTGTGCAGCTAGAAGGCTGCCTATTTTGCCTCCATCCTGTTTTATATGCGTGTGCGTGTGTGTGTGTGTGTGTGTGTGCATTGAGCAGCGAGGGATGACTCATGCAGAATGTGTAGGCATTCTCCACAGGAAAGCTTCAAATATCTGACAGACACTTCATGAGATGCTACAACAACAGCACACAAAAAACATGCACACATACACACTCATGCAGGCCAGTGTGAAGAAATGCAAATAGGTGGCTGATTGCGCACATACATGGATGCACTCACAGTCACACACACATACACAGCAGCAGTGAATATGCTTCACTGATAAATTAAGTGAGACAAGCCATGGGAGGACGGGGGCAGAGGTGTCTGTCCTGATTCATGCCAGCGTTTAACTCACACAGCCCAGAAACTCGGCGCATGCACGCCATCTTCTTCTCTCACAGTCTCCCCACATGCAAGCACGTTTGAGTCCTATACAGGCCACGGTTAGTGCAGTTGCACTCCATATTTTCACACTATTTCTATTAATAGCACAGCTCCCTTGTTGTCCGTGCTGCTCTCGAACGCTGCCTCATTGTTTTTCCTCCCCGCTGTATCATATTCCACGCAGGAACATGAACAACCAAAGTCTCCTATAGACGTCAGCAGAACGACAGATTGCACAAACATGCGCTCACAATCTGGCATTTGCGTGAAGCAATCAGATGTGTCAGGCTGATATTTTATGCAGCGTGTGCAACACTGCTGCCGGTAGCTACACATCAGATCAGGCCACGACTGGGTCTGATGCAGATTATTTCCTGCTTTTGTTTTTCAGCTTTAGTGCTTCAGATGGCCACATCAGGTAGGTAGCATTCCGTCCATCTGGCATCTTAACAGGCCAAAAACAAACGGAGACAAACTATTACAAATGCCACTTAGCCCAGATCTGTTTCACATGTCTTGTTTCTTCAAAATAAACTGGGTGTGAATGAGCATCCCTGGTGTCTAACAGGTAAAGGGTGTGTTTATGATGCAAATTTTTGAGTTTAACAGGACCTCACATTAGTGCAAAAATACAACACATCGATAACAATGCATTCATTGAACTCTGAAAATTAAAAAAAAAGTAACAGCCATGGAGTGGAAGCTTTAGTTACATATTCACATTTTGCTAGTATTATCCGATTGATAGATCTGAAGAGTGGATGTGTCAAATACAATATATCATGAGCATCATTATTAAGCTGTATATTACAGTACATAGCAACATCGAACCTCCTACTGTAACAATATTTCCTGGTTACAAATGACTTATTCCCAAATACAGTTTATCTTTACATGGGTAACATCTTACTTGAAGCTCTTTTAAACATTTCATTGAACTACCACATGTTTATTTACAAAAACTACATGTTTGAAATAGTTTTATGTGAGTCTATGGGCATGAATAATGCAGGAGGGGCATTTTACATCATGCTTATAAATGAGGCATTGCTGATTGATAAGCAAAACTTCAAGTAAAATGTCACCCTAAAGTGCCCAGTTGTTGATTCTGCTGCACACATAACAACAGAGAAGGAGACAGACGAGAACTGTTGCTGTGCTTTTTCTTTTCTTTTTTTTTTTTGTCTTTTCTCCAGAGAGATGGACACACAGTTAAAAGGGGCATCATCTGTGTCTTTGGGTTTAACAGTACAGGAGCAGACTATCCACCGAATTGTTGTTAAAACCGCCTGAGAGATGGAGAAAAGTAGACAAATAATCTGACCCTCCTCTGCGTCCTACGACCTGTGATCGCGTGGGGGTTACGTCACATGTACACACTTCACGACCACAGCTAACGGGTCACATCACGATACCCTGTTGTTCAGCAGAACCGCAACCTCATTGTGCCATGTACCGGACAAATAAAACATTTTACAATCTACACTGAGACTGAGAGAGCTACCTGTGATCACGATGCAATTGCTCCTTCATGTTCAGGACTGGTGAGTAAATGCTAAAGATGGAAATTGCACACAAGACAAAAAGAAAAAAAATATATATACAAAAAAGAAAGAAAAAAATGTACAAATAGATATGTTGGTAAAAAAGTATTGTGCTTTTGGCTGTCCTGTGTACAGTGTGTACAATTGTCAGAGCTCCTGCATGGAAAAAAAAAAAAGGTGTGTTATGCACTTTGGACATAGAGCAATGGCTCCAGAATATTCTGTGTTAAGCAGAGATTATTAAAACATAATGTAGGCAAAAACATGGCAAATTAAAGTGTGTGTGTGTGTGTTTGTGATATAAAGTGCAATGTGAGGGCATTTAGGCTGAGTGAGCCCTGTTTGTCTTCATGTAATCCGTCAGAAGTGTTACTCAGATTGACTACCACAGCTCTGCGTGTCTGTTTGTTTTTTTTGACACTTGCATGAATGCATTTGTGCACATGCTGTGTGTGTATATATTTATGTGTGTGTGACCCATTCTGTTCCGTGAAGCCTGGATGAGCGTATGAGAGGTAATGTGACCAAACCAACCAAAGAGGAAACAGAATTACCGATTCAGGGTCACACTGAATAATCTGCTTGGAGCAATTTTACATCCATCCCTTGTTGTTATTATTATTTTTTTAATAATTATTGTTATTTTTTTTCTTCATGTGCTTTTTGTTTAGGGAGGTTTTTTTTTTTTTACTTTACATGAATTTAAAGAGCATCATAAAGCAAGAACAAAAAAGGCAAAAAAAGAGAAACCTTCACATGAAAAGTGCCAAAGCAAACTGACATTCTTGACCTCAGAACCAAAAACCATCCCAGTTCGCTTTCGTCTTACCAGCTTGGCAATGATTATCCACGTGTATCGTCCTCAAGGCAAACTTGTATTTCTGTTTCATATTTTGATGAGAATCCAGCTTCCTTTCATCCAGAGTTATCCTACACTAGATGAGAGTCTTAAAAGGATTGTTGCGTCGTATCAGTAGCGCGTTCACATGCCCTGCCGCTGGATGAGGACACTGACAGCTCGATAAAGGTAACAAGGGTTTTTCTTTAATCTTTGTGGAGGAATGATCAGGATGAGAAGATGGTCGAATTTGTCCTCTAGTCAGAAACTTAAGCGTTAATGCTTCAAACTTCACATCAAACTTTCTGCGACGGATATAATAGTAGGGGCAGGACATGTGTAGACCAGATGGAATATATTTAAATATCCCATGTTTATGTACACTGAGGTCCTCAGGTGTGGCTCTGGGATGTGGCTGGGTCATGTGTTTTTGCATGCTACCAGTCTCAAACCTTTGAGTCCTGTCCTTACTTGAGTGACGGACACCTAAAGACACCTCAGTTTCTTAAAATAGTGTTTCTACCAGATGAGCTTAACTAACTTTGTCGACTCTGTTACATATACATTACATTTCTCTATAGCTGCTATAATAGGAGGTATGCAAAGGATGAGGGTGCTGGGATGTTGAGGGGGTGTGAGCTGAGCAGGGATGGAGAGAGGGGTGGGTGTAGAGGTGAGAGAGGACACTAAATGTTTTGTGTAGATCAGAAATCTTCAGTCTTCATCAAGGGGTGCTCCGGCCTGGTCTTCATCGCAATCCAAACTCTTGGTGAGATCCTCAGCCAGGTTTTGTGGCACTTGGACAATGCATAAGTCCACACCCACTGTTTCCAATCATGGCTGATGTCCACGAGTGCTCTTCCGTGACACACGCTTCTTGTTTTGCTCAGATTTGCTTCTCAATATTCTGTGACAGGCCCCCAACAACTCTCCATTAAGTAGAATGCACATGGATGTAATGCTCCAAGCTGAAATCCGGTATGTTTCCGGTAAGTTGTAAGTTGTGTTTGTGAATACACCAATCAAACGGAGGAGGATGTGGATGATGAGATTCCCGTTTCCTTCTAGATGTTTTGCTCTGAGTGATACATTTAGCGAGTCTCTCTTTGCTCTCATCTCCCTTCTTTTCCTCCCTTTTCTCTGTATTTCCTCCCCCCTCTCTCGCCTCCACCTCCCCTCTCCTTCTCTCCTGGATTTACATTACACTGCATTTGCCCTTCAGTCTCTCGGCGCGGGACTGCTTCCCCGAGCGCTTGCCGTCGATGTTGAGGCTCATGTTCCTCTTCTTGTCCAGGTTGAGGAGCTCCTGGAAGAGCTCGGTTACGTTGTGGTTGGTCTTGGCTGATGTCTCCATGAAGGCGCACTTCCACTGGTTGGCCTGAGCCTCCCCGTCCTTGGTCTCCACTTCCCGCTGGGTCTCGTCGCTCTTGTTGCCCACGAGCATGATGGGGATGGCCTCAACGTTGCCCTTTATGGCCAGGACCTGCAGTGGGCGAGGAAAATAAGGGAAACAGTCAACAGTCAAAAAAATGTAGATTTCCAAGATAAAGTAAAAAAAAAACCTAATTTTTAAAAAAAATGAATTCAAGTTTCTTCAGGACTCTAGCAAACAAATCTGATATATTTCAATGGGGAAAAATAGCTCTTTGGTGACAAGCATACTCAGTGACAAATGCTCACACACTCCCCACCTGTTGGTAAATGGGTTTGAGCTCCTCCAGGGACTGTTTGCTCGTGATGGAGTAGACCAGGATGAAGGCATGGCCTTTGGAGATGGACAGGCGCTGCATGGCTGGGAACTGGTGGCTCCCTGTGGTGTCGGTGATTTGAAGCGTGCACACGCTCTTGTCGCAGCTGATCACCTGGCGGTAGGTGTCCTCTACTGTGGGGATGTAGGTGTCCCTGAAGGTGCCCTTCACAAAGCGCAGGACCAGGGAGCTCTTCCCCACTCCCCCTGCCCCGAACACCACCACACGATAGTCGTTGCTCTGCTCCGGCATTCTGCCCCCTCAGGCTTAAGACAGTGTTACACCTATGATGTTGAGGGTGGGGGAATGGAGGGGAGGCAGGGTCAGAGGAGGGCGTGGGGAAGAGCAGGAGAAGAAGATCAGAAGCAGCAGATACAAAGCAGAGGGAGTAAAAGGAAGGGTAACTGTTGGCGGGACGCGACCTCAGGTCAGTGGGTGTGAAAGCATTCTGTCTGTCCTCCTGGTCTGACCATGAGCCAGAGTACAAATTAGAGAGGATGAGTTTGGTAAGGCTCCAAGTGTTTCACCTGACGCAGACATTTCCCTGATCAATACTGTTCGCAGAGTCACAGTTTCTCAGTTTCAACCCCAAAAACATCTGAGCGCTTCCTCATTTATCAACTTAAGCAACTGCAGTAAACCCTGGAAGAGACAGAGTCCTTGCAGTTTAGGAGAATAATCTCCAGCAGGCCCCCAGGGGGTGGACACAATAACATGAATTGCACTGTCCCAGTTTAATTTAAGAGCTGTTATGATTTAATGTTTTGTTTTTTTTTTTAATACTTGCTGTGCGCATCTAGTGTGAATACCTTTAGGATAGCTTTTCCAGAAATGTGGGAACTGAAACAAAGTCAACAGGGTTATCATAGCTAATCTACAAGTGGACATAGTGTGCAAAAATGAACTAAAATCTAAGTCCACACTTTGTGCTGTCAGGTTATAAAAATTTAAATATATACACAATTAAGTGAAAAAAAAAAACATACAGATGAAAAGAAATACCTTCAAAGCTTCAATAACTGTGGCTGGTAGCAACACTGCACAACGAAGGACTCTATAAATCTTCCCTCTTGGTATTACCTGCTGCAGCTCATACATATGCATCTGAACAAAGTCCTCACACCTAATCTATTGCAATCTTTGTGAGCGCTTGTGTGTCTGCTGAGTGT